>NC_086447.1:264345811-264653311 GCF_028390025.1 Pseudophryne corroboree | reverse complement strand
CACCCGGGCAGATGTGGATTTAACAGAGTGCCTACCAAACCAAGTTCATATATATATATATATATATACTACAAAGGTACCGGCTCTCCCATAACCAACTTCAGTATTGCGCCGGGTGCCCGTGCTGTATAAAGTAATACACTGTTCCACAAAGGCACAGCACTCCAGACGACTTGTATAAACAAATGACAGA
Organism: Pseudophryne corroboree; assembly: GCF_028390025.1. Classification (NCBI taxonomy): domain Eukaryota; kingdom Metazoa; phylum Chordata; class Amphibia; order Anura; family Myobatrachidae; genus Pseudophryne; species Pseudophryne corroboree. The sequence goes on along the minus strand of NC_086447.1, from coordinate 264,653,118 downwards.
CGGCAATTTGATCAGCAACGTTTCAATGTACAATACATTGAAACGTTGCTGATCAAATTGCCGTCTGTCATTTGTTTATACAAGTCGTCTGGACTGCTGTGCCTTTGTGGAACAGTATATATATATATATATGTATATTTATATGCACACATACATATACATAGACATACACACCCCCACAGAAACCCCCCTCACAATATCCTGCGTTTGCCCCTGGGTGGAAGCTGGCACACTGGCAATTTCAACAAGGAGTAAATATAACAGTAGTTATCTTCCAGAGTAATCCATCACGTTGCCTGCAATCTTGCAAACCAAACTACAGCTTGAATTAAGTGAGCAGCCAAATATTAAGACTGACATCTTGAAATCCCCTACCGCCCAACAGAGAATGAGGACCCTTGTGTACCATCTATATAACTGGGTTAAAGTAGACCTTGGCACCTTCACAGAGAAGGTGTGGAAAATGTAAACACTATTCTACTAAGCTAGGATATAATTAATTTATGAAATATTCTTAATAGTAAATCCAGAGGTTTGAAGGTCAAAACCACATGATGTGACGTGCTGCGGTTTCAAATACCAAGCAAAACTGATGGATAGTACATCTTATGACTTATACCACAGACAGAAATCAATATCTAATGTTACGTAGATGCAGTGGCGTAAGTTCATCCCAGTCACCCGAAGGCAAAAAAAATATGTTGCCCCCCTCCCCCAATGCCAACTTTGTGTGCTGTCAACAGTAAAAAGAAGTAAGCTACTGCTGTTGTTAGGCAGGCAGGATAATACACAAGGACAATGGGAGAAACAGGGACACGTGTAGGATAGGGTATATGGGAGAGGTCTAGGATGGAATCTGGGTAACGTTTAACTGTTTGGTATACATTGCATATAGTGTCCAAGAACATACCAAGTGTAGAGACTCCTACAGTATCTTGTGGAAACTTGTTCTTGGAAAAACAGTCACCTGAGGCTCTGCAGTAGCCTAAAGAACTGTTCTGCATGTGCAGCACTAGGGCCCAGATATATTAAGCCTTGGAGAGAGATAAATTGCATGGTGATAAATTACCAGCCAATCAGCTCCTAACTGCCATGTTACAGGCTGTGTTTGAAAAATGACAGCTAGGAGCTGATTTGTTGGTACACAGTACACAGAAAGGGGTTACAGTGGAGGATAAATGCACCCTTCAGGGCTGGAGCCAGGCGGCAAAATGTCTTCATTGTCTCCCACAGTTCCGCCTATATACAGTGCATCCGAAAAGTATTCACAGCGCTTCACTTTTTCCACATTTTGTTATGTTACAGCCTTATTCCAAAAGGGAATAAATTAATTTTCCCCCTCAAAATTCTACACGCAATACCCCATACTGACGTGAAAAAAGTTTTTTTGAGATTTTTGCTAATTCATTAAAAATAAAAAACTAAGAAATCACATGTACATAAGTATTAACAGCCTTTGCCATGAAGCTCAACATTGAACTCAGGTGCATCCTGTTTCCACTGATCATCCTTGAGATTTTCTTACAGCTTAATTGGAGTCCATCTGTGGTAAATACAGTTGATTGGAAAAGATTTGGAAAGGCACACACCTGTCTATATAAGGTCCCACACTTGACAGTGCATGTCTATGCACAAACCAAGCATGAAGTCAAAGGAATTGTCTGTAGACCTCCGAGAGAGGATTGTTTTGAGGCATAAAGTTCGGAACCACCAGGACTCTTCCTAGAGCTGGCCGGCCATCCAAACTGAGCGATCGGGGAGAAGGGCCCTAGTCAGGGAGGTAACCAAGAAATCGATGGTCACTCTGTCAGAGCTACAGCATTCCTCTTTGGAGAGAGGAGAACCTTTGAAGTGGCCAGGCGGAAGTCACTCCTTAGTAAAAAGCACATGACAGCCCGTCTGGAGTTTGCCAAAATGCATCTGAAGGACTCTCAGACCATGAGAAACATAATTCTCTGGTCTGATGAGACAAAGATTGAACTCTTTGGCGTGAATGATAGGCGTCATGTTTGGAGGAAACCAGGCACCGCTCAACACCAGGCCAATACCATCCCTACAGTGAAGCATGGTGGTGGCAGCATCATGCTGTGGAGATGTTTTTTAGCGGCAGGAACTGGGAGACTAGTCAGGATAGAGGGAAAGATGAATGCAGCAATGTACAGAGATATCCTGAATGTAAACCTGCTCCAGAGCTCTCTTGACCTCAGACTGGGGCGACAGTTCATCTTTCAACAGGACAACAACCCACTCAGCCAAGATATCAAGGGAGTGGCTTCAGGACAACAATGTGAGTGTCCTTGAGTGGCCCAGCTAGAGCCCAGACATGAATCCAATTGAACATCTCTGGAGAGATCTAAAAATAAAAAGTAATTGTGAAACATGCAATATTACAAGAGAGCGCTAGATACTGATCATTACTATATAAACATTTTATTCAATCACATAAAATAAAAGCATAAAAAATGCATTGCATATTTTCATAAAATAATTATTCTCACTGCTGATATTATTTACACGCTGCCATATACTGTATCCCAGTTGTATATTGCACAGATGTCCACATCCAAAAGACCAGTGTGGCTGGTTCGCTCCAAAGCAAATTATAAAGTCCGAATTTGTTTTAGGGAATGTGAATGGTGTTCACTAGATGGTGAATGTTCAGCTGTATAAACGATGGGCGCTATGCTACTACCTCCCCCGACCGCCAAACAATTTGGTGCTCACCACTTATTCCTTAGAGTCTCATGTGAGGCTGGCTGTCAGCATGCGGAATCCGTTGTGGTTGGTGGGAGCGGCGGTGTTCTATTCAGTTCACCGGGGAGGGAGGGCGCCGTTCGTAGCTGCAGAATTCAGGCAGTTTGCCGTGTGCTGGAATCCGGACTGTGGTGCTGTGTTTGTGTAGATCTCAGGGAAAAACAGCAGCGTGAGATGTCCTTAACATGTTTCTCCGTGAAAATCAAACCACGGTTTCATCAGAAGGTATTTTTTATTCAGGAATAAGTGGTGAGCACAAAATAGTTTGGCGGTCGGGGGAGGTAGTAGCATAGCGCCCATTGTTTATACAGCTGAACATTCACCATCTAGTGAACACCATTCACATTCCCTAAAACAAATTGGGAGTTTATAATTTGCTTTGGAGCGAACCAGCCACACTGGTCTTTTGGATGTGGACATCTGTGCAATATACAATTGGGATACAGTATATGGCAGCGTGTAAATAATATCAGCAGTGAGAATAATTCTTTTATGAAAATATGCATTGCATTTTTTATGCTTTTATTTTATGTGATTGAATAAAATGTTTATATAGTAATGATCGGTATCTAGCGCTCTCTTGTGATATTGCATGTTTCACAATTACTTTGTATCTATTTGAGTATCACAGAATAGTCATGTGGGAGCAGCTATAAGTATATAGATATCAGTATATCAATTCTATTATATAAATTGGGTGACCAACAGCTTTATTTTGTGCCTTATATCAGAGCGCCTGATTTGATAATTTTAGGAGTCATAATTATCAAGCACTATAGAGATCGAAAAATGGCTGTGCACTGACGCTTCCCATCCAACCTGGTGGAGCTTGAGAGGTGCTGCAAAGAGGAATGGGTAAAACTGCCCAAAAATTGGTGTGCTAAGCTTGTGGCATCATATTCAAAAAGACTTCAGGCTTAAATTGCTGCCAAAGGTGCATCAACAAAGTATTGAGCAAAAGATGTGAATACTTGTGTACATGTGGTTTCTTAGGGGGTAATTCCGAGTTGATCGCAGCATCAAATTTGTTAGCAGTTGGGTAAAACCATGGGGGTAATTCAGAGTTGGGGGGTCATTCCGAGTTGTTCGCTCGCAAGCTGCTTTTAGCAGCTTTGCACACGCTAAGCCGCCGCCTACTGGGAGTGAATCTTAGCATATCAAAATTGCGAACGAAAGATTAGCAGAATTGCGAATAGACACTTCTTAGCAGTTTCTGAGTAGCTTCAAACTTACTCGGCATCTGCGATCAGTTCAGTGCTTGTCGTTCCTGGTTTGACGTCACAAACACACCCAGCGTTCGCCCAGACACTCCCCCGTTTCTCCAGCCACTCCCGCATTTTTCCCGGAAACGGTAGCGTTTTTTCGCACACTCCCATAAAACGGCCTGTTTCAGCCCAGAAACACCCACTTCCTGTCAATCACACTACGATCACCAGAACGAAGAAAAAACCTCGTAATGCCGTGAGTAAAATTCCTAACTGCATAGCAAATTTACTTGGCGCAGTCGCACTGCGGACATTGCGCATGCGCATTAGCGACTAATCGCTCCGTTGCGAGAAAAAAATACAGAGCGAACAACTCGGAATGACCCCCCATGTGCACTGCAGGGGGGGCAGATATAACATTTGCAGAGAGAGTTAGATTTGGGTGGGTTATTTTGTTTCTGTGAAGGGTAAATACTGGCTGCTTTATTTTTACACTGCAATTTAGATTTCAGTTTGAACACACCCCACCCAAATCTAACTCTCTCTGCAAATGTTATATCTGCCACACCTGCAGTGCAAATGGTTTTGCCCAACTGCTAACAAATTTGATGCTGCGATCAACTTGGAATTACCCCCTTAGTTTTTTAATTTTAATAAATTTGCAAAAATCTCAAAAAAACTTTTTTCACGCTGTCATTATGGGTACTGTGTGTAGAATTTTGAGGGAAAAAATAAATTTAGTCCATTTTGGAATAAGGCTGTAATATACAAACTGTGGAAAAAGTCAAGCGCTGTGAATACTTTCCGGATGCACTGTATATAGAGATACAGAATAGAGTTCGGTACTCACAGCTTTCTTATACCCAATAGGATTTGCCGGGTGCCCTACATGTAAATAGAATACAAAGCAGGCAATTGGCGGCACTCGTAGACATTTAACAAGTCAGAAGACAGTTTGTTTCAACCTGTCTTCTGACTTGTTTAATGTCCGTGAGTGCCGCCAATTGCCTGCTTTGTATTCTATTTACGTGGATAGCCAGAGTAAACGCCGTGTGCAGCACGGGCAGCAGCTAGACGGAATGAACTGTCATTTTAGACACATGTCTGGTAGCTAGCCCCCAAGTTCATTTTGACAGTGAGCTGCTCCACTGAAGTGCGTCGGCCCTCACGCACCTTCGTAGCTGACGTTCACCTCTCACATCAGTGGCACATGGTGTTCCACAGTTTCCAAGTCGGTTATTGGTAATGGTGTCATTTGTCCAGTCACGATACACCTTCACCACAGCAGCACCCAAAGAGTACACAAACTGAGCTGTTTCAGAAATACTGCCACCCTTGGCCTGAGAGCTGATAATCATCCCTTTTTGCAACTCGGAGAAATCGCCCCTATTACGCATGGCAGCAAATAGTGATAAATAAATATGTACTGCATTCCACATGGGAAAGCAAGTTATTTATATTTTGTTAGAAACCTTTTCCCATGATTAGCGAGTGCTAACAATTTATTAGAACAGATTAAGTGTGGGTGTATAATTGGAACACTTGTTAATTCCAATTGATTTCTTAGCCAACTAGATAAGTAATTCAATTATTATTTGGATTTTTCGTTCATAATTATCACATATAAAACCAATGCAATTTTTCCCTATTTTATTTTAGTATTTTCTGTTTTAGTTTTATCATTTGAAATTGTCATCTGCTTACGCCCTCACTGCACTACTCATATAGGGACCTATATTTAACCATGTAAAATCACTGATAACTTAATTCCCTATTGCTGCAATTGCATTGATTTGGAATGCCTTTTTGAATCATGATATACAGTATATTAAGAAGTGAATCTAACATCCCATGCTTAAATAAAAGTGGCAGCAGTGAAATCCCTGTATTGTTTATATGGTGAGTATACGACCCATTAGTTGACAGCAAGTTCAGCTGTAAGTATTGCTGCTTTCACTTCACTATTTCTTCCTCCTCCCTACTGTTGAGGCACATGCATCATAGAACTTTTAGACGCATGCACAGTCACAAAAAACTCACCAACTACAATCAATTACCTGTGAAGAAGTGTCGTTTTTTGCTTTCCCGATGTCTCTTTGATATTTTTTTGGGGGCGTATCCAATTAGGTCACCCGAAAATAATAAAATCCTATTCACTCGACAACACGCAGGTTCAGTGAAACCTGTGTGTTTTCGGTAGAAACAGCATGAAAACAGGGGGGCTGTTTTCGGGGATTTTGCATCGCCTACCTGAAGCAGGTGAAACAAAATCCTTGACAAGCCATGTCTCACGCCGACTTATCGGGGCTAATTGAATAGCCCAACGGCGACATAATTACCTGCGATTAATAATCACGGGTAATTGAATACCCCCCTCCATTGTGCCTGACTCAGAGTGACCTTCACAATGCATACATCACAAGCAGGAGAGACACACACATACACACATTCAAAACAGATCACAGACACAGTGCAAATCACCAACACACAAACATAACCCATGAATATTGACAGTGACTGTTCCTGTCCTTTCTACTGCAGCTTTGCAGCTGGATGTTGACAATCAGAGACAACTTAAACCAATTATTTAATAGAGATCGAGCCTCCCCCCCCCCTACACACACACAAAATAACTATCTGGGCTCTGACCTTGGGACTGGTCACAGTCACACCCCCAGGACACATTTACTACTGCCATGACCTCCAAATGGCAGGTCCAGATATTCAATATCTAAAGAGACTTTCACTGTGAATATTTAGTATATACAGTATGTGAAGCTTATCAGTAGTTGATCATTCAGTAATTACACCAAAGTCAGTTCCCACAAACACAATCTACTGTAGCCGTGGGTGTAGTGCTTTTGTTTTATGTTGCGTATTACTGTGTCTACATCTTTTATCCTTGCTCAGTAGCTAATAGACATGGAAGACATTAGGCTGGGATTTTAAAAACAGAAGAAAAATGTTCTCTAAATCACATTGTAATATAAAAGCTGCTCCAGTGTCAGGGCTGCTTACACTGGCAGCAGATTAAATTCATGGATGAATCATAGTTCATTTTGGCTTGTCAAAGTAAGACAACAAATTTATTAAGTCATGTGGTTTTCATTTCAAGGGAATATTTGATTGAAAATGTACTTTCAATCAAAAGGTTATGTTCATTCTTGCAAAGTGATAGCTGTTTTTGCCTAGTGATCTACACCAGGCCCCTGCACCAATAAATACAAATTTCTGGGCAAATGTTGCAATATATGTGGAACTTGGTACCAGACATGAAGGGATAGAATTTATAGAATTATTAATTTAAGCATTGGGCCATGTCATATGATTTAGGGAAGCAATGGGAAGGTGTTGAATACAGTAGATAGGTCCTAATGGCAGGAGCCAGGAACTTATATGGGACAGGGCAGGAAGCAATCCAGAAGATGAAGATACAGTAGTAAAAGAGGTTAACTTAAGGAGGGTACACACTAGGCCATTTCGGCCTAAAAAGTAAACATTAACAACATAAATGTCGTTATAGTTTACAGTATTTTTAGGCGATCACCAAAATTGAGCTGACATGCAGCACAACCCGTGAATGTCGGGCTGAGCTGCATGTTTGGGAATGCCGGCGGTGACGTCACTGAAGGTGTATGCATTGCATCATTGAACACTATATCGTTCAACGATATAGTCGTCCGTCGCCGGCATTCCACAATCGGGTAGTGTGTACCTGCTTTTAGTGTAGGCAAAACATTGAGCATAGTCTAAACTAGGGGTGGGCAACAGGCGGCCCGCGGGCCGGATGTGGCCCGCGGACCGATCCTGCCTGGCCCGCTGTGCCCCACCAGAGTGCAATGACAAGCGGCCCGACAGGCCGCTTGTCATTGCACTGCTCTCAGACGCGGCGCCGCTGAGGAAATCCCGGTCACGTCACAGAGTCAGCTGACCGGGATTTCCTCTGTTAGCTGGGCGGCACGGGGAGCGGGCACTGCAGTGACCAGGAGCGGCGGCCTGTGAGGAGGAGATTAAGCGGTGGCCAGTGAGGAGAAGCGGCGGGCAGCGAGCCGGAGCAGGAGAGGCCACATCAGTGGTGACTCCGGCCAGCAGCAGCGCGGATCTTCGGACAGCGGGGATCGTTTGTCACGGTGACAAACAGGTAAACCCCCTGTCCAGCCAACCCCTGGATCAGTGCTTAAGCTGCCATATAGGTTTAGGGGTGGGGAGGGAGGGGGATTAAAAACTGCAATATGGGTTTAGGGGAGGGGAGGAAAGGGGGGTAGGGACTGTCTGCCTTAATGTGTAAAAATGGGGGATGCTGTCTGCCGTAATGTGTAAAAATGGGGGATGCTGTCTGCCGTAATGTGTAAAAAGGGGGACGATGTCTGCCGTAATGTGTAAAAAAGGGGGACGATGTCTGCCGTAATGTGTAAAAAAGGGGGACGATGTCTGCCGTAATGTGTAAAAAGAGCACACTGTCTGCCGTAATGTGTAAAAAGGGGACGCTGTCTGCCGTAATGTGTAAAAAGAGGGACGCTGTCTGCCGTAATGTGTAAAAAGAGGGACGCTGTCTGCCGTAATGTGTAAAAAGAGGGACGCTGTGTGCCGTAATGTGTAAAAAAGGGCACGCTGTCTGCCGTAATGTGTAAAAAGAGGGACGCTGTCTACCGTAATGTGTAAAAAGAGGGACGCTGTCTGCCGTATTGTGTAAAAAAGGGCACGCTGTCTGCCGTAATGTGTAAAAAGGGGACTCTTTTTGAGTATTTTGTGTGTGGCCCTCGAATATTCGCTGGAAGTGTTAAGCGGCCCCCCAGCTGAAATAATTGCCCACCCCTGGTCTAAACAGTTACATTTCCAGTACACGTGTATGCAAATAATGACAAAAGCAAAAGGATTAGGCACATATCGTGGTCAGGGACTGTTACAGGATCTGATACAATAGTGCAGTACTGGATTAACATCAGGTCAGCTGGTGCAGTCACACAGGGACCCCCGACACACAAGGGTGCCCCCAAATCATCATAGGGGCACTGTGGCACATGTGAACTGTGGTTTCTGTGTGGCATAATGTGTACCTCCAACCAGTCCGGATTTTAGCAGAACAGTCCCGTTTTTTGGGCACTGTCCCACCTGCGGGCCACAATGTCCCGTGGGAGTTTGGGAGACACTTTGTCACACCTCTGCTCTAGCTGCAGCCTGTACAGAGCAGCAGTGAATGGACACTGCTCACATTCAGTGGCTGGAGGTAACCCATCCACTGCTGGAGTGCTGGGCTGCCCTGTCCCCGCTGTGAAGAGCAATCGGCGCACAACAAGGGGCTTGGCCTGAGACATTGCCATACCTCTTCCAAAAAGGCTCAGCCCCATTTTGGACATGTGCACGCCTCCCGATCACAGCTGCTTACAAGTTGGTAGATATGATTGATTATGTGAATTGGGGTTGCTACAGTGTGATTAACACATTTGCGGTGCTGGGAGTATTTACACATTATACTTTTTAATAACTCATTGACAATTGTATTGGTAGGGGCCCCCACAAATGGTATCTGCAAATGATAAGTACTGAATGTATCTACAGCGGACCACAGCTGATATCGGAGAAACCTATGGGGGCTACTTTCTTGTCTAATTTAACAAGCGCATTCTGGAGCTTTACCGGTAGTTAATACCATCTGAATATGGCGTTAGCCATTGTGGCCTGTAGACTACGTATAAGAAAAAGTATGGGGAGAGGGATCCTATTGGAGCTACGGTCCCTGCATTTGTACAATACAACAACCTGTATTACATCCTGGTGGAACTTAATTTCTTATTTCTATGAACAGTGGTGATAACAAATTCAGGTCAGGACCCGATAATTAGTAAATATGTCCCTTAGGGAGAATATAGATAGTGATGTTCCCCAAGAATGGTCATCTGGTAGACAGTAATATTTCACCATTGGACCAGAAGGGTATTTCATATACAGTATTTGATATGCTACAAACTGTATATGGAAGTGGTATCCGGTCTCTAGGTCGACCACACTTAGGTCGACACTGTCTAGGTCGACCACTACTGGTCAACAGTGAGCAGGTCGACATGGTTTCTAGGTCGACAGGGACTCTAGGTCGACATGTTCTAGGTCGACATGACAAAAGATCGACATGGGTTTTTTTTCCATTAATTTTTTTAACTTTTTCATACTTTACGATCCACGTGGACTACAATTGGGAACGGTAACCTGTGCCGAGCACAGCAAGGCACCTTGCCCAAAGCATGGCGAGCGAACACGGTGCACTAATTGGGGATCCCGGTCACTGTACGGAGAAAAAACAACACCCAAAAAAGTGCAAAAACTCATGTCGAACTTGTGTCATGTTGACCTAGTACATGTCAACCTAGAGTCCCTGTTGACCTAGAAACCATGTTGACCTACTTACTGTCGACCAATAGTGGTCGACCTAGACACTGTCGACCTATGTGTGGTTGACCTTGCATACGACACCCATGGGAGGTGGGAGGGATGTGTATATGGAAGGTGGGTGGGTCGTGCTGCACACCCTAATTTTAAACCTAATAAGAGGTGCTACCATGGTGAGACTTGTATTGCCACACAGCTAAAAAAGAGAAAATGTAGATACACACACTAAACACTAAGAACTTCGGCAATCAGAACAATTATAATGAATTCTGCAATTTAACATGTAGTAAAATTGAGGTTCTTAGCATAATTTTGCCCCCAAAATATGGGCCCATCTACTATACCATGGCCAGGTGACTTGATCAGGTGGGTTCCTAACATCCCTAAGGATCAAGTACAGAGCATGGGGCCATCAATGGCAAAATCAGCAACCATCTGTGGCAAACCATTAATGGTTGGTAACCATCAATAGGTGATGGCCACCTCTATGATGTGTTAAGTATGGAAGTCCTATTTTCTGTACACAGGGCCTAATTCGGAGATGTATTCAAACCCAGTGGGGGTATGCAATCCCAAAAAGTAGTGGTGGTGGTGGGGGGGGGGGTGTTGCCCCTGTTTCTGGGTTTGCTAAGGCCAGGTTCTGTCTCTTCCGACGTAGACTTCCTGGCCTTGGCTACGGAGCTGCAAGGGCTAATCTAAGCAGTGGTGTAAATTCATTCCTGTTGCCCGGAGGCAAGTCACAGTTTGGTGCCCCCACCCCTCAAGAAAAAAAAGGGAAAATTATATATAATTTGGGGCTAGGACAAAGATGACAGGAACAGCAGGGACAGTGCCAGGACAGGGATGACAGGATCAGTACTGAGATGACAGAGTCAGTATGGTGGGGCCAGGACAGTAGGGCCAGGACAGACTAAGACAGAGAGGACAGGGGTGACCGAGACAGGGCACAACAGAGGGAGCAGAAGAGATGGGTGACAGGACCAGGACTGAGAGGACAGTAGTGACAGGGCCGTGGCAGAACCGAGGGGACAGGAGAGATGGATGACAGGACCAGAACAGAGAGGACAGGGAGAGAACAGGGGTGACAGGGCCAGTATAGAACAGAAGAGATAGGAGAGAGGGGTGAAAGTGCCAGGACAGGGGTGACATGACCAGTACTGACATGAACAGAGACAGTATGGTGGGGCCAGGACAAGAGGATCATGACAGACTAAGACAGAGAGAACAGGAACAAGACAGGGGTGACAGAGACAGGGCAGATCAGGGGGGCAGAAGAGATGGGTGACAGGACCAAGACAGAGGGGACAGGAAGAGGACAGGTGTGACAGGGCCATGGCAGCACCGAGGGAAAGGAGAGATGGGTGACAGGACCAGAACAGAGGGGACAGGGAGAGGTCAGGGGTGATGGGGACAGTACAGAATAGAGGGGACAGGAGAGAGGCGTGACAGGGCCAGGTGAGAGATGACATGGACAAGATTGAGGTGACCAAGGCAGGACCAGGACAGAGGTAATAGGACAGAGGGGACAGGGGCAGAACCGAAGGGATAGGAGAGAGGGTTAACAGGACCAGGATAGGGGTGACAGGGACAGGACGGGGTGGCAAGGACTGGGCAGAGTTGAAAGGGACAGAACCAGGACAGAGGTGATAGGGCAAGGACAAAGGGGACACAGACAGAATAAAAGGGTCAAGAAAGAAGGATGATAGGGCCAGGATAGAAGTGACAGGGACAGGAGGATCAGGACAGGGGTGACAAGGACAGGCTATCTGTATGTGGCGGAGTGAGAAGGAGTAGTGGTGGTGGCAGCGCTCCCGGGCTCCGCCATGAAAAGGGATGGACACTAGCGCAGCCTGTAACTATGGCACCACTCTAGTTATGGCCCTGGGCTGTACACACTGCCAGCATCCGCTGGCACTGCTCTCCACTCGACGGGTCCTCTGTCTGTTATACTAGGAAGGGCACGGAACGGCTGGGGGACAATGGTGGAAGTACCCCCTTCAGGACTGGAGCCCGGCGGCAACTGACTCTGTTGTCTCTTGCAGTTCCGCCCCTGCATGGTGATTGACACTCCACTTGCGCAGCAGGAAGGACACAGAACGGGCAGCATGGGAGGACACACAGCCGGGGAGCTGGAGGCAGCATGGGAGAACAGGGAGGGGAAGACAGGGAGCGGGGGAGCTGGAGGCAGCAGGGTAGGACTTTGTTGATTATTAAAAAACAAAAAACTTGAGATGAGAATACATTATATTGCATTCGCTAAAGAAAAAAAAATGTGATACACAATCATTATAGTGATATTTAATTTTAAATTAATCAGAATGAAAAAACAATAATAGAGGAACAGCTAATAAAGACAAATAGAAAAATATGTTCAAGGTATGCTACAGATTTTTAGCTTTGTTTTCACCATGAAAAATTCATCTTGTCTGTAATGGTTTTTTAGAGTTTCAATTTGGATTTAATTTTTTTTTTTTTAATTATATTTGAGACATAATGTACAGCACTGCCCAACTATCTTGACTGTGGAGAGTCCCAAAGCCCTGTTGTTACCAGACTATAGGGGTAATTCAGACCTGATTGTAGATGTGCTAAATTTAGCACATCTACGATCAGTTTCTCTGACATGCGGGGGCGCCCAGCACAGGGCTAGTCCGCCCCACATGTCAGGCCCTAAAACCCCTCCCCCCCGCACAGCGGCGATGCTTTTGTACCTGACAAGTAGCTCCCTGCCAGTGCAGCTCCTGCACGCTGGCAGGGGGCTAATCATTGCTCCCCGGGTCGCAGCGGCTGCGTGTGACATCACGCAGCCGCCGTGGCCCGCCCCCCCAACGTTCTGGACACGCCTACATTGTCCGGACTGTGCCGTTGGCACGCCTCCTCCCGGTCCGCGACTGCCTCTTCCTGTCAATCAGGCAGAGGCGATCGCACCAATGAGATGCTTTCGCATCACACTGGGTGCACATGCTCACTGCGCATAGTAATTCAGACTGCAATCGCTGCCGTTGCAGAGATGCGGTCTGAATTTCCCCCAATGCCCCTTTCATGTCCATTTAAGGCCACATTCTGAAAGTGAATGAATCGCAAGTAGAATGCTAATGCGACTATACATAAGTCCTTATGCATACGTATTGCACTGCTGCACTTTTTCCATATACAAGAGCAGCGATCATTAGCAGGGCCTGATTAAGGGTCCTAGCCACCCTAGAAGTGGTTGCCCTCCGCCCCTTCCCCACTCCCCACCACCAATTTTTTTTGCGTAGATTTTTTTCTCTTATATTCAGATAAAAATCTGGAATTATGTGTCAAACTTGGGGAGAACCGTGGTCCGCGGCGCTGGGTGGGGAGTCGCTGCAGGCACTATCAATCTCCAATGATCCACACTTCAGCTCTGCCACTCTAGACTTACATGATACCTCTAAAAATGTTTAAGCACAGCCGAATAGCAGGAGAAAGTCCTGCTCACTCTATTTACTACTATCAGAACATTTCCTCCCTAAATCCTCACCTCACCTTGCAATACTGGCCAAACCACTTTTACCTACTTCTTCTCTATCACCAGCAGTAAAGCTCATCCCCTCCTCTCAATCTTGACCCTCTCTTCCTGCCCCCTCTACTAGATTCCCTCCTACCATCTCCGCTCCCTCTCTCTCACTGCTTTCTCCCACCTTGTATACCTCTTTAACCTCTCACAATCTGATATTGTTCCTTCCTCCTCCTCCAAATATGCCATTGTGATGCACAGACCTGCAGAATGCTTCAGATGGCCTCCGCTCCCCTCCACAGTCAGTAACAGCCGGTCCGCGGTGCTGGTTTGGGAGAACCGCGGTCCGCGGCACTGGTTGCAGAGTTGCAGCGGCCAATTCTCTCCTGGGCAGGGCCGCTGTACTTAACGGCTGCAGGCTGCAGTGGCTTTGGGAGCGCTGGTGGGTACGGCGGGTGATGTCATGACGTACGTGACGTCTGCACCCAGGGCAGCCATCAGCAGCCCTGGCTTCTAGCACCAATACCTGGAGATTTGCACCAGGCTATGAAACAACAGCTGGCTGATGCACAGGGAGGACTTCTTAAAACAAGCCTTCAACTGCGCATCAGCTCTCTGTGAACTTTTCCTGTAGGTCTGCAACTCTCCACCTATATGTAATATCACAATGTATGACCTCATATAGGGGTGGGGCGGTGCAGCAGAATCTTTTTTTGGGTGGGGTGGAGAGCCCTGTCTCTTTTGTCAGTGCTGGGCCTCACAATTTATTATGGCAGCCCTGTATGCACCCACTGTGCCCCCCCTGGACCCAACACTCCAGGCTGCAGCCTGATCAGCCTATTGGTTGATCAGGCCCTGATCATTAGCACGGACACCTACCCCATGCTGGTTGCAGCAGATCAGTCTGAAATTGATGTCCAGAATGCATATGTGGGATAGTGGGAAACTGGCTACACACCCACGACATAAGCACAAAACAGTTCTCTTGCATGCATTCGCACTGTTGCTGTCTAGGTGCCACCCAGAAATTCCCATTGAGTGGCTACAGAGAAACAGCGGACCTGTGAGCAATTCAGAAGCAGGCACAATATGTCCTGAATAGCTGACCGTCAAAGTTGGTTGGTATGCTGAAGATAATTAAAGATTGCATTATATGCATATAACTTATGAAAACTAGTGGATGTGTGTCTCATTTCTAGAACATAAAAACAATTTCCTTATAAATATTTTTAGCAAGTTTCTGAGACATTCAGGACAAAGGCAGCACACGCTAAACCATCAGGCTCCTGACAAACATTTACCATAATATTCTAATCCAAACTAGACTCTTCCGTGTTGTGATAAATGCTCAACTACATAGCACTGACGATAATTAAACTTGCTTGTATTTGACTGAACACAAATTTGTTTTCTAAAGTAGAACTTGTTAGGATATGGTGCACACTGTACCTGTCTCCTTCTTTGTATGAGTCTATGGGAGCATCCCCTAGTGTTAGAGGCAGAGTTATGTGATGTAGTTCCTGTTCCTCCATCTCAGAAAGAGTGTTGAGAGTGTGACACACACAGAGACTGAGAGACCTGTGTGTACAAGTGTGCAGAGCTAAGACTGGGAGCAGGTCTCAGCTACAGAGACTCACAGTGTTCCAGTGCATGCTGCATCATCTTCTCTACAGTGGGAGTCAGACTGCACGGCTGTGCAGTCCTCCATCCCACACCACCACAGACATCTCCTGATAAGTACCACTACCTAATGCTGTTACCTTGTGTGATATATGGGCTCCTAATTACCGTTATCAGTGTTACATCTGAGTCACCTGTGTACACTAAATAAACCTGTATTACTGTTTAAGTCATCTAGTGTGTGGACTGACGTCACTGCACCAGATAGCACAGTACCAACAGAGCTTACCTACCTGGTATTCTTTAGTGAGGTGATCTGATCTTCATTGAGGTGAACTGAAAATTGTTCTTCTTGATTCTTGATCACGTGTTTTGATAAACACAGTTCATATACTGATATAGAAAAATTGGTTTAATGCTTCTACACAAAATGCTTACAGTTTATGTGTCAGGTATCAGCGTTCAGTGGTATCTCACCAGCGCGCTGGTGTGCAGGCCTCTGGAGGTCACGGCCCCAGTTTGCTGCTGCATGAATGCCCTGTCCACGGAGCACAGTACCCATTGTCACTGTGTACCCCTGAAGTCCATCCAGCATGTACCCCGCTGTGTGCCCGCCATATGTACAGCATGGGCACCGCCATGACACTTGCGGTCAGCTGACCTGCAACACACAATCCTGCACTGTGTCTGCATACATGATTCAAGCATCCAATGCCTGCTGACCAGGGGGTATAAATCCAGATCATCAGCTCAGTCTCATAGCCTTGAACAATGCGTCACATCCAGTGCACAGTGCCTCCTGGCTCTAGTCTCCTGTCTCTGGTAATTTCCTAGCTCCAGTTTCTCCGTAGAACTACAGGCACCAGCCATCCAGCTCTGCTACAACTCTTCCACAGTCTGCTTCTACTTCTACATGCAGTAAGAGACTCTCCAGGTGCTGCTTTACCATTCTCACCTGTGTGTTGTTAATCTGCATCCAGCACTGTGCTTTTGCATCCAACACTTAGAACAACCAGCTTGTAAATTACCAACTGTCTCCTGCTATAGCCTTGCTTGGCTTTGTGGACTTTGTGCATTCCTACTGACTGTGTGAATCTATTGCTGTCGGTTTTGTCAAAGTCGAAAAATATTGCAGAACACACAGCACGTATAAAATACACACACATGCCCACTGCGCGTGCACTTGTTCCGCCGTGCGTGCACATATCCGCAATTTGCGTATGGTCGCTCCCGCGGTCCGGCGCGTGGTATGGGTATTTACGGCGGAGTTTGTGAACGCATGGAGAGCTATCACAACATTACATATTTAATCCAAATAGTGCACAATGTACACATAGTCTCCTTGCACCACATCAGAAAGTTATAGCTGTTTAAATGGTTGCAGAACAAAGGGATTCACCTTTACAGGAGGGGACAGACTTAGGTTATAAGGTGGTGTTTGGTATCCAGCTGTAGGGTATTTTAAGGGTAACATTCCGGTGTTGGTTTGCGGAAGATCGCATGTTCCTGCGGATAGTTAGGTGCAGAAGCAGAATATAGATATAAACTGTATTTACTGTATATTATGTATGCAGCGGGAATCCAGAGGAGACCACCCACAAGAGCAGTTGAGAAAGACATCGCCCACCTTTTCAAATCAACCTATGACCTCTCCTGTACTGTAAAGGTGCATTCCTGTGTCCAATGGACAAAGGGATTACAGTATCCATTGTATTGCTTTTGGAAGTATTGTATAAAAAGCCTGTTGCAGCCTGGCCGGACACAAGACTCTCAACGTTATCAACCTGATAGCGGAGGACCGGACCGGGAGGCGCATGCGAATATTCTCACGTATGTACATTGACTGTAGCCATTTACTCTGTTGTATTGTAGTGCATAATTTGTATTGTTAACCCCCTTTCAGAAATATTACTCTGTGGTGTCGGAACCCAGTGATTAACTACAAATCGGTGTTGTGTCCTCTTTTCCCTGCTAAGGTTTAAAGTGTATTACATTGACTAACTGTATAAGGTTTAAAATTGTATTAATTGGGTGTGTACGTGCTGCGTGTACTTTGTACCCCCAGCACGGCGTTTGTACGCAGAGTCCGTACATGGTACGGGACTCATTACGCAAATAGCGTAAAAGGTACGTAGAGTGCATATTAAGTCTATCGGCCGCAGCGGCTCCATGGTAAAAGTGTGTTTAAAGGTATAGCTTTATGTTTTAAGATAATATCGACATTATCAATTGGGGCATCGTCCGGTTTTTCCACATACCCGCAGCTTAGCAGGTTAAAGCAGACTTTATCTATCAGCAATGAGCGGACAGGTATCCTACGTAAACCTTTTTCTGGCCGCTGGATACACTGGAAACCCTATTTTATTGCTGGTTAGATGGCGTCTGCTCTGCATGGTTTGTAGGGATGCTGGTGGGACCCGTAGAGTAAATACGCAAAGCTATTTAAAAAGTCTGTGAATTTCTGTTTGGCGCCAAATGCGCACACAACACAAGCGTACACCTGTACTCTGTATACCTGCTCACATTGTTGCCATAAGTACTGATTACTAGATTCATTTAGATCTGTGCGGAGAAATTTGTTGCTATTTAGTTAAAATATAGAATAAATATTAAAGAAGTAAACGTAAAACACAAACACAGTCTGGCCTAGTTAAAAAGGTTTATACAGAAAGAAACTGTGTTGTGTTAAGTGAGCGATTATAGGTAATATCGCTTACATTTATAGAAGTGTGGGATTTGTACTATTGCGGACGTACGGTTTTTGTACACGTGTCTCGGACAAAGTACGGGACTGCGTACGCAACGTAAAGACATACACACGGTGGCGTGTTTACGCAATGTGCGTAAGGGTACGACCGCTAAGTACAAATTACACAATAGCATTGTTTAGTTTAGGGGCAGGACAGTAGCCATGCTACATTAGCACAAATTGCTCGGTTTCCAAGATTTAGTTTAAATAAAACCTTTTTTACTGTATTGCCTCTGGGAGTAAAGCTGTTTATCTGAATGAAAGATAATTTTCTGTAGAGAAAAACCAAAGTGTATTTGAGTGAGCGAACGTGAGTGAGCAAACGTAATAAAGGTTTAGTGGACCCAGGGAATTCGGGATCCCGTCGAGTGGTACATCAAGTGAGTGGAGACTTGATGGCGTCAGGCAGCTGACTCATGTTAATATAGATTTAAGTACAAAGGAGCAAGGTAGGCAATTGTGTTAGAGTACCGCGGCCCAGGGGGTTAGCGAAGGTTTACCCATTTAGTTTTTTTTTATACGCTCCGGCTGAGGATTTGCAGCCTGAAAATCGATTCCAGTGGTCGTACGGCAGATAAGTAACAAGTACCTATACGCTGTGCGATTGGACCGCGCGTTCATGGGTGCAATATTTAGCGCAACGTGATACCCTTTTTACGAGCTTTGCGTAAAATCGTGGTATCATTAGCACTGTATATAGCATACGCAAGCGTGATTTGTGTATAATAAAGGTTTAGGGAGTTTTAGCTGGTCTCTCTCAGGAAATCTCCAACGGCTTATATTTGCTGGAAAGGGTAAGTTATTCCCAGAAACTTCCAGTAAATAGAGGTTACATAGGGCCCTAAGTTGGGTACATTGCCTTCGCTATCGACAGTGTATGGTAGTACTGGCCAACGTGGGCGGTGAGCGGGTGAAGAGTGCTCAGAGAACTTTCGCTGTTGCCTTATATTGAGTATTTTGGTTTTTTTTGTGGGATTAGCCGAAAGGGCAATACCTGCAAAATATGGGGGCCAGTTGCTCAAGTAAGGGACGTTCAACCAAGGTTCAGGTTGACATACCGCGGCCCAGGTTCATAATGTGTGAAAAGTATGGACCACACACAGAAGTTTTATGCAATGAATGGGAACGTATGACTGCGGGAGATAGGGAACCATTCCCTAAGGTAGGCAGTTTTATACCAGAGGTATTGCAGAATTTAAGGATTAGGATATGTCTGATAAAATCTCGAAAACAAAGGGTCAGACACACAGATTATTTAAAGTTATGGCAGCAAGAGGGCGATATGCAAAGAGAATTAGCTCACGCAGCAGGTTCCAAACCTAGCAGGAAAATGATGGCAACCGCACCACCACCACCGTATATTGTGGGGGAGAAAGTGGCTACAGGCAATGGCATATTGGTATCCGATA
Source organism: Pseudophryne corroboree (assembly GCF_028390025.1). Classification (NCBI taxonomy): domain Eukaryota; kingdom Metazoa; phylum Chordata; class Amphibia; order Anura; family Myobatrachidae; genus Pseudophryne; species Pseudophryne corroboree. The sequence goes on along the minus strand of NC_086447.1, from coordinate 264,633,516 downwards.
AGAGTATAGTTGATAAATGTACGAACGCTAACCCTTGCCAGTTGTATCCCATTTTAAATTTTGCTCAGGACTGCGAGCAAGAAGATGAGCCCAGCACGATATCGGCACTCTCTCTAGTAGCCACCATACAGAATACTCAGGTGGGCACGGCCCAACCAGCAAGAGCAGTAGTAAGGCCCCCTACTGGAGGTATAAGTGAAGTCATGTCCACAGGTAAGTACGGTACCATACATTATGCAGGGACAATAGCACCTCAGATTGTGGAGTCAACTCCGAATGACGTAATTGAATTAAATCCTGTCAGGGTGATTGCAGTCCCCAATGGGAGGACTGACGCTCAGGGAGTCACTCCCATCAGGAACATTGCTATGCATTGTCCCTGGTCCCGGACAGAATTGAGGGCAATTATGTCAGAATTTCCCGATCCCAGAAAGGATCTAGTCGCATGCCAGAGGTTCATTAAAGAGTTAGGTAACACCACCAAACCCACAAACAAAGATTGGCGAACAGTGCTACGAGTATGTTTACCTTCCAATATTGACCCCACGAAATTCATTACTGATTGTAAATTAGACGCAGAAGTGCCTCTCACTGATGAGTACACTCAGGAGAATGTACGACAAATCAATCTGCAATTAGGAGTATATTTCCCTACTGTTGCCAAATGGAATAAAATCTTTTCCATAAGACAAAAAGAAGGTGAAATGGCATCTGAATATTTCCACCGAGCACTGCAGGAAATGGCTAGATACACTGGGATCGAGGGCATTAAGGACAATTTACATCACAGGGAGGTAGCTGTGTCAGTATTAATGGACGGGTTAAAAGAGACATTAAGAACAAGGATACAAACCACTCTACCTACTGGAGAGGTATCTCAGTGGCTGCATTAAGAGAATCCGCTATCGAGCACGATCGGAACATCATTAAGCACAGGGAGTCTCAGGGGGATAAGCTGATGACAGTAAGTATAAATGCTCTTACAACAAAACCGCATCAGCCAAAACCCAAGGGTAAGTCAGCCAATATATACACAGATTCTAGGTATGCCTTTGGAGTAGTGCATGATTTCGGGGCCCTATGGTGCCTCAGAAATTTTATGAAGGCAGCTGGCACACCTGTAGCGCATGCGTCCCACATAAAAAGGCTTCTAACAGCGATACAAGAACCAGACAGAGTGGCTGTTATCAAGTGCAAAGCACACACTTACAACCAAGATCCAATCTCACTTGGTAACAGCCGGGCAGACGAAGCTGCTAAATCAGCAGCCAGCACCCCCATACAAACAAACATCACATCACTGATGACATTCAACACAATCAACACACAAAAATTTATTGAAATGCAAAATTTGTGTTCTCCACAGGAAAAGGCGGTCTAGAGGTCAAAGGATATGGCCAGGAGTCCTCAGGACTCTGTACAGGTGGACAGGGTAAGCCAGTGGCCCCCAGAGCATATCTTCCAAGCTTAGCTGAGGCGGCACACGGTCTGACTCATCTGGGTAAAGAGGGTATGTGTAAGCTGGTGAGAGCCTACTGGTGTGCGCCAGGATTCTCTTCTCATGCGGGTAAGAGAGCAATGACATGTCTTACTTGCTTGAGGAAGAATATTGGAAAGTCAATACCAACAGAACCATCCCATATCCCTCCGACAGACGGCCCTTTTCAGGTAATACAAATTGATTTCATACAGTTACCACCCTGTAGAAATTTAAAATATGTGTTAGTCTGTATTGATGTGTTTTCCAATTGGGTAGAAGCGTTCCCTGTGGCCACAAATACTGCTACATTCACTGCAAAGAAAATTGTGCAGGAATTTGTGTGTAGATATAGTATCCCTAGAATAATTGAAAGCGATAGGGGTACCCATTTTACAGGTGAAGTCTTTCAGGTTATGTGCAAACTGATGGGAATTAATAGCAAGCTGCATACTCCGTACCGACCACAGGCAAGTGCGAAGGTGGAGAGAGCGAACAGCACTATTAAGAACAAGCTGAGCAAAGTGATGGCTGAGACTGGATTGTTGTGGCCAGAAGCTTTGCCACTAGTATTGTACAGCATCAGAACCACTCCCAGGTCCCCCCTTAACCTATCACCCTTTGAGATTCCTTTTGGCCAACAACCTCATGTAATGATAGACCCCCAGGATGATTTGAAATGCAATAACGAAGTGACTGTGAGATATTTGGTTAGGATGAGCCAGCAGTTGAGGAATCAAAATAGGAATCTAAAGCTGGTGATTCCTGACCTACCGAACAGTAATTGTCATGACATTGAACCTGGGGATTATGTAATGATTCAAAATTTTCTATGCTCAGGTTGCCTCATTGACAGGTGGGAAGGACCGTACCAAGTCTTGCTAACCAGCACGACAGCATTAAAGGTTGCCGAGAGAGAGATTTGGGTCCACTCGTCCCACTGTAAGAAGGTCGCTGACCCGGAGAGAACCCGTGCCAAAGAGCAGAGTGTAGAGAACATCGTATCACTGGAGTGTCTGTTCCGGGAAGGTTGAGAGGCAGGACTGTTGAGACGGCACCTGAGCGCGGAGAACAACAAGACCAGAGGCGGTTGTCGCACCAGTTTTTTTTATCATTTTCTTCATCTCCCACTACCCTCCTTCTCTCCTTCTCTTTCTCCCCCTTCTTGTTTCCCTTCTCTTCCCTTAACAAGATGAACTTACCCCAAGAGACTGCGTTCCGGGTTTTCCTGTTAATACTGTTGTTGACCAGGACAGTCTGTTTCGATGAGGGTCCCAGAGAGGTCGAGAAAGGATCTGGAATGGGTTCTGATGGCGGGGATGGATTTGTAGAATCTCAAGAGCAACACATCACTCGAGCAAAGGCGAGTATCAGAAAGCGATCTGGTAGTCAGGGAGCTCGGAGGCACTGTGAAGGGTTATTGGCTGAGGAAAATTGCATTTGTAAGAATTGTGAGAACATAGTCGAGGATGGGTGCATCCAGAGATGTCAGTCCAGCCTTAATATCAACATGGAACGTCATACATTGAGTGATTACCACTCACTAGTGGGTAAGGTCTTAAACCAGACAGAATGCTGGGTATGCTCACAAGTACCTCAAGGTCAGAGAAAGTCAGGATTAGTACCGTACCCTTTAGCAATAGATGAGGTACTCGAATTACGGGGTGGGAGACCGGTGGACAAGAAATGTAATATTTCTAGGCCCCCTAGTTTGAAGCTCCACCAGTATCATGTAGATAGATCCTTATTATGTTTCAATATTTCCAATTACCGAAAACCGTGAAATTGGGAAGTGACATGGAATAACCAGACAATGGCCTTTTCGCACAGAGCTGATAGGATACCCATAGACTCTGAACTTGTACGCCAAATAGCCAACAGTGGAAGGTATTTTCGGTATAGGTATACTCGAGGAAGCAAGACCATGTGGGTTGGAGAAATATCACCAGGGTACTGTGCTCATATCATCCAGCCTGATACTTGTACTGAGCAGATGGGAGAACTAGGGATTGGGTTTTTCACTTGGAAAGTTTGTAATATGGTAATGTCATATTCTGTCCCATATGTGCTCCCCGATGATGCCTATTTCATATGTGGGAGGAAGGCGTATAAGTGGCTTGCCCCGAACTCAGAGGGATTGTGTTATGTTGGAAGAGTGTTGCCAGAGGTCATGACCATAACCCATGATAAGATGAAAGATGTTCACCGCAGTGCTCAGGCTCCTTATACTCATACTCACTATGAACACATCGTCAAGAGACACCTCATAGAGAGGACAGAGCACGTAGCCTCTGATTTGATCCACGAATCCACCGGGATTCAATTCCTTCTCGCATTAGACATCACCCGTACTGCCAGAGGAATTATAAATTATAGGTATATCCATGCGCTAGCGAACTTGATAGATAATATCACTGAGATGTATGACGACACCTTCAGGTATACGGGAAGGGAATTACAAGCTTACAAGACGGAACTGATCCTGCACAGGATGGTCCTTAATTATATCACAGCGGTTACGGGTGGGTACTGTGTCACTTTGGCAACTCAATATGGTGTGAAGTGCTGCACGTATATTACAAACAGCACTGACGACCCCACAGAGATTATCGATCAAAAGATGGATTTGCAGTTGAAGTGGGAGTTCCGGAGGAGACACAACCTTACCCTGACCGCTGTGGGTAATGAGCTGACCGGCTGGGTCTCATGGTTGAACCCACGAAATTGGTTCTCAGGATTAGGAGAGTGGGCTCAAAATGTTATTATGAGTGTAGGAAAGTTTCTCCTTTGTATCCTGGGAGTCGTGATAATTATTGGCTTGATATTTAGGTGTGTTCGAATTCTAACGCGGCGCAAGCACGGCACAAAACTGATGAGTCTAAGGAGCGGGGGCATTGTTACAGCAGCAGATTTAATTTACGACCCATCCATAGAGACAGAGTTATGATAAGGATTGCAAATGAATTCCATGGCCTGTTTCTTTCACCCGTTTTTCCTTTGTCTCCCCCTCTGCCCAGATACACCCATCCGGAAAAGACATCGACCCTACCCAAGAATGATTATGAAAATGTTATGTGAATGTATTTTAGATATGTGTCTTATCTTCATCTCTACAACCTTCAGTTAATGACACACATAGTCAATAGGTGATATCCACATATACTAGCACTCACATATGTTCCCCCTCCATGTATCATCAACTAAATGTGCACCCCATTTGTTGGAAGAAGAAGCCGAAAAGAGCTCGGTAGTGTTTGTTGGCCCACTTACAGACCCTTAATACGGGATAAGAAGGATTTAATGTATACTTCGCAATACCTCGAAGCTTATCTAAAACATATACGGCACGATGATACATGCCCCTCAGACATGGATTCATACATACATGCTTTTTACTATCCCACTAGGTCATACATTTCCCGCCTACAACTCTCCTCCTACCATCCAATCGTCTGTAGATATTGTATTGGTATTTTTCTGTTTAGTGATTAGATAGTGGCAGTTATTGTTGACTGCCAAAGGGTGAACTGTCAAAGTCGAAAAATATTGCAGAACACACAGCACGTATAAAATACACATACATGCCCACTGCGCATGCACTTGTTCCGCCGTGCGTGCACATATCCGCAATTTGCATATGGTCGCTCCCGCGGTCCGGCGTGTGGTATAGGTATTTACAGCAGAGTTTGTGAACGCATGGAGAGCTATCAAAACATTACATATTTAATCCAAATAGTGCACAATGTACACATAGTCTCCTTGCACCACATCAGAAAGTTATAGCTGTTTAAATGGTTGCAGAACAAAGGGATTCACCTTTACAAGATAGGATGGGACAGACTAAGGTTATAAGGTGGTGTTTGGTATCCAGCTTTAGGGTATTTTAAGGGTAACATTCCGGTATTGGTTTGCGGAAGATCGCATGTTCCTGTGGATAGTTAGGTGCAGAAGCAGAATATAGATATAAACTGTATTTACTGTATATTATGTATGCGGCGGGAATCCAGAGGAGAACACCCACAAGAGCAGTTGAGAAAGACATCGCCCACCTTTTCAAATCAACCTATGACCTCTCCTGTACTGTAAAGGTGCATTCCTGTGTCCAATTGACAAAGGGATTACAGTATCCATTGTATTGCTTTTGGAAGTATTGTATAAAAAGCCTGTTGCAGCCTGGCCGGACACAAGACTCTCAACGTTATCGGAGGACCGGACCGGGAGGCGCATGCGAATATTCTCACGTATGTACATTGACTGTAGCCATTTACTCTGTTGTATTGTAGTGCATAATTTGTATTGTTAACCCCCTTTCAGAAATATTACTCTGTGGTGTCGGAACCCAGTGATTAACTACAAATCGGTGTTGTGTCCTCTTTTCCCTGCTAGGGTTTAAAGTGTATTACATTGACTAACTGTATAAGGTTTAAAAGTGTATTAATTGGGTGTGTACGCGCTGTGTGTACTTTGTACCCCCAGCGCGGCGTTTGTACGCAGAGTCCGTACATGGTACGGGACTCATTACGCAAATAGCGTAAAAGGTACGTAGAGTGCATATTAAGTCTATCGGCTGCAGCGGCTCCATGGTAAAAGTGTGTTTAAAGGTATAGCTTTATGTTTTAAGATAATATCGACATTATCAGTTTCCAGACCGATTACCGGAGTTATTCATTGCCTGTAATTACCACCATCGGTTGCATTACTTATCTACTGCATATTGTTCCTGTTTACCATCTGCTTCCAAGCCGGCCATCGATGTTTGCTATTGGCTTCCAGGCTGATCATCACTGTTTGCTAATCACACTGGTTTCCAGACCAGCCCATTACCTGTGACTGTTATTTTACCTGTCAGCTTCCTTGCTAAAAGCCAACTGTGTTGCCATTTGCTCCAGTTGCTGTTTATACCTCTGTGTGCTAAATAAACATAATTACGCACATGTGCAGGAACTTACTGCAGCCTCCTCGTTTCCTCCATCGCACCACCACTGACCCACTAGTGCCCCCTCCGGGAACAGACACAGTTTCAGACCTGACAATTTGTTCAAGGCACATGGACCTGGACGGCGGTCAGAGTGTGGGGGCAGGGGCCCTTCAAAGTTTAGTGTCACGACTCAATGGTCAAGAGGCTGCACAACAGCAAATTAGACAGTTTCTGCATAGGTATGTCTTCACGACTGGACACTCTACAACAGTCCCTTCCAAGTTCCATTGCTCCAGCTTCAGCTCCATCTCCAGTTCCCAGTTCCACAGCTTCAGGTCCTCCAGTTGCTACCGTTGCAGTGTCTCGTCTTCATCTTCCTACGCCGAGTAAGTTCGATGGCAATCCTAAAATGTGTTGTGGATTTTTGAACCAGTGTGAACTCCACTTTGAATTGCTGCCGCACAACTTCCCGACACTTAGAACAAAGGTTGCATACATTGTGTCCCTCCTGACTGGTCCTTCCTTGAATTGGGTCTCCCCGTTATGGGAGCGAGCAGATTCTCTTCTAAACAACTATACCGAATTTGTTGCTGCACTCCGACACATCTTTGATGAACCTGGATGTACAACATCTGCTTCCTCTGACATCCTCCAGATTTGCCAGGGAACACGCACCGTGGGACAATATGTCATCCAGTTCCAGACATTGGCATCAGAGATTAAATGGAATAATCAGGCGTTGGTTGCTGAGTTCTGGCATGGTCTGTCTGATCGTATAAAAGATGAGTTGGCAACCCGAGATCTCCCAGAGCAACTAGAAGCATTAATTTCCTTGCGTGAAGTTGGACTTGCGTTTACGCGAACGAACCAGTGAACGTTCTCGAAGTGACCTTCGCAAGCATCGAGTTATACCTCAAGTACAGTCCCTACTCACTGCTTCTGATGAGCCTATGCAAGTGAATAGGTCCCGCTTAACCCCTGAGGAGCGGTCAAGAAGGTTACGGAAAAGACTGTGCCTATATTGTGTTGCTACTGGTCACATGATTAGTGGACAACACCATGCTGATTGGACTTATTACGGATGGAGAGGAGCAGTACAAACAATTTTCAGCTAAATACATCGAAAACGGTTGAGATGATCGTTGATATTAGGAAGCTTCCCCCTACACTTTCCCCACTCACAACTGCGGACAGCGCAGTAGCTGTGGTAGACTCCTTCAGATTTTTAGGCTCCACAATCACCAAGGATCTGAAGTGTAAGACTAACATAGAGCGCATTGCGGGAAAAGGCCAACAAGGCTGTATTTCCTATGCTAACTAAGGAAACTCAATCTGCCGCAGGAACTTTTGATCCTCTTCTACTCGGCAATCAATCAATCTGTTCTCTGCACCTCAATAATAGTGTGGTTTGACTCGGCTTCAACTCACGACAGGAATAGACTACAATGAATAGTAAGGGCAGAGAAAAAGATCATAGGGGCAAATCTGCCGGCAATCAAGGATATCTACCAGGCTAGGGTTAGGAAATGGGTGGAAAGGATCATCTATGACCACTTGCTCATGACCTGTTCCGGTGGCTGCCATCAGAACTGCTAGACACAGGAACAGTTTCTTTCCCCAAGCGACTATCTTGATCAACTCAACACTTGCTTAGTCTATTAATTTTTCCCACTCGAACCATGTATTCAAGCATCCATTATGTTCCCTTCTCTATGTTTATGTCACGTTGTTGTTTTCTTTTCTTCTTTTTCTCTTTACTTTTTTCTGTCTGAGAGCTGTGGTTATCGGAAACAATTTCCTTGTGTATTATGTACTGATATACTGATGATTCTGATGATTGGTTCCTACCCTACTCGTTCGGGAACCACCAGAACCTAACTTGCAAAGGAGGAGTCAAGTTAGGAACTTTAACCAAAACTCCTTCTTCTCGAGACCTCATCCTACCTGTAACCCTGGAAACAGAATGGATTACATACCTTTTCTGCTTTAGTAGATTGTGGCACTGCTGCAAACTTTATTACACAGGCTGCAGTCGACAAAATCCATCTTCCTGTTTCAAAGTTATCTCGCCCAGTCTACCTCACTGCCGTGGACGGTAGTCGTATTGCTGAGGGTTCCATCAATCAGCAAACTAAGCCAGTGGTCCTGGAAGTGGGCTTCCTCCATTCCGAGTTCATTGAACTTTTGGTCATCCCTAAAGTCACTTATGAGATCGTACTGGGTATGCCCTGGCTTCAATTGCACAGCCCACAAATCGACTGGTCCACACTACAACTCACAGCATGGAGTCCTTCCTGTTTCCACTCCTGGTTGGCTCAAGTCCATCCCGTGAGATCTTCACGGTTAAAACTCCAGTCCGAACTTCCTGAGGCCTACAAGGATTTTGCTGATGTCTTCATGAAAAGGCCGCTGACGTTCTGCCTCCCCATCGGGAATGGGATTGTCTCATTGATCACATCCCGGGGAGAAAGCCACCCAGAGGACGCACATATCCTCTCTCCGTTCATGAAACTCAAGCCATGAGTGAGTACATAAAAGAGCATCTGCAGAAACGGTTCATCTGTCCTTCCTCATCTCCAGCAGGAGCGGGGTTTTTCTTCGTCAAGAAAAAAGATGGAGGATTACTCCCCTGCATTGATTACCAAGATTTAAATGATATTACCATTAAGAACCCCTTGCCATTAATTACGGAACTATTTGACAGAGTCAAAAGTGCCAGTATTTTTTACCAAGCTAGACCTTTGTGGGGCTTATAATCTCATCAGGATCCGAAGTGGCGATGAGTGCAAAACCACCTTCAACACCCGCGATGGCCACTATGAATATCTAGTGATGCCGTTCGGACTAAGTAATGCCCTGGCAGTGTTCCAGAACTTTGTCAATGAAATATTTCGAGATGTTCTGTACAAATATATGGTAGTCTACCTCGATGACATCTTGATCTTCTCCCATGACTTGGCTTCCCCTCCCCAACAAGTGAAAGAGGTTCTTCAACGTCTTTGACAGAATCATCTTTATGGTAAAGTGCACTTTTGAAGCTTCTTCAATGCCCTTCCTGGGGTACATAATTTCCGGTTTTGATCTTCAAATGGACTAAGCCAAGTTGGAAGGCATAGAGAACTGGTCTCTTCCTACTACACTCAAGTCGGTTCAGTGTTTTATTGGCTTCGCCAACTATTATAGAAAGTTCATCAAAGGATTTTCCACATTGATAGCTCCAATTACTTGCCTCATTCGGAAAGGCCGAATCCTTCCCAGTGGTCTGAAGAAGCAGTCTGCTTTTCAAAAAATTAAACAAGCTTTTGTTTCAGCTCCTGTGTTACAGCAGCCAGATGTCAACAGGGCTTTCGTTCTAGAGGTGGACGCCTCGACGGTTGGCATTGGCGCAGTCTTGTCCCAAAGCTGGCACCAATGGTAAGACTCACCCTTGTGGGTTTTTCTCCCATAGATTCTTACCCAGAACCGGCCTTAGCTATAGGCAGGCTAGGCATTTGCCTAGGGCATCCAAGCATGTCTTGGGGCATCCAAGCATGTCCCTGCAGTATCTCATGCTGGGAGGGATAGTCTGCAAACTAACTGTTACTTTCCAAATGTATTTAATCAGTAATTGTATACACTGCTGTTTACATTTGTCAAATAGAATGTGCACTGTCCCTTAAAGTTGGTTAAACTCCCTCCGACATACTTGAATGCCCCATACTTGTGAGATGACTGAGATGACAGCAGAAGCCTGGTAACTGCAATTCCTGGACATGTGACATTTCACTGACTATATAAGGTTATTACTGGATGGCTCCTTATGATACCACATGTGTATGTTTGAAGACTGCTTCACATAAATCTGACATCACCTATACTGCTTGTGCACATGGGGGAGGGGAACCCTGCCATCCTGTTTGTGTCCCTTATCCCTGTGCAAACCCCAGGTGTCTGCAGGGACATAACATTGGCAGTGTTCTCCCCACACTTTATTTCCTAGTCAGTCCATGCCATAAAATTCCCATGCCATCCAGTACTGTAACGTGGTCAGTAAGTTGCGTTGCGCTATTTCTATATGAAACATCAGTGCAGCGTGACTTTCTGACAAGTCAGACTGGAGGGCAGAGCATATCGCTCGCACAGTATAAAATAAAGGGCATGCAGTTGCCGGGAGTAACAGACACCAGCAAACATACTGAACAGTGAAGAGAATGGATAGTTGCTACATGTAAGATACTGGTCTTTTTGTATAACCAGCAAGTGTGGCAGTATCTAGACATTACTGCTATCTGTTTCCAACGAGCAAGCAAAAATAAAGGGTGAGGCTTGCAAAGGATGGCATATCCTGTGAGGTCACATCCCTTGTACGGGTGCCCCTTTTTACGGGTGCGAGCGCAAGCACTCCCCCACCCATCCTGCCAGCCCCATCTCACAAAACGCAGTCATAAGTTTTATAAATAAAGCTACTAACATTACTATTGTGGGGCATATGTGTCAGGTACATTATTGTGTGGAATTATGTGTATTATGGGCATTACTTCTGTGGGGCATATGTGTAAAGTGCATTACTGTGAGGAATTATGTGTTTTATGGGCTTTACTAATGTAGGGCATATGTGTAAGGTTAATTACATTGTGGAATTATGTGTATTATGGGCATTACTAATGTGGGGCATATGTGTAAGGTGCATTACTGTGTGGAATGATGTATATTATGGGCATTACTGTGTTGCATTATGCAGGGTTGAACTGGCCCACAGGGTAAACCCCCAGTGGGCCCCAACTGCCTGAGTGTTGCTGGATCAGATGCAGAACTAGCGGCGGTGCTAGGGGGCACCAGACAGAATTTTGCCTAGGGCATCAAATTGGCTAGGGCCGGCTCTGTTCTTACCCGCCAAGATGAACTGCTCCATCGGTGAACAGGAGCATCTAGCAATTAAACTGACCCTTGAAGAATGGAGGTATCTGTTGGAGGGCACAAAGCTTCCGATTACCATCTATACCGACCATAAGAACCTCCTTTTCAGTGTCTAAATCCTCATCAAGCAAGGTGGGCCTTATTCTTTTCTCGTTTTAATTTCAAGTTGCAGTTTCGTCCTGGCTCTCAGAATGTTAAAGCAGACGCTTTATCATGCTCCATGAGTTCCAATGAAGAATCTACAGAACAAGTCACTCGTCCAGTTCTCAATCCTGTAGTTTTTGCTTCCACTAATGTATCTCCAGTTCCGCCTCCTAGCAAGATGTTCGTTTCTCCTGCACTTTGTCCAAATCTCCTGTCTTGGGCTCACACTTCCAAGTTCACTGGTCACCCTGGGATCCTCAAAACTTATTATTTATTATTATTATTTATTACCAGTTATTTATATAGCGCACACCTATTCCGCGGCGCTTTACAGAGAATACTTGGCCATTCACATCAGTCCCTGCCCCAGTGGAGCTTACAATCTACAGTATATTCCCTACCACATGTACACACACAGATTCACGCTAGGGTTAATTTTGTAGGGAGCCAATTAACCTACCAGTATATTTTTGGATTGTGGGAGGAAACCGGAGTACCCGGAGGAAACCCACGCAAGTACGGGGAGAATATACAAACTCCGCACAGTTAGGGCCATGGTGGGAATCGAACCCATGACCTCAGTGCTGTGAGGCAGTAATGCTAACCATTACACCATCCGTACTTATAAATTCTTGTCTCAATCCTACTGGTGGCCTCATATGAAAGCTGATATCCAAGAGTTTGTGGCTTCATGTCACAAGTGCGCCTAGCATAAAGTTCCTCATCAAGCTCCAACTGGTCAACTGTTGCCATATTCCATACCAAGTCATCCCTGGTCTCATCTGTCGATGGATTTTATTTTGGATCTACCTCCCTCCAAAGAGTACGATACCATCTGGGTAGTGGTCGACAGGTTCTCTAAGATGGCCCACTTCGTTTCCCTCATTGGCTTGCCTTCTGCTCCAAAACTTGCACAATTATTTTTACGTGAAATCTTCAGATTACATGGACTGCCAACTGAGATCATATCCGACCGTGGAGTTCAATTTGGGGCAAGATTCTGGAGGGCCATATGTTCTGCCTTGCAAGTCAAATGCAAGTTCTCCACAGCATATCAACCGCAAACGAATGGGCAGACAGAGAGAGTAAACCAGGAGCTTGAGACCTTGTTAAGACTCTACATCTCTTCTTCACAAGACGACTGGGTAGATTTACTGCCTTTGGCCGAATTTGCTCACAATTTCCATTATCATACAGCCACTGATACTACTCCTTTCTTTGCAGTTTATGGTCAACATCCCAGAGTTCTGGATTTCCAAGATCTTCCCGTTGTTGATGTACCCGCAGTCTCTTTAGTTCTTCAGCAGTTCTCTCAGATTTGGAAAAAGATTAATCTCTCTCTCAAGAAAGCATCTCACCAGTACAAAGTGTTTGCTGATCGGAAAAGGCGAGCAGTTCCCCAACTCATTTCATATTTCTCTCCTTAGACCACTGATTCTTAACCGTTTTCAGAAAGCTCTTCCAGCGGCTCCAAAAGTTCAAATTCATTGGGGTGTAGAGTATGAGATTGAGAAGATCCTGGATTCCCGTTGTCGGTATGGTCGTCTACAGTATCTGATTGACTGGTCCGGGTATGGTCCTGAAGACTGGAGTTGAGTCAACGCCACTGATGTACATGCTGCATGGTTAGTCCAAGCTTTTCATAGACTTTTTCCTTCCAAGCCTCATGGGTATTCAGTGCCCACCCATAAAAGGGGGAGTACTGGCAGGAATCAACATTCAGTGTTATCTCACTTACCAACGCACTGGTGTGCAGGCCTCCGGAGGTCATGGCCTCAGTTTGCTGCTGCATGAATGCCCTGTCCATTGTCACTGTGTACCCGTGAAGTCCATCCAACATGTACCCTGCTGTGTGCCCGCCATCTGTACAGCATGGGCGCCGCCACGACACTTGTGGTCAGCTGACCTGCAACACACAATCCTGCGCTGTGTCTGCACACATGATTCAAGCATCCAATGCCTGCTGACCAGGGGGTATGAATCCAGAACATCGGCTCAGTCTCATTGCCTTGAACAACGCGTCACATCCAGTGCACAGCATCTCCTGGCTCTAGTCTCCTGTCTCCGGTGATTTCCTAGCTCCAGTTTCTCCGTAGAACAACAGGCACCAGCCATCCAGCTCTGCTACAACACCTTCCACAGTCTGATTCCACTTCTAAATGCAGTAAGAGACTCTCTACAGGTGCTGTTTTACCATTCTCACCAGTGTGTTGTTAATCTGCACTCAGCACTGTGCTTTTGCATCCAACACTTAGAACAACCAGCTTGTAAATTACCAACTGTCTCCTGCTATAGCCTTGCTTGGCTTTGTGGACTTTGTGCATACCTACTGACTGTGTGAATCTATTGCTGTCAGTTTCCAGACCGATTACCGGAGTTATTCATTGCCTGTAATTACCACCATCGGTTGCATTACTTATCTACTGCATATTGTTCCTGTTTACCATCGGCTTCCAAGCCGGCCATCAATGTTTGCTATCGGCTTCCAGGCCGGTGATCACTGTTTGCTAATCACACTGGTTTCCAGACCAGCCCATTACCTGTGACTGTTATTATACCTCTGTCAGCTTCCTTGCTAAAAGCCATCTGTGTTGCCATTTGCTCCAGTTGCTGTTTATACCTCTGTGTGCTAAATAAACATCAATGCGCATATGCGCAGGAACTTACTGCAGCCTCCTCGTTTCCTCCACCACACCACCACTGACCCACTAGTGCCCCCTCCGGGAACAGACACAGTTACAGACCTGACATTATGCTATTGGCTTTCTACTACCTGGGAGAAGGTTACCCTCACGCCAGTTTAATTACCAATGCACTTTGCTTCTCTGATTTATAGATATCTGTTCATATAGGCACGTCAACACTCCCTTTTTCCTACCCTATCCTCCCTTTCCTTTCCTCCACTACTCCCATTCTTCATCTTTAGGCTGAGTTTTTCGCTCCTGATGTTTCTTTGTGGGTAATTGAATACCGGCCTTTTTATTAAATAAATATATATGATATATCCTCCCATGTGATAATTAATCCTTATCAAGTTCCACTTAAAGTGTGTTTGTTTATAACAAGTTACTCCTCCTTCATTTAAATGCTTTTAAATTTTTCTCCTGTTTGACCAGACTACATAAATATGAGCTACACTATCATGGCTGATTATGTAATATTCAAGTACAAACAGCCTGAGCAATTTGAAATATGTACGTCACTGGTAAAACTGCACTTAAAATCTTATTGTGCAATGGGTTGCTTAGAAAAATATAGCTCTTTGGAGAATAAAGAAAGCAATTATAAAAAATAAAAATTAAAAAAATTGCAGAGATACTTTCAATGCACCATCTCTCAAATTGCCTTGACACAGACCGCCACCTATTTACAATGAAGCTTTTAGCTAAAGCATTAAACAATTCCATTATTTTTGGCAATCATAGCCATGGCCGTGACCTATTTATTACAAAGTACCGCTATAGAATGCACTGCAGTGCTTAATGCTGATTTTCTCCATTACATTAAAGCTGAAATTATTGGCATGACATGTCTTCCATTAGTTTGCTTGGCAAGTTAATAAACATTTACAAAGGACAACTACAGTATCATGGACCCTCTTACCTTATTACATTTCTATGGGCCTAATTCAGCATTAGTTGTAGTTGTGCGAAAAATTAGCACAACTACTACTCTTTCCACTATTCCACTAACATGTGGTGGGCCATCCAGCACAGGGCAAGGCCGCCGTGCATGCCAGGTCCTCCCCCCTACGCTGAAATGCAAATGCTTCGCTAAATAGCGAAGCCCTTGCATGATTAGGGTAGCCCCCTGCCTCCACAGCCTAGAAACGGTCCAGACACGTATGCGTTGTCCAGAGCACTCCCCCATCGCTGCAACGCCACCCCAAAAACAGCATCGATGCCCCCACCCCACGAATGCCTCTGCCTGCCAATCTCACTGTGTGCACACGCGCAGTGCAGCGCTCCTACGCATGCGCACACTGCACAAGGGCGCCTGTATGCGAACGCACCATTGATGTGTTCCATCTGAATTAGGCCGTAAGTCAGCAACATCTGATGTAACCCAGTTAATTTTGATTTTCCACAAGTACCCTACAGATAGGTGTTGCTAATTTAGGACTACTGTACCATGATAGTAAATTGCTTCTCATGCCAGATGGGAATGTTGGCATTAATGCCTATAAACAATTAATACATGCTGGTATGGCTCTTTGAGAGGATCACAATGCATTTCCTGTCCAGCAGAAACAGATACCATTCATTTCCATTCTGAAACAGACTGCAATGTTAATTGCAACAAGCTCATTAATGCAAGTTAATGAGCTTGTATTATTACCTTGTACTGCTTATCATGCTGAATTTCACATTTATATTATGACAGCAACAGATGGTAAACATAGAGATCAATACTAACCACTGCCGTATTGTCATTGTTCTACGCTGGGAACACAGCTTCAGAAGAAATTAGACAGAAAGTAATCTTAAAGAAGATGATTACACTTTGTGCAGGTCTGTAAAAATATAAAATAAGACTTAACTTTCTTTAGTACAATTTGCAGTTATTGGATTACTATGAATGCTCTGGAGACTTTATAAAATCCATGGATTTCTGAGAAGAATAAAATCATGCTGTATAATTTGTGAAAGCAGACTTTAGTTTTCCACATTCAGTGCCAGTTTATGAAGTGTAAACATCCAGTACATGCTATTTCAACACAGCTGAGAAATATTCATCGAAACATATTTCCTTGTAATGTTTAGATCTGAGAACTCATCTGAAAGATGTTAGACTGGCTGGAAAAGGAAGGTGCTTATCATAACAGGGGTGTTCTGAGATATTAGGTCTGTTATGAAATGTCTAAAAAATGAAACCAATCCTTATTTCATGAAATACTATTTCCATGTGCATGAAAGCATATCTGCTGAATCATTTGTGGCCAGCAGGTATAACATACGTATGCGTGGCAGGCAATTATCCTTATTTGGTTCCCAGAGCTATAGAGAAATAAATTATTGGGAATATGAACTTGATTATTGGGTCCTGGAAAGCTGGCTCTTTGTAGTTTTCGTCCAGACTTGTTATGGATGGGAAACTGAAATGGTAAACTACAGTGTTTTATCATGGATATTCATTCACAGCTTTAAAGGTCTAACCCCTGACAGGAAATTCTAAAAATTACATAGAAACAGCAATTAAGTGCATGTTATGCTAATTAACCGGGCACCATAGCCAGATTAAGGGGGGGGGGGGATGCAGGGCATACTGTACCCCGGGCCCCCCTTTGTCAAGCCCCGCCCAGAGCACACTGACATCACTAGCTTTCCATCTTAGGCAGCAGCATAACCAGCAGCCAGAATGCGAGCAGGACAGTATACAATGCAGGCAAAGACACAGGAATATCATGTTTTATGAGTTACCGACAGAGCTTTCTGACCAGATGAGAGATAGGAGGGTGGAGAGAGCCCTTTAGCGACACAGGGATCCCAACTTCTCCTACTCCCCACCTGGGTGTCTGAATCCTGTGTAAACTGTTATGCAACTAAACCATTTGGGTTTAGAGATAGACACACACAAAGAGTCCTCCTGAGTCTTATCCTAGTGTGTAAGTAGTACAGAGGCTGCTGCTATACTTGAATGTGACAAGATAAATTATTTTATTTTTCTATGTGTATTTTAAGGTTAAGTTGTCTTTGTTCCACTACAAGAAAAGTTTATCAAATAGTTGTCTTTCTATTAAGTGGAGCTATAAACAGTACCCAGGCATTATTAAACTATTAGTTAAAACTAATATACACCATTGGTTTAAATTTAATATACACAATCTATACCTCCCACCATGACCCATTTCAGGAGGGACAAAATGCTCTCTACCTGGACTTCATTCTTAATTTATGATTGCAATCACCTGTGTTGAAGTACCTTTCTTAGTTCAACACAGGTGATGCCAATCATATATTAAGTGGGAAGTCCAGGTAGAGAGCATTTTGTCCCTCCTGAAATGGGACATTTGGGAGGTATGCACAATTTAATATACATCTCCCACCTTTCAACAGGGCCCCTCTGTCTTAAGTGCCCCGGGCACCCCCAAGGCTTAATCCAGCCCTGCTGGGCACTGTTACTTTGTGTAAGATTCTGTGTAGAACAGAGGGTCCATCATGGGGTTAATTCAATAATCTGCAAAGCGGATCACCCCACGAGTTAGTGAGATTATAAACCACCCTTACAGTATACAGTAGCTTTGAACTTATGGCTTTGTGTTCACATGCCAATGCCCATAGGGCTACGTACAAAACAATGTGATACAGGGTAAGATCGAGCCGCGAAGCTCCCTTTGCTGGTGTTTATACACTGTTGTTTCAGCAACACACCTCCCTCACAGCTAATATAAGTGATCCCTATAATGAAGTAGTACCATGGCTGCATCTGTATGGAAATGGCTAGGATGCTAGGTCTTGCAATCAGTTTTCACAGAATATTCTCTAATTATCCAACCCAGCTGCTAGTTTCAGGAGTGCTAAATGTAGGATATCCGACTCAGGTGTCCTAAATATTTTGGGCCATTGCAATAAGCCCAAAATAACCCTAATTTTACTTTTAATCTTGGGCTGTGTCTCAGTGATGTCTTAAGTGTCAATGTGGACTGTGATATTACACATTTTGCTAATTATATCTGCTGTGAGTATAAATACTGTTGAAAGTATCAAGTATCAATCCATTATTTTTGGTCTCCAGGTATATATTTTGAGTTATAATACACTAGTCTGACACATGGATGGTGTCATATTGAGGTTCTCCAAACCTGCTTACCTCTCCCGGTGCTGTAACTATTTCTTATGGGGATTTATGGCAAGTCCCCGCAGCCCAGATTCCACATATCTTCCAAACATGGATTCTGGGTGATAGATTCGTGGGTAGTACGGATGGTGTAATGGTTAGCATTACTGCCTCACAGCACTGAGGTCATGGGTTTGATTCCCACCATGGCCTTAACTGTGTGGAGTTTATATATAATCCCTGTGCTGGCATGGGTTTCTTCTGGGTACTCCAGTTTCCTCCCACAATCCAAAAATATACTGGTAGGTTAATTGGATTTAATTGGGTTCCAACAAAATAAACCCTAGCATGAATGTGTTTGCGTATAAAAATGTTCTAGGGAATGTAGATTGTAAGCTCCACTGAGACAGGGACCGATGTGAATGGACAAATAGTCTCTGTAATGCGAGGCGGAATATGTGGGTGCTATATAAATAACTGGTAATAATAATAGTGTTTCCTGAGATACAGTGTGGTAGAGGGCCTAATTCAGATCCAATCAAGGGCAGCGATCGCAGTCTAGCCCTTTCTGTAGTGGGCTCGCGCAGTGGATGCACTGCATGTGCGCATCAAGTACAGGCCGAGGTGGTCGCGGGGTGGGAGATGGCATGCCCGGACACACAGCCACTGTGACCCAGAACATTTTGGGAGCCACTTGGCAGGTGCGAAAGTGGGGAGGGTTAGAGCCTGACATAAGTGAGCCCCCTGCATGTTTCCGGAGATCTGCACATGCGCAGTAGACTCTGGCATGATGAGTCTATTTGCTGCCAGAGGGGGCATGTAACGGAGGCTGCACGTGGGTTCCCTCCTCTTTTAAAATGCCCATGGACAGAGAGGAGCTGAGTATGAGAGAAGGAGGGGAGAGAGACTGGAAAGAGAGAGAGAGATAAGGGGAGAGAGACAGAAGCTGGAGAGAGAGAGAGCAATATGGGGAGACAGACGCTGGGGAGAGAGAGAGACAAGTTGGAGGAGGGGGAGAGAAGGAGAAGGGTAAGAGAGTGGGGATAAGGGTGGAGAGATAGAGGGGGATATGGGGAGAGAGAGAATAGGAGAGGGCTAAGGAAATTCAGAGACAGTAAGGAATTGCGTAGGGACAGTATCGACAGTAGGGAATTGTGACAGAGCATCAGAAGAAAGACAGGCATAAGAGAATAATTAGACGGTATAGAGCGATGAGTGACAATGGAACATGCAGCACAGTGTGTGCTGAGAGTAATGGGCCCTACACACTGGCCAATTACACTGAAAGATATGAACGATGTCGTTCATTAAGGAACGAGATATCGCTCATATCTTTCAGTGTGTAGGCACCAACAATTAATTTTTTCCTGTCCAGGAGGAATGTAGTAGGGAGCAGGGGGAGAGTGAGGACGGGGCAGCAGAAAGACAGCAGCATCAGTTTGACGATAGACAGTACACTGTGGGGTAAATGTATGAAGCAGTGAAAAGAGTGGAGAAGTGAGCCAGTGGAGAAGTTGCCTATGGCAACCAATCAGAATTGAAGTAACATTTATAATTTGCATACTATAAAATTCTAAAGAGCAGCTGAATTGGCTGCCATGGGCAAACTCTCCAGTGGCTCACTTCTCCACTTTTATTACTGCTTCATACATTTACCCCTGTGTGATACAGATACTGGGAAGAGGGAGAAGGGAGAGAGAATGTGTGAGAGAGCACCAGGCAGCCAGCTGATGCCATGCAGCAGGGCTGTGGGAGGAAGAGCTGACCATCCACAGCCCCCTGCTCCAATGACAACCATACCCATATATGGCACCTGCTCTCAGGATTGCGCTCTGCCAGCTACTGCATTTCTATAAAAGGTACCAGTCCATTCACCCCAGTAACAACTTTGACCTGGACGTGCCAGGCAAGGAGGGGGAGCCGTCTGGTGGTGCCACCCACGGCCAAAGGGTAGTAGAGAAGTACTGTCAGACTGTACCTGGTGAGAGTCTGTTACTGCCGGCGCGGCACCGGTGTCCGTCAGCACCGCACTGCACTGGGAGCTCCCAGCAGCAAGGGCTGCTGGGAGCTGTAGTTTATTTTGAGTCTGATTACAAGTGCGGTGCTGCCGGACACTAGTCTGATTACTAGTGCAGTGCGGTGCTGACGGACACCAGCAGTAACAGACTCTCACCCAGAGCCGGTCCTAGCCAATAGGCATTATAGGCAAATGCCTAGGGCACCTAGAATGCCAGGGGCATCCATTCCCAAGGCTAGGGCCAGCTCTGTTATCGCAGCCAGGAGGAGAGAGGAGAATTAGGACGGAGACTGCAGCAGCGGCACACAGAGCCAGATCTCTGCTCACACAGGCAGGAAGTGACTTTACTTTCACTTTCTGCCTGCCCTGTGGCTGAGCACAGACGTCAGCTGCAGAGGAAGCCAGGCACTGAGCCTACGGATCCAGAACCCTGCCCCAGCACTGCAGCATCACAGCACAAAGGTAAGATATGGATGGGATAACGGGGGACTTACGGAGAGAGGAAAGTGGCTAATAACACTACTATGGGGACGGACTGGATTTATGAGGAGTGGGGGAAGGGGATAATGACACTGCTATGTGGGAGTGGGAGACCTATGGGGAGTGGGGGAAGAGGGGTAATGACACTGCTATGGGGGGGGGAGAGACCTATGAGGAGTGGGGGAAGGGGGGTAATGACACTGCTATGTGGGAGACCTATGGGGAGTGGGGGAAGGTGGCTAATAACACTGCTATGGGGGGAGACCTATGGGGAGTGGGGGAAGGGGGGTAATGACACTGCTATGTGGGAGACCTATGGGGAGTGGGGGAAGGTGGCTAATAACACTGCTATGGGGGGAGACCTATGGGGAGTGGGGGAAGGGGGGTAATGACACTGCTATGTGGGAGTGTGAGACCTATGGGGAGTGGGAGAAGGGGGTTAATGACTCTGCTATGTGGGAGACCTATGGGGAGTGGGGGATGGGGGTAATGACACTGCTACTGATAAAGCTAAATATTTATCTTATATAAAACCCTTTATGAGGTCTAAGAACACTGTACGTTATTCACGTATGGAGTACCGTAAGGGTACGCTCGTTGCGTAGCAATCGTTTAGCCGTAGTCGAGACGCTCAAGCGTCACGTTCGCTCACGGCCAAGAGATCACAGGCAGGCACGCTATTGGCTGCCGTCTAACGTAATGATTCGCTATAGCGTAGCGGACGCTCGGGACCACGAGGAGATCACCAGCGGCGCTGACGCTCACAATGTTAAACCTTTATATCTAAACCATAAACAATGTAATATGCTGTAAAGCCTTAGTGTAGAGATAGGGTGTAGATGCAACCTAGTGTAACCTTATTAACTTAAAAGCTGTTTGAGCGTCACTGACGCTCTGTGAATACTTAACACTACAAGAAATACACAGATACCTGGGCTTAGGGTCCAACGCCTAATATATATATATATTATGAATGATATACTTGCAAAAGAATTAACACAATACAAGTCATACACTACAATATAACATAGACTACCTAACCAGATAACTACACAGGAAATACAATACAATACAATTATGTTTTAAGGGAAAATAAGAGAGAAAGAGGAGAAGAGAGAGAGAGATAGAAATGGCCCACAATAACAGTAAGAACAATATGATTGCGGAGAAACACTTACACACAAGGGGAACGATCGCATGCGCCTCAGGACATCCAGCTCCCGATTTTCAGCAATGATAACCGTTGAAGAGTGAGCTGGATGTGATCGGCTTGTCTATTTATGCCCCACACACAATACAATTCAATGGTCCCTACAATCTCATTGTTCATTGGACACAGGAATTCGGCTTCGCATTATAACAAAAGGTCATAGGTTGATTCATACAGGTGGGCTGTGACGATTTCCAACAGCTCAGGTGGGTGGGATACTGGGTTTCCCGCCGCATGGCTAAGTAAGAGCAAATAATAGTAAATGGACATAAACTTCTTATGTCCATAACTATTCGCACGAGTGATTAATCCGCTCCAAACCAACACCGGAATATTGCTAATTAAATACTCTTCCGATGGGTACTAAACACCACTGTATGACTCCTGTTAGACCCTTCGTACAATACAAAGAGGGATCCCTCTGTCCAGGAACATGCTATATTAACTAAACTTTCAGAATCTATCAAAGGGACCATGATCTACAAAATACATTATATAGTTAAAATATGTAACGATTGAGTCGCACGCTACGATCACATAAACTCTACCGTAAATACGCATACCGTGCGCCTGCGGGTGCCCGCGACTGTGAGTATGCGCACGCACGGGAGAGCGTACGCATGCACAGCGCGGACGTGTATGAGGTGCAAATATGGCAGTGTGTATAGAGATATTTTTCTGACTTTGACAGTCCACCCTTTGGCAGTCAACAATAACTGCCACCTTCTAAAACATTTCAAAAAGAGAAAAATATATGTCAGGGGTTAATACATTTCCATGGTTGGGTAAGGGAGGAGAGTGGAGAGGGTGTGAAGAGGGTATGACCTAGTGAGATAGTAGAAGCATGTGTGTATGAATCCATGTTTGGGGGGGGTCATGTATCATCGTGCCGTACGTGTTGTACATCAAGCTTCGAGGCATTGCGAAGTATACATTTGAATTCCTTCTTATCCCGTGGTACGGGTCTGTGGATGGGCTGTCAAACTTTACCGAGCTCTTTTCGGCTTTTGGTTGTAACAAAATGGGGGAGCACATTTTAGTTGATGATACATGAATGGGGGAATATGTGATTGCTGATATCTGTGCCTGTATTCCCTATACTATGTGTGTAATTACCTGAAGGTTGTAGAGATGAAGAAAAGACATAATTACGGTAAATGCAGTGGTATTCTATGTCAGGTAAATGAACATTTGTCGGTTGAAGTCTTGTTCGGTGTCTGTTGAATGCAGTCTTCTTTGTGCTTTTGCCCATAAGGTGCGAGCAAAAGCTTTGTCAATGTCCATAGATTTACAAAAGTGTTGGGCTAGCGTAATTTTAAAATTTCTAGGGAAACTGGGGATCTATGGCAAAGTTCATCAAAAATCTGTGTATCAGGTTGTCAAAGCTTCTTCTTTAATCCATCTGTTGTCTGTATATCGGCTCATCAAATTCCTCGTCCAAGTGGGTCTTTTTACCTTGGAGGAAACGGAAAAACAGGTGAAAGAAACGGACCGTAGAAATCGCATTTTCATCACATCATTGTTTCTACATTTGGGTCATAAATCAAATCCATTGGAATTACAGTTTCCTCACTCCTCAGACTCATTACCCTAGTACGACGATTGCACTTCATTAAAGCCTGACCGCATCTAAATATCAAACCAATTGATATGACAACACCTAAGATACATAGAAGAAACTTCCCAACATCCATTATGACTCCTTGAGCCCAGTCTCCTAAACCAGAGAACCAATTTCGTGGGTTCAACCATGACACCCAACCAGTCAGCTCATTACCTACAGCAGCGAGAGTGAGATTGTGTCTCCTGCGAAATTCCCACTTCAGTTGGAGAATATCGTCCATCTTTTGGTCTATGACCTCGACCGGGTCCTCGGTGCTATTCGTAATATATGTGCAACATTTCACGCCGTATTGTGTTGCCAGTGTGACACAATATCCGCCTGTTACTGCTGTGAGGTAATTAAGAACCATTCTATGCTGTACCAGTTCTGTTTTATAAGCTTGAAGTTCTCTTCCAGTATACCTAAACGTGTCATCATACATTTCAGTGATATTATCTAACAAATTTGCAAGCGCAGATATGTATTTATAATTCAACACTCCTCTGGCGGTGCGAGTGATGTCTAACGCGATTAGAAACTGAATCCCGGTGGATTCATGGATCATGTCAGAGGCTGGATGCTCTGTTCTTTCTATCAGGTGCCGTTTAACTACGTGCTCGTAATGGGTGTGAGTATAAGGAGTTTGGGCAACACGGTGTATGTCTTTCATTTTGTCTTGTGATACAGTCATTACTTCAGGCAGTACTTTTCCAATATAACACAATCCTTCAGAGTTTGGGGCAAGCCACTTATACGCCTTTCTCCCGCATATGAAATATGCATCATCGGGGAGAATATATGGGACGGAGTAGGACATAACCATATTACACACCTTCCATGTGAAATCTCCTAACCCTAATTCTTCCATCTGCTTAGTACACGTATCAGGTTGTACGATATGTGCACAGTATCCTGGTGATACCTCTCCAACTCTCGTAATCCTATTTCCTAAGGTATACCTATATCGGAAAGATTTTCCTCTACTGGCTATGTGGCGTATAAGCTCTGTATCTGTAGGCATTCTATCTGCTCTATGCGAAAAGGTCATGGTTTGGTTACTCCATGATACTTCCCAATTTCCTGGCTTTCGGGGATTGGAGATGTTAAAACATAATAGGGACCTATCCACATGGTATTGGTGGAGCTTCAAACTAGGAGGGCTGGAGATATTAAACCTCCTGTCCACCGGTCTCCCACCACTTAACTCAAGTACCTCCCCTAACGTTAAAGGAAATGGTACTAGCCCTGATTTGCTATGACCTTGAGGTACTTGAGAGCATACCCAACAATCTGTTTTATTTAACACACTACCCACTAAGGAGTGATAGTCACTCAATGGATGCCGGTCCATATGGATATTAAAACTGGATTGGCATTTCTTAATGCACCCATCCTCCACTACGTTGTCACAGAGCCTACAGATACAGTTTTCTTCAGCTAACAATCCTTCACAATTCCTTCTATTGTCAATGCTATCGGATCGTTTTCTGATACTCGCCTTTACTTGTTGGTTAAGTTATTCTTGGAAAATTACGCCTCCATCTTTATCATCAGAACCCATTCCAGAACCTCTCTCGACCTCCATGGTACTCTCGCCGGAACAGACTGCTCTGGTCAACATCATGGTCAACAGGAAAATCCGGATCACAGTCTCTTGGGGCAAGTCCATCTTGTAGGAGGAAACGGAGAAGAATGAGAAGGGGGAAAAAATAATTTGAGGGAGAGGGGATGGGAAGTTGGAGAAAAACAATAAAAGGGAACAGGGGATCGACAACTGCTTTTGGTCTTGTGATTTTCAATGCTCAGGTGCCGCCTCAATCCTCCTGGAACAGACACTCCAGTGATACAACCTCTACCGTCTGTTCCTTATCACGGGACCTCTCTGGATCAGCAACCTTCTTACAGTGGGACGAATGAACCCAAGTCTCTCTCTCAGCAACCTTCAATGCTGTAGTGCTAGTCAATAAGACCTGGTATGGTCCTTCCCATCTGTCAATAAGGCAACCTGAGCGTAGAAAATTCCGTATCATTACATAATCCCCAGGTTCAATGTCATGACAATTACTATCTGGTAAATCAGGAATCACCAACTTTAGATTATCATTTTGATTCCTTAACTGTTTACTCATGTTAATCAAATATTTTACAGTCACTTCATTGTTACACTTCAAATCATCCTGAGGGTTAATCATAACATGCGGTTGTCGACCAAACAAGATTTCAAAGGGAGACAGATTAAGAGGGGACCTGGGAGTGGTTCTGATGCTGTACAGTACAATGGGTAAAGCTTCTGGCCATGTCAATCCTGTCTCTGCCATCACTTTACTCAGTTTATTTTTAATAGTGCTGTTCACTCTTTCCACTTTCGCACTCGCCTGTGGACGGTATGGAGTGTGCAGCTTGCTATCAATTCCCATCAACTTACACATTCCTTGAAAGACATCACCTGTAAAATGGGTACCCCTATCACTTTCGATAATTCTAGGGATACCATATCTACATACAAATTCCTGCACAATTTTCTTAGCAGTAAACATAGCGGTATTTGTGGCCGCCGGAAATGCTTCGACCCAATTTGAGAAAACATCTATACAAACAAGTACATATTTCAAATTTCGACAAGGGGGTAATTGAATAAAGTCAATCTGTATTACCTGGAAAGGGCCGCCGGCAGGTGGGATATGAGATGGTTCTGTAGGTATTGCCTTTCCGATGTTCTTTCTCAAACAGGTAAGGCATGACATTGCTCTTTTACTCGCATGAGATGAAAATCCTGGGGCACACCAATATGCTCTTACCAACTTGCACATCCCTTCCTTGCCCAGATGAGTCAGCCCGTGAGCTGCCTCAGCTAAACATGGAAAGTATGCTCTGGGGGCCACTGGTTTACCGTGTCCATCCGTCCAGAGTCCTGAGGACTCCTGGCCATATCCTTTTGCCTTCCAGACTGCCTTTTCCTGTGTGGAACACAAATTTTGCATCTCACACAACTTCTGTGTGTTGATGGTATTAAATACCATCAGTTGTGTGGTGTCTGTCTGTCTGGGGGTACCAGCTGCTAACTTAGCAGCTTCGTCTGCTCGGCTGTTACCAAGTGATACTGGGTCTTGGCTATATGTGTGTGCTTTACATTTGATAACAGCCACTCTGTCGGGTTCCTGTATCGCTGTTAGAAGCCTTTTTATGTGAGCTGCATGCGCTATCGGTGTACCAGCTGCCGTCATGAAATTTCTGAGGCGCCATAGGGCTCCGAAATCATGGACTACCCCGAATGCGTATCTAGAGTCAGTGTAGATATTGGCTGATTTGCCCTTAGCCAATTCACATGCTCTGGTTAGGGCGACCAGTTCAGCAACCTGGGCTGAGTGAGGTGGGCCTAGCGGTTCCGCTTCTATGGTGCCTTGGTCATCTACGACTGCGTATCCAGTACACAAGTCTCCCGAGTCTGACTGTCTATGACAACTACCGTCCGTGTAGAACGTAAGTTCTACATCTTCCAGTGGGTTGTCACTGATGTCAGGCCTTGCGGTAAAATTTTGGGTCAAATATTCCATACAATCATGTGTGTCTTCCTTTTGTATTAAATCCTCCTTCCCCACCACTCTCATCCTCCACCCTTTGTGCCTGTCCAGGCACACCTGGGAGATATGTTGCAGGATTTAATGCACTGCATCTCCTTATGGTGATGTTTACGGGGGCCATTAGTGCCAATTCCCATCTTGTAAACCGCGCTGATGAGACGTGCCTGGTTTGGGCAGAATTCAGCAAGGCTGACACTGCATGTGGTGTATGAATTGTGAGGTTGTGACCTAGCACTACATCTTCGCTTTTCGTTACTAGCAATGCTATCGCAGCAACGCTTCGCAAGCATGTGGGGAGGGATCGCGCTACCGTGTCTAGCTGAGCGCTGTAATATGCTACTGGCCTGCTGGCATCACCGTGCTTTTGGGTTAGTACGCCTGCCGCGCAACCAGCACTTTCTGTTCCGTACAGCTCAAAGGGTTTCCCATAGTCTGGCATACCTAATGCTGGTGCCTGCGTTAGGCACTGTTTAAGTCTCTCAAATGCCGTCTCAGACTCGTCTGTATGCGAAATCCGATCAGGTTTGTTTGAGGAGACCATCTCCTGCAAAGGTAACGCTAGAATGGAAAATCCTGGGATCCAGTTACGGCAATACCCACACATTCCTAAAAACGTTCTGATCTGTTGCTGGGTTTGTGGCAGAGTCATGTCTCTAATTGCTTGAATTCTATCAGCGGTCAGGTGTCTCAGTCCTTGTGTTAGACAGTGTCCCAAATATTTTACCTTAGTTTGGCATAATTGCAACTTGTCTTTGGAAACCTTGTGTCCTGTGTCTGAAAGATGAAACAGGAGCTGTTTCGTATCCTTCAGGGATGCTTCCAATGAATCAGAACACAGTAGTAGTACATCCACGTACTGTATTAATACAGATCCACTCACTGGTTGGAAAGACTGTAAACAATCATGCAAAGCCTGGGAAAATATACTTGGACTATCTATGAATCCTTGTGGTAATCGAGTCCATGTGTATTGGACTCCTCTGTATGTAAATGCAAACAAATATTGGCTGTCAGGGTGCAGAGATACCGAAAAGAAAGCGGAGCAGAGGTCAATAACAGTGAAAAATTTCGCAGTGGGAGGGATTTGCATTAGGATGACAGCTGGATTTGGCACTACGGGGAACTGACTCTCAACTATTTTGTTAATCCCCCTTAGATCCTGCACTAGCCGGTAACCCCTCCCCCCACTCTTTTTCACAGGGAAGATGGGACTATTGGCAGTGCTGGACGTTCTTACCAGAATGCCCTGTTGTAGCAAGCGCTCTATTACTGGGTAAACTCCTAACTCCACCTCTGGCTTCAGAGGGTACTGTGGGATTTTTGGAGCTATCCTACCATCTTTTACTTGTACAACTACCGGAGCTACGTTTGCCATTAATCCAGTGTCCTGTCCATCTTTAGTCCAAAGTGACTCTGGTATCTGAGATGTCATTTCTTCTACTTGGGAGGGAGTCCTATTTGTCATAATGGTATGTGACATTAATTTTGATGGGGAGTCTAACATGTCTCGCACTTCCTGAGCGTGATTCTCAGGTATGTCCAAGAATACACCTTCAGGAGTACAATAAATGATGCACCCCATTTTACACAGTAAGTCTCTTCCCAGGAGATTGGTCGGTGCCGATGCAGCCAGCAAAAAGGAATGCTTGGTATGTAAAGGCCCTATTGTAATCTCGGCTGGCTTGCTAACAGGGTAATGCTGGACTACTCCTGTTACTCCCATGGCTGGAATTGTCCTACCAGTGGTTCTCATGCCCACTGTCGAATTTATCACTGATTTGGCCGCCCCCGTATCTACAAGAAAGTTTAATGATTTACCAGCTACATTAATTGCAACTTCGGGTTCACTTCCAAGGCTTGCAATCAATTTTACTGGCTGCAGATTACAGGTATGGCCACACCCCTATTGGGTATGGTGACCTCCCTGAATCCCGCTGGCAGCAACTACTTGTGAGGGAGTTAGCTGGGAACTACCAGAGGCGTGCCAGTCTCTGTTCGGGGGGTATCTTTTTGTTTCCCCTGTATGTGGCTCATAACTCCGTCTCTGTGGACCCTGATCCCAATGTCGTGTGTCGTGTCGTTGTCTAGGGGGTTGATAAGATTTTTGTACATTTCTCGATCTACAGTCTCGTGCAAAGTGTCCCTGTTTGTGACAAAAATAACATGTTACCACATTTGACTTACCCACAGGGTTTGGTGATATTAACACAGGCTGTTTTGTGGTCAGGGCCTGTATACTTACTGACATTAACTTATCACCTTGTGACTCCCTGTGTCTGGTGATATTCCGGTCGTGATCAATAGCAGCCTCTCTCAAAGTAGCCACAGACAGACCTCGCCAACATGGTTGTGTGGTCTGTACCCTAGTCTTTAATGACTCTTTTAAACCATCCATCAGTACCGATACTGCTACTTCTCGATGGTTTATGTTTGTTTTAATGTCCTCTATGCCTGTGTATTTTGCCATCTCTGATAATGCTCTGTGAAAATACTCTGCAGCTGTTTCTGACTCCTTTTGTTTAATGGAGAATATCTTGTTCCATTTAACTACCGCTGGGAAATACTCCTTTAACTGTAAGCTTATTCTTTTTACATTATCTTTGTTGTACACATCTGTAAGAGGTACATCCTGATCTAATCCACAGTCAGCTAAAAATTGAGTTGCGTCGACATTGGAGGGTAAACAAGCTCTTAGCAGTACTTGCCAATCTTTATTATTGGGCTCTAAAGTGTTTCCTAGGTCTCTGATGTATTTTTGGCTAGCAACTAAATCTTTTCTAGGGTCAGGGAATTCAGACACTATGGTCCTTAATTCCATTCGGGTAAACGGGCTATACATGGCGATGTTCCTAACAGGAGTGACTCCTGAAGTGTCCGTTTTCCCATTTGGCACTACTATTACCTTAACAGGATTAATTCTAACAACATCATTCTGTGTAGATTCTGCAGTTTGTGGTGAAATAGTTTCAGCATAGTGTATGGTGCCGTACTTACCCGTTGATACGACCTCACCTGTCCCTCCGCTAGGGGGCTTTGTTACTAATCTTATGGGTTGGGCCGTGCCTACTGTTGTTTCTGATATGGTGGCTGCTAGAGAGAGCGCTGATATTGTCGCCGATTCGTCCTCTTGATCACACTCCTGGGGAAAGTTCAAAACAGGGTACAACTTGCACGGGTTAATACTTGCATTGGTTAATTGGTTAACATTATCTTTAACATTTACACAGTTGCTAAGTGTTTGTTTGTTACACCTTAGTGCGTCATTCTCCGCAACCAATTTCTCTCCTGATATGTATGGTGGCGGTGGGGCCGTGGCTATCAGTTTCCTGATCGAGCCAGATCCCGCCGCCTGAGCCAATCCTCTCTGTATGTCACCCTCCTGTTGCCACAACTGCAAATAATCATAATGCTTGATTCGTCTCTTTGCTGATTTAATGAGACATATCCTTCTCCTTAAATTCGTTAACACTTCTGTGCTGAAGCTACCTACTCTTGGGAATTTCTCCCCGTCATGTACTGTCATTCTCTCCCATTCATCACATAAAGCTTCTGTGTGACTTCCGTACTTTTCACACATTACGTACCTTGCCAACTCGACTGGTCGGTTTATAGAATCAACCCGAACCGAGGTTGATCGCCCCCTTCCTGAACAACTGGCCCCCATAATTTGCAGGTGTTACGGAACCTTACAAAAAACCAAGATATTCACGATAGGTTGCCGGTGAAGTTTACCGAGCACCTCACTCACTCGCCCACGCCGACCAATACGACCTGATCACACGGATATAGTGCTGGCGTACTCGACCCAGGGCCCCATATTAACCTTTGCTTACTGGAACATGTGAGTGTGATCCGCAGAGCATTAACCCTTTCCAGTAAAGGTGTGGTTGTCAGATAGTTCCTGAGTGACCAGCGAACTTCCCTTTTTGAAAAAATAAAAAATTACACAAATCACGTTAGAATGTACAAATAGCGTTTATGACCTTCGTACACAAATAGTACCGGTCAGGTTTACTAATGCACACAATTACGTGCGGTACAATCGTTCAGCACATAAGCAACTAATCTTATGTACGGAGCGACCAGCGGAATCGAAAATTGCGGCTGCGAATTCCTTCAGCAAGAGCTTGTATGGCCTATATGGGTGTTGCACCAACCCTTTTTTTTGGTGTTGTGCCTGTGGACTCTATAGCGGACTTCCTTGTCTGCTGTACCTAGACCTCCTGGTCTGTTATGACCTCCTGGTCTGCTACAGTATGACCTCCTGGTCTGCTATACTCTAATGCTCAAATTTTATGTTTAACCAAGGATGCTTCCTTAGCCACCGTGCATGTCACTTACACGTATGTACCTCACGAGAACTCGATGATTTCTTTTGGTTCAATCCTCAAAATTGTAAAAACAAGCACTCACTCACCACATATACACTTTTGTTTCTATTTCTATTTCTGCGCAGAAATTTCTCTTTAGACCAGATGTGTTACAAATTAGGAGAAGGATCTATTAATTTAAATTTCGAATTTAAAATAGATTTGCGCTACTTATCGCCTGTTGTGCTATTTATCGCTTGTTGCACTATTTATCGCTTGTTGCGCTATTTATCGCCTGTTGCGTTACTTAAAAATCAACACTATCGTGTGACTTGAGTTACGTGTGCGTACCCAGACGCTCCGTTGCGTAATTTACGCTGCGTGCGTCGGCCCTTTGCGTACGCGAGTCTCTCCCTTTGTTAGAGACACGTGTACACCAGTCTTTGTCCACCGTAACACAACTAACACGTTTATCAATGTAGATGATTCTCGATCATCTACCGCACACCACACCAATCTCTCCTTTTACCTTTAGGTAGAGCTGTGTGTATTTCTATACCTTAACTGTATTACCTTACTTTTTAACTATGAAATAGCGGCAAATCTCTCTTAGTACGTTTATCAATTATACAATGGCAAACAGGAGAGTGATATATGAAAATACACGAATGAAAAGAAATGCAGATATGCGTGCGTGTGTACGCAAGACAGAAATAAACAGTTTTAAAAAGACACTATCGTTTTGTTCTTACCTCCGGTCCCGGATTCCTTCAGCACCCTTTACTAAGCGAAGCAGACGCTTATCCAAACAGCACTACGAGGAATATGACCTCCCGCCCTTTGCTGCTGGATAATGTCTGCTGAAATTACCTAGTGCAGATATGTGAAGGACGGGCGAGCCGCCAATTGATAAAGCTAAATATTTATCTTATATAAAACCCTTTATGAGGTCTAAGAACACTGTACGTTATTCACGTATGGAGTACCGTAAGGGTACGCTCGTTGCGTAGCAATCGTTTAGCCGTAGTCGAGACGCTCAAGCGTCACGTTCGCTCACGGCCAAGAGATCACAGGCAGGCACGCTATTGGCTGCCGTCTAACGTAATGATTCGCTATAGCGTAGTGGACGCTCGGGACCACGAGGAGATCACCAGCGGCCTGACGCTCACAATGTTAAACCTTTATATCTAAACCATAAACAATGTAATATGCTGTAAAGCCTTAGTGTAGAGATAGGGTGTAGATGCAACCTAGTGTAACCTTATTAACTTAAAAGCTGTTTGAGCGTCACCGACGCTCTGTGAATACTTAACACTACAAGAAATACACAGATACCTGGGCTTAGGGTCCAACGCCTAATATATATATATATTATGAATGATATACTTGCAAAAGAATTAACACAATACAAGTCATACACTACAATATAACATAGACTACCTAACCAGATAACTACACAGGAAATACAATACAATACAATTATGTTTTAAGGGAAAATAAGAGAGAAAGAGGAGAAGAGAGAGAGAGATAGAAATGGCCCACAATAACAGTAAGAACAATATGATTGCGGAGAAACACTTACGCACAAGGGGAACGATCGCATGCGCCTCTGGACATCCAGCTCCCGATTTTCAGCAATGATAACCGTTGAAGAGTGAGCTGGATGTGATCGGCTTGTCTATTTATGCCCCACACACAATACAATTCAATGGTCCCTACAATCTCATTGTTCATTGGACACAGGAATTCGGCTTCGCATTATAACAAAAGGTCATAGGTTGATTCATACAGGTGGGCTGTGATGATTTCCAACAGCTCAGGTGGGTGGGATACTGGGTTTCCCGCCGCATGGCTAAGTAAGAGCAAATAATAGTAAATGGACATAAACTTCTTATGTCCATAACTATTCGCACGAGCGATTAATCCGCTCCAAACCAACAGGAACATGCTATATTAACTAAACTTTCAGAATCTATCAAAGGGACCATGATCTACAAAATACATTATATAGTTAAAATATGTAACGATTGAGTCGCACGCTACGATCACATAAACTCTACCGTAAATACGCATACCGTGCGCCTGCGGGTGCCCGCGACTGTGAGTATGCGCACGCACGGGAGAGCGTACGCATGCGCAGCGCGGACGTGTATGAGGTGCAAATATGGCAGTGTGTATAGAGATATTTTTCTGACTTTGACACTACGTGGGAGACCTATGGGGAGTGGGGGATGGGGGTAATGACACTGCTATGTGGGAGACCTATGGGGAGTGGGGGAAGGGGGGTATTGACACCTATGTGGGAGTGGGAGACCTATGGGGAGTGGGGGAAGAGGGGTAATGACACTGCTATGTGGGAGACCTATGGGGAGTGGGGGAAGAGGGGTAATGACACTGCTATGTGGGAGACCTATGGGGAGTGGGGGAAGAGGGGTAATGACACTGCTATGTGGGAGTGGGGGCTCGGGGTCTAATTGTTCTGCTATGGGGAGGGGGCATGGGCATGCACACAGTGTGTGGCATGTGTGCACAGGCACACCCTGATGTTGGGCACCCCCCACATGCCTAGTCAGAATATTTAATAATGAACCAGCCCTGGCCAGCACTTGCTGACTAATTACACGTAATACACACTATGCAGTCACAATGTGCGGGTACCGTCTCTTCCCGGCTCCCCTTGTGACACTGTCCGCCGTGATTCCTATTTTGCCAATGGAGCGGACACCGCATACCAGGAGAAGGTTCTGTGTGTGACCCGTACTGGCTGATAGGGGGAGATCTGTCTCAGGGTGATGGGGGAATCTAATATATTGGGAGGATGGAACTATTCTGTGCTAAGGGAGATAATGTGTCTGAGAGGAAGGGGGATCCCTGTACTAGGGAAAATAATCTGTCTGAGGGACCAAGGTGCAGGTGTGAGAGATGGAAAGTGGGAGTGAGGTGCAGGAGAGATGGAAGCTGGGACCAAGGTACAGGTGTGAGACATGGTAGGTGGGAGTGAGGTGTAGGGGAGATAGAAGGTGGGAGCAAGGTACAGGTGTGAGACATGGAAGGTAGGAGCGAGGTGCAGGTGTGGGGGATAGAAGGTAGGAGCAAGGTACAGGTGTGAGACATGGAAGGTGGGAGCGAGGTGCAGGTGTGGGGGATAGAAGGTGGGAGCAAGGTACAGGTGTGAGACATGGAAGGAGGGAGCGAGGTGTAGTGGAGATAGAAGGTGGGAGCAAGGTACAGGTGTGAGACATGGAAGGTGGGAGTGAGGTGCAGGTGTGGGGGATAGAAGGTGGGAGCAAGGTACAGGTGTGAGACATGGAAGGTGGGAGTGGGGTGCAGGTGTGGGGGATAGAAGGTGGGAGCAAGGTACAGGTGTGAGACTTGGAAGGTGGGAGCGAGGTGCAGGTGTGGGGGATAGAAGGTGGGAGCAAGGTACAGGTGTGAGACATGGAAGGTGGGAGTGAGGTGCAGGTGTGGGGGATAGAAGGTGGGAGCAAGGTACAGGTGTGAGACATGGAAGGTGGGAGCGAGGTGCAGGTGTGGGGGATAGAAGGTGGGAGCAAGGTGCAGGTGTGAGACATGGAAGGTGGGAGTGAGGTGTAGTGGAGATAGAAGGTGGAAGCAAGGTACAGGTGTGAGACATGGAAGGTGGGAGTGAGGTGCAGGTGTGGGGGATAGAAGGTGGGAGCAAGGTACAGGTGTGAGACATGGAAGGTGGGAGCGAGGTGTAGTGGAGATAGAAGGTGGGAGCAAGGTACAGGTGTGAGACATGAAAGGTGGGAGCGAGGTGTAGGGGAGATAGAAGGTGGGACCAAGGTACAGGTGTGGGGGATGGAAGGTGGGAGTGAAGAAGAGGTGTGAGAGATGGAAGGTGGGAGCGAGATGCAGGGGAGATGGAAGGTGGAAGCGAGGTACAGGGGAGACGGAAGGTGGGAGTGAAGAAAAGGTGTGAAAGATGGAAGGTGGGAGTGAGGTGCAGGGGAGATGGAAAGTGGGAGCGAGGTACAGGGGAGATGGAAAGTGGGAGTGAAGAAGAGGTGTGAGAGATGGAAGGTGGGAGTGAGGTGCAGGGGAGATGGAAAGTGGGAGCGAGGTACAGGGGAGATGGAAGGTGGGAGTGAAGAAGAGGTGTGAGAGATGGAAGGTGGGAGCAAGGTGCAGGGGAGACAGAAGGTGAGAGCGAGGTACAGGGGAGACAGAAGGTGGGAGTGAAGAAGAGGTGTGAGAGATGGAAGGTGGGAGCAAGGTACAGGTGTGAGACATGGAAGGTGGGAGCGAAGTGCTGGGGAGACGGAAGGTGGGAGTGAAGAAGAGGTGTGAGAGATGGAAGGTGGGAGCGAGGTGAAGGGGAGACGGAAGGTGGGAACGAGGTGCTGGGGAGACGGAAGGTGGGAGTGAAGAAGAGGTGTGAGAGATGGAAGGTGGGAGCGAGGTGCAGGGGAGACGGAAGGTGGGAGCGAGGTGCTGGGGAGACGGAAGGTGGGAGTGAAGAAGCGGTGTGAGAGATGGAAGGTGGGAGCGAGGTGCAGGGGAGACGGAAGGTGGGAGCGAGGTGCTGGGGAGACAGAAGGTGGGAGTGTAGAAGAGGTGTGAGAGATGGAAGGTGGGAGCGAGGTGCAGGGGAGATGGAAGGTGGGAGTGAAGAAGAGGTGTGAGAGATGGAAGGTGGGAGCGAGGTGCAGGGGAGACGGAAGTTGGGAGCGAGGTGCAGGGGAGATGGAAGCTGGGAGTGGTTTCGGGATGAGTGTTACGGGGGGCGATTGCCTAATCGCCTACTCCTGAATCCGCCAATGGTATGTAGGTTAACTACAAGTTATATTAGTTGGAGGGCTGAGCACTCCCAATTTAGCTACATTTTTGCGTATTTTATTCATGGTTTCATGATCTTACTAATCTAGTGAAATTTGAAAGTGTTTATAAATTTCCTCAGTCTGGTGGGAGAAGATTATTATTATGCAGGCCTGACAATAGCACTGTGGAAATCCTAGGCACTGCCTTTACCCCTTTCAATGTTCCCCTTTGGAGCGGTGCACCCTACAACGCACCCCTCCCCCCCAAAAAACCCCCCCAAAAAAACCACCTTCTGCTTTTCATTGTAGCAGACAGGAAGGTTTGGGGGCTATATTACCTCCTACTTTCAATATAACATCCAGTACATCTAGTCCGGAAGAGTTGCACTGTGCAGTGACATCATATCCTGGCACCACGCACACAGCCTATCACTGACTTTGAGGAGCAGCAGCTCCTCCATATCAGTAGCCAGTGAAGCATTTGGGAGCACAATGAGGACATTAGAAATACTGGATGAATAACATTTTTGTGTGTGTTCCCCCTCGGTTGTTAGTGCCAGCCATGGCCGGACTGGCCATTTGGCACTTCTGGCATATGCCAGAAGGGCCGATGGACAGGTGGGCCGAATCGGTCACTTAGAGAGCCGGGAAGGCCGCGTGCAGCGCAGCCTCCGGCTCTCTGGTTCCGTGGTCTCCATGGAAATGGGGGCGTGCCGTGAGTCCACGCCCCCGGACTCGCCGCGCGTCCCTCCCCCCCAGCAACCGTCACCATGGTAATGGGGGTGTGCCATGAGTCCACGCCCCCATGACTTGCGGCACACCCCCATACATCGCGCGACGCACCCCCTGTGATGTGTGCGTGCTCCCCCCCATGACGCAAATGCCAGGGCCAAATCAAGGCCCCAGTCCGTCGCTGGTGCCAGCCCTGGATCTAAGTAGAATATATATTTGAATCTGTTAGAATTTTGCACTCAGCAGGGGCATTTCTAGAGAGGGGGAGGCCCGTGTGCAGGCTCCGTCTGGGCCCCCTCCTCTCTAGCCAGCAGCACTGTATGGCTCTGCAGCAAATCACCGGGCAAAATGGCGCCTCTGCCATTTTCCCAGTGATTTTCCTACTGCGCATGCCCGAACCACCGGGAAAATGGCGTTGCGCCACTTTCCTAATGATTGCAGTGCTGCTGCGCGGTGGGACTCCGGAAGGTAAGTATTTTAATTAATGGGTGCAGGGTGTGCGGTGTGGGCCCCCCTGGACCTCCGGGGGCCCGTGTGAACCGCACACACTGCACCCATTATAAATATACCAGTGGCACTCAGTAAGGCTTCACATGTATTTCCCAAAATATATGTGCTGACCTTGTGACACCCTTCAGCTCATTTCCATATGTTTTACTCCTTCAATTACACTCCTAGGCTAGGAGATACACAAGGTGCATTTCCGAATCCTACTGTCTTTAGGGGTTGGGTATGCGTGACCGGCGGTCACCATACTGACACCGGAATCCAGTTTATAGTCCCACTCTATGGGTGTCGTGGACACCCACAAGTGGAAATAGTCCCTTTTAGTCGGCATGCTGATTGTTGGGACTGTAAGGGAGCGGGATTCCGGTGCTGGTATTGTGATAAGCGGTCTCCTGAACCCCTTGGTCATGTAACTGTCTCCCATCTTTAGAATGCATCTTTACAGTCATTCCTCCAAATCATCCCTCTTAAGAGAGGAGGGGGCCGTATGCAGGCTCCAATTGGACCACGTCTCTCTGGTGATATTTGCAGCTCTGCAGCCAGTGTCGGGCCGATGGAGCAGTAAGTATAATTAAATGATGCCCATGGGCCCGTGTGCACTGCACACCTTGCACCCATTGTAGATATGAAAAAACGTTTTGCTATCCCTAATGCACACTGAGTGAAAAATATAATATATCAGATAATACAGAGATCTTGGTTGCATATATTTGCAGATATAGGGTTAAGCACCCAGGCTGAACGGCAAGGTGTCTCTGTCACTGTGAGTCCCTCATTCTGGGTGTGGATCCCATCATGTCAACACAGGCTGGCCACCCTAGGGCAGCACACAGGTGAAAATTAGTAAGGGTTAATAAGAAGCACATAAGTGCTAGCTAAGTGATAAGTGTGATTAAAATAATACAAAAATATATAAAACATGATAGGGGAAAACATACGGACAAGAACGGACAAGGTGTATCTGTCACTGGGGACCCTGGGGTGGCCAGCATGTGCCGACATGATGGGGTCAAGATACACTTGAGGTAGATGAAGCTTTCAGGTGGAAGCACAATCTGGAGAGAAAGTCACAGCAAAACTAAGATGCAGGCATATAAACAAGACTGTTGAATTCAGCAGCTGATTCCAGAAGAGCTGTTACTTGAGAGCACTTTAGACACTTGTAATTAGTGCAGAGCAGCTTGAAGCAATACTGGCTTCAAGCTGCACTGAGAGACAAACATAAAAAGTAATATCTGTAGCTTTGATTACTGAGGCTTAGCTGAATAGATGCACTGGGAACACAGAAGAAAACAGTTGCATAGAAGGCTTTAGCAGCGCTGATGCTTGCAGAAAGGGAACCCAGCAGTACTGAGGCACACATATCACTAGGAATTGCAGACTTGCTGCTAAACAGGAGCCATGGTTCAGTTGGCAACAGGAAATGTTTACATAGGAGCTGCAGTTCACAGTTTGGCTGCTAGAGTAAGCTGGGGCAAGGAGTACGCTGACTGGGGAGATGCGGTCAGCTAACAAGATCCACATGGCAGCATTCATGCTCCACAACACAAGTGCAACAAGAAAACCTGACCGGCAGAATAGATAGCAAAGGTAAGTTACATGGTGAAGTTCCGGAGTGAGACAACATCATACCGCCTTGAGTCCTGTTGGAGAAAGAGCGCTATATAAATAAAATTATTATTATTATTATTACCTAAGGCTCTATTCATTATCATGTAATTTATGCAAAAGCAGGTGAAACTTAAAATTGTCACTTACTTTTGTAAAAATTAAGTGTCAGTGCTATTCATTATAAAGATAATGCATTAGATATCATAGAGATCTCCTGCTTACCTTCAGTCTCGATCTGGCCTGCTGTCCCCATACACTAGTATGGGGACCTAAAGTCAACAAGACTTGAAAACACTACATTTTCAGAGTTTGCAGGAACATTTGCCACCTTCAGATGGCATTTGTTCCCACACCCCTGTTGCTTCCCTATAAGAAAGAGTCCCAGTTGCAAAAAGTGGATCAATTCAAATCCCTCCACCACTATTCTGCACATATGTCTGAACCCAAGTTCACCCATGTGCAGTAGTTTGACAGTGCTAAGTTTCACCGTTACTAAAAGGAAAGGGTTCGTGGGGATCTTTGGATCAGCTATTTCCATTCCAGAGCAATGTTGCTCTCAATAATTAACATAATGAATAGGCCCCTAAGTGATCTCAGTGTTCCCAATTTTACCTACTTTTACTAGTTGCTCAGCCTTCATACATACTTCTTTACACTTC
The DNA here is from genome assembly GCF_028390025.1 of Pseudophryne corroboree. Classification (NCBI taxonomy): domain Eukaryota; kingdom Metazoa; phylum Chordata; class Amphibia; order Anura; family Myobatrachidae; genus Pseudophryne; species Pseudophryne corroboree. The sequence continues at coordinate 264,593,813 of NC_086447.1, read as the reverse complement.
CACTGCATTACTGACCAGATACTACCAGATGCTGACACTACAACATGCATAGCATTAACTTTAGACATTTATACTGTAACTTACTTTGGGGTCTATTCATAAAGCAGTAAAAAGAGTGGAGAAGTGAGCCTGTGGAGAAGTTGCCCATGGCAACCAATCAGCTGCTCCGTACAATTGTATAGTATGCAAATTATAAATGTTACTTCAATGCTGATTGGTTGCCATGGGCAACTTCTCAACTGGTCCTTTTCTTCACTCTTTTCACTGCTTCATGAATAGACCCCATTATACTCCTTTCAAACCGCCACTTTGACTTGGGTTATTGCTAGGTTAACTCGGGATTGCTGCTTGGTGTAAAAGGGTACCTGGAAAGAAAATCCCGGGTTGATTGACCCAGGAATCCAACCTGGGTAGAGACCAGTTAGAATAGTCCGTCCCGGGTTCCATTTACAGTACAAGGAGAGCCAGATCCTAGGCTCTTGGAGCTGGTCTATAATCACCATTATGGTCTATAAAATGAATGCTGATCTGTGAAAAATAAATATAATTGTGTTTTTAACTTTATTTCTTGTGCGCTGTGACAGTTTCTAATTTTTCCTACAATTTTTGGGGCTGAGTATTCCTCATGTTCGCAGCAGCAAAGAAATAAGAAATTTAAAATAACTATAGAGTATTTGATCAGATGTTTGAATACACACCTTTTGCTTCTCCTATAGCAGACGCCTTTCCAGGGTGAATTAGGTCCACTCTGTACTCAGATGCACCCAGGTTTTACGTATGGACAAGGCGACTATCGGAGGCTGGGCTGGTGTAAATGCAGTACGGGGAGATGTTCACCTGACACAACCTTATTATTATGCTAAGTCACAGACTGAGGAGTATATTCTTAACACAATCAAAATGTACATGCAACAATGCACAGGGTGTTATAAGCAACGAGACTGTACATACAAATGATTTGTAAATGCAATAATGCACAGGATGTTATAAGCAACTTAATTAAATATTAATGCAACAATGCACAAGGTGGATACAATAAAGAAATGTAGGCAAGACAGTGCTTGTGTGGAAATTCCACACCAAAACCTGAATACAAGGCTAGCTGGATCAGATCAGGAAATCAGTCAGGCAGGGTCTTAAGGGAATAAAGGGCATTTCACAAGCTGACAAGTTCTCACATGAGCTGACAGGTTCTCACAAGAGCAGGAACTATCACCAGCGATTTGGGAGAGGCAAGGAAGGGAATATAAATGGTGCTGCACCAATCAGAACCCAGTAATCAGAGATGAGATAATAAATGAAAGGACATGCAGCTGTGCTGCTGCACATCCACAAGTCACTGAGAGACTAGTTGCTAGGCGCTCAGCAGCTCCCAGCCCCACCTGCGGTAGCATTGCTAGGCACAGGGTTGGACCCGGAAGCGCCGGCTGATGGAGGAAGTGCAGCGTCCCGGTCACTTGGAAATGCCGGGACCTGCCTCCTCCATGAGCCGCGCTGCTGCTGATAACAATTACACACCGCTTAAAACAAAAAAATTACATAAAAATCAGAAAAATGGAAAAAACAAATAAGAAATTCAAATGATAAAAAAATGTTGAAATCAAATCGAACTTCAAACAACATAAAAGGACATATTGGACTATTAAAACATGCTGATATCATCAGTCCTATTTGTTTTTGCTAGGAATAGGCGCTATTCCAACTGTCATCCACCGGAATATAAGCAACAATCAGATATAGGCATATCTTCTCTGTACTAGGTGTACTATGCAATAATCTGCAGTGAGTTAACACAGCAGTCCTTGGTCCTGGCCAGGACTCTTAAAAGGGTTATCCTGTGCAATTGTCGGGCATGTGCCCACTCACTTCCACCTGGAGGAGCCTGTCCCTTCCCAGCTCCTTGTGCAATGAAAGGACTATTGTGAGGATGATTTCCCAGGATATTTCCCCTCTTTAGACTCGGTGGTGTGCTGCCGGCTTGTGCATAGAACAGGGCTTCTAACGCATTTCTCCACCTCCAAAACAGACTCAGCGGCTTCCTCAAAGGTAATGGGACACTTGTCCCCCTCTTGGATTTATATACCTGTATCCTGCTGGTATGTATCTCCCGTTGTGGGCTCAGGTGTTTCCACTTCTGCTCATAATTCTCACCCAAGCCTCATTTCAGATTCTCTATGTGTGCATGCGTGATTACTGGGTTGGATGTTAGCGCGGACGTCTGCTGCGCATCAAGACTCACTTAGTCCTTAGTGCGCATATGTTAATTGTTAAACGACTCCACATTATCATAGGTAGCCTGCTGTATTCCAAGTCTCATTCAAAATGTATTTGGAAGTGTCAACATTGTAACATGTTTTGTTACATAAACAGTTATTTTGTTCTCATTTTATCTTATGTTACATTTAGGCTTCCATCATTTAATGCCTAACTCTTCCTTCTTGTATTATGGATGTTTCATTATCGAGATTCTCATACACCAATGGACCTGGAGTTGTCTATATAATTAAGATTATTTTCAGTAGTGGATACCTAGACACTAGATGGATAATCGATAATTATAAAAATAAAAAAATAAAAAAAATACCAATTTTATAATGAGAAAAGAAATAACAATAAAATAGAGAAAGGACATAATAAGTCAGTAGATTACAAATCCAACTCGTGTAACGAGTGACCCAAAACAACGTTTCCCTCCTATAGTCAATACAATGTATTATATTATGATCTTGGAGTATTTTTCTTTCTGTCACGTAGGTATTATACCATATACCACATGGAGGATAGACTACTTCCAGCTTTCCATATAGTATGCCTAAAAAGTACCTTTATTAAAAAATGTACCTGTATTAACAAATGCCCACATGTGTTGGACATGACACGATAACAAAGATAGTAGAGAGAGAGAGAGAGAGAGAAACATATGCGGTTGGAGAAAGAGTATGTTTAGTCCATAACAGTGTGGAAATATTTTATCAATATTTTATGTAGGTTTCTATCGTAAACCACCATAGGTACATTGGCTAGGCACCTTCGGGCCAAAGATTCCCAGAATTCTATGATGCTGATGTTGCCACAGGCCCATATTTATAAGTAACTCCTATCATAGACCACATATAGAATAAATCTCGGGAAGGGTCTGTATATTAGGAAACAGAAACAAGGATATACAGGTCATAGCTCCACTTTAACTCAGTCTGAAGAGTCTAAGTCACTGTGCATATCTGAACAGTGTATTCTGGTCAATAATGGGTATATTTTCATGTGCCATCCCCCGGGTATCTTCCTCCCCGCATAATGGAGAGGACTCCCCATGGTCCAGACGGACCTCGTGATTTTATTGGGTTGTTATCTCCATCACCAGGTCAGAAAAATTCAGGATGGGAGATTGGATTTTATCACTCAATTCGACTGTAGCATTCAGACCCCCTGGAACCAGTGTACTCAGCCTATATATCCAAAAAGCTTCACGTTTACACAACACTTTGGGGGTAATTCAGATCTGATCGTAGCAGAAAATTTGTTAGCAGTTGGGCAAAACCATGTGCACTGCAGGGGGGGGGGGGGGGGGGTTCAGATATAACATGTGCAGAGAGAGTTAGATTTGGGTGGGGTGTGTTCAAACTGAAATCTAAATTGCAGTGTAAAAATAAAGCAGCCAGTATTTACCCTGCACAGATTCAAAATATCCCACCCAAATCTAACTATCTCTGCACATGTTATATCTGCCCCCCCCTGCAGTGCACACGGTTTTGCCCAACTGCTAACAAATTTGCTTCTGCGATCAACTCTGAATTACCCCCTTTATACCTATCCCCACCTCTCTGGGTCTTTTTTTATCTGTTTAATTGCTATTATGGTTTCACTGTCCATTCTGTTACTTTGACAGCTAGATACATACTTAGAGAGTGGGTGTGTTATTATACCCTTAATAACATTCCTTCTATGTTCCAGGAATCGTACGTGGACCGTCCATGTGGTACGACCCACATACTGTTAACCACAGTCACATTTCAGTAAGTACAGTATATGACAAAGGATGAACTACAATTCAGTAAATCTCTAACCTTAAATGATTCCTCAGTTCTCGTGGAGCTGAACTCAGTGGTTTTTTTTTGGGTGTATTTACATGTGAGACAGTGTGACTTGCCACATCTATGAAACTCCAATAGTTTACCTGGAAACCATATGGTTTCAGAAACTTCCAGCCCTTTGTTTTCATAATGACGATGGACAAGTCTCTTCTTCAAATTATTAGATTTCCTGAAAGTAACTTTACCCCCTAGATGTTCTTCTTCTTTCAATTCTTCATCTAGAAGTAGAATATGTGTGTTCTTTTTAATTATTTTTCTTATTTCATGTGCACTCCCATTGTACTGTGTAATAAAGTTCACTGATCTTGTTTCCTGACGTATTTTCTTATTCTTGTTCAATATACCAAATAAGTTGTTTCTATCCATCCCTTCTACTTCTTGCTTTGCTGCCATCCCTAGCTCAATTGGATATCCTTGCTCAAGAAAAGAGTCAGTCATATTTTTTGCTTGATGTTCAAATGCCAAATTTGAAGAGCAGTTGTGCGTCAATCTAAACAGTTCACTTTTCAGAATATTGTCCAACCGACTTTTGAGATGTGAGCTGTCATATCTCAGGTATCTGTTCTGATCTACCTCCGTTGTGTATGTCTCAGTACAGAGGCTATCATCTCTAACACTGACTGTGATGTCTAAAATATTAATCGTGGATGAGCTGTGAAGACAAGTAAATTTCAAACCATACTTATTATTATTAAAACTATCCGTGAATAAGGCCAGTGATGTCAGATCCCCTTCCCAAATTAAAAATAAATCATCTATGTATCAACCATAGAGGACCAGACCCATACCGAACCCCGCCCCCCACACATGTACCTCCTTGCACAGTGTCTATTCATGGGAAACAGAGGGACTGGGGGCATGCCACAGCACAGAGAGCGCTGGCCATGCCCCCATAGTGACGGGAAATGGGGGCATGGATAGCGATCGCGGTACTCCCATGAAACCACACCCCGTTTTACATAAGCCATGCCCCAGGATTGCTTTTATAGATGTTTGGGAGGTATGGCATAGCAGCACAGGATCATATCAAAGGATCTGTATAGCAGCACAGAATCATATCACAGGATCAGTGCCCCTGACATCCCCACACTCCCTTTTGGATGTTAATCACCATCAGAAGCCTCGTTCTGTTCTCTGAACACATTCTTAAGAGCAGATCACAGGTGCAGTTTAATTAATTAGCCTTGCTGATGGCTGACAACTGATTGAGGAAACACCTGGCCTGGACCCTTCAGTCCTGCTGTTTCTGCTCTGCTAAACTTAACTTGGGAACTGCATCCACTTATTAAGACAGTGTTTATAAAGTTGTTCTAAGCCATCTTGCGGGGATCAGAATGAAATACCGACGGTCGGGATGCCGGCCGTTAGTATAAGACAACGGCATCCCGGCCATCAGTATGCCTGGTGAGTGCAGAGAGTCCCCTTGTGGGCTCGCTGCGCTCACGACACTGCGAGCTCGGTGGCTTGCTGCACCCACCACAGGTTCTATTCCCGCTCTATAGGTGTCGTGGATACCCACAAGTGTGAATAGCCCCCGTGAGCTGAGATTCTGGCTGGCGGCATTGTCAGCAGTCAGGATTCCGGCGTCGGTATCCTGACTGCCAGGATCCCGACTTCCGTCAATTTAACTGCATCCCAACCTACGTACCTCCTATATTAGTGTTATTATGTACTAATATTATGTACTCTTGTCACATATATGTAATTAACATTATTGATCTGACTAATACTTCTTTGCAAGGTCAAGTTGTAATATGGTAAAATTAATTAGTTTTATTAACTGACTTTCATGGATGCTGATTACAGAGAAGAACTATAACAGATTGTACGAGCCTTAAGCATATGGAATACACTTGTTCAAAGAACTTGATGTTTGGCTGATCACTGAATAGAAAAGTCATATGAATGAAAGTTTACATTTCAAGTGCCTTTGAATGACAATTTGGAATAAGGGCAATCATTGAAATCCATTTCATGCTGAAATTACCTGAAATGTAATATCAGAGGCATTCATTATACTCACAGCAATTATTTCAGGACATGAATGTTAACAAATGGTAATCTGCATCTTGATGATTACAGAACCATTATTAATTATGAATAGACTGTGTTGTCTTTTCATTACACTAATGGTAAATTATATTTAAATTGTGTATATATTTACTTTGTTTTAAAATTGTAATTTATTTTGACTCTGTAGTACTTGAGAAAAGTTGCATCCATCTTTTATCGTCTATCAATCAGTTTGAAGTATTAGCTTGGAAAAAGTGGCATTACCATATGTATTTTCATGCAATTTTTTAAATTATGTATTACCAATTTGTCTCCCACTGCTGGGTAATCTAACCACCTTGTTTTATTCAGTGGTGAATTTTACCCTATACTGTACCTGATATGCAACTGTAAACCTGGATTTTATACTACTATTTAGAATACTTTATAGCACATTACGATCCATGCCTATCCAGAAATGTTTTCACTTTAACGTGTAAACGCCGCTTTACCAACCAGTAACACCCACTCAAGGGAGATCCAACTGAGATCAATACAGGTATGAATCACCCATTAGTGCTCTAAGTTGCGTATGCAGTCCCCAACTGAAGCATAGGGGGTTATTCAGGTCGCTATCTCAATGCGACCACAATTTACCCTCAATGGTGCAAATGCACGCGTGCAGATTCCATCCTGCGTGTGTGTGGCTACCGAATGCGATCGGGTCACAATGGGTGCGAAAGTCTCTGGTTGACCAGCAGAGGCATTTGTGGGGCGGCGACGGACCTGTGCGGGGGCATCGCGGGGAAAACGAGGACGGATCAGCTGCGTGACATCACACACATTCCGATGTAAAAAATTACAGTGGCCCTCCTGCATACGCAGCCTAGCTGCGGCTGCAGGAGGCATCCTTAATTTTTGCATGAGCAATGTGATCGCAATTGTTTTACATTCGCATCGCTGAGCCCTCCAATTAGCATGCTGGACGCCCCCCAGCATGCTACAGGGGATAGCATTTTTAGCAGAATCTGCAATCCGTACTGAATAACCCCCATAGTGTTTGAAAAATTACAAGATTCATACACAGATGGAATTGCATGCAATGCAGAATCAGGCCCTAATTGTGGGACTACAATTCTTGCAGTTAATTAATCACAATTTCTGAAATCTATTTTCTGCTTCTCTGTTTCAACCTTTATTTATTCCAAAAAGCTTCAGGCAGACTTACTTTAAAAAAAATAATAAATAATAATAATGATTGTTTGCCATAATATACTCAAAAGGGCATATTGCTGACTCGGACCTATTCAGTTAGGTCCTGTTTCCCCTGCACGTCAAGCTCTGAGGGTACACTATTCCTGCAGCCTCATGAGCTGCGAGGAAAAGTCAGCGGTAAAATGCAGCCTCTTGGATTTAACGCGCTGTAATGATTATTATCAATCAATTGGTAGTGTTTGAATGCTGTGTATGCAGTACTGAAAGATCTCCGCAGGGTTGCACCTCTCATTACTGGTGTGCATCCCAGGAACTTAAAGGCCGCCACCGCCAACCCAGGTGAAGAGTAAAGAAGACATCATGGCAGTCGTGGCAGTCCTGGCTGGGTGGTGGCCATGCAAAAGAGCTTAAAGGCCGCTGCCCCCCAGGTGAATACAAAGGACACCTGCTGTGAGGAGGCAAGGGAAAAAGGAAAGCGTTAACTCCATGGCGCAAGTTCTGTGTTCTTAAATTGAAGCCCTCAGTCTGCAGAAGTCACACACAGGAAGTCTGCCAGAAGCAGACAGCAAGGGACTGTTCCTTCCCCTGGAAAGACGATCCACCAATCAGAAAGGAGGATATAAAAAGAAACCAGGACGGGGGAATTGTGGGAGTCAGGAAGGTGCTGGGTAAAAGAGACTGTGTGTGTGGAGGTGATGGTGCACAGCTAGACTCACTGGAATTTGGGGTGTCATCCCCTCTTAGTGTCATCAGTGAGTAGCCACTCTGCTTTGCTGCCCAGGACTGGAAGAGATATAGAAACGCTGGTAAGGACTTTGCTGAACTCTGAGTGGACTTTATTAGTATAATCCTGCTTGCTGGTCACTGGATTTCTGGGTCTTTATGAATAAAGATCACCTTGTTTTCATTGTAACCCGCTCCACTGTGTGATCCCTGATCCCCAGGATACCCAGGTCACCTGGTATCCTCACATTTGGTGGCAGCGGTGGGATATCACATAGTTCCTGTAGCGATTCCAGGGGAGTGAGAAGAAGCAATGCCAACACCACAGAATATATGCTTGGAGAGACAGCCAGGAGTTGTGGCCAGCCGGCAAGGGGAAAATGCAATGAGAGAGTAGGAGAAGTTTTACCGTACAGCTCGGAAACCACACCTGCAGGGATTTTGCAGGATGAAGGAACTGAGACCCAGGAAACTCTGGTACTGCGGTTGTTGGAGTGGGATCAGATGCACCTAGAGGATCCCGACCGCCTGATTGATGATGAAGAGGGACCAACAGGCAGTGGTAGCACTTCATCCAGTAAGTTACCAGAGTCGACTACTGCCAGATCTGGCTGGGGGCGCTAGATGAAGGTGCAACCCCACAGGAGAGAGCTGGAGTGATCCAAGCTATACTAGGAGTACAAATTCCTACTGGCAGTCGAATTCCGGAGTCACCCCTAAGTTTTGGAAAAGAGTAGCGATGCTTGGGATTTAAGGATGTGCCCACGGGTGTAGTATGGCTGACCGGCGGTCAGGAGACTGCCGGTCAGCATACCGACAGCGGGATCCCGGCAGCATACCGACGCCGGGATCCTGGCGGGGAGGGGTGAGTGCAGCAAGCCCCTTGCGGGCTCGCTGCGCTCGCCACGCTGCGCTCGCCACGCTGCAGACTCGGTGGCGACCTGCGGTCGCCACGGGTTCTATTCCCACTTTATGGGTGTCGTGGACACCCACGAGTGGAAATAGTCCCTGTTGGTCGGCATGCCGACCATCGGGATAGTGAGGGGTCGGGATGCTGGAGGAGATCATGTGACTGTAGGTCTCCCGACCGCCGGTCACATGAATACCACCCGTGCCCACATTTCGGGAGAATGAAACAGACATCGACACTCACCTCCAGATCTTTGAAAATCTTATGGGGGTGCATGGAATAGAGCCAGCTGACTGGCCAAAGTACTTGGGTCCAAGTATCACTGGCAGGGCTCTGGAAGCCTACTGAGCCCTAAGTTCCCAGAAATGTGGACTGTATTTCTGTATAAAGAAGGCATTGCTAGCTAAGTTCCAGATCACTGAAGAATCTTATCGTCTCAAATTCAGGACACTGAATAAAGGTGGGACTGATACCTACTAAGAGTTTGCTAGTCAGCTACGGCAAGCCTGTGGTAAATGGCTTGAAGGAATTCAGGCCTCCACTGTAGAGCAGATCATCAACCTAATCGTGGTAGAACAGCTAATGATTAAGATGGCACCAGAGGTATGGGAGTGGATCGCAGACAGGAAGCCCAGTACTCTTTAAAAAATGCTAAACCTGGCGCTTCAGGAAGGCACAATCCACATGACAATAAAATATAAAATATATGTTTTATTAAAAATCAAATATAAAAATACAAGTAGTACTCCCGGGAGCTAATTAGTCACAATTGGTGTACACAATAATAGCATAGAGCATTTCTTGTAACATTAATTGCAATGTATATCTAATGTTACTGCAGAATCACGCAGTCTCAATTATTATAAGTGTCCAGTACAGGACAATGGCAGATTATATAGTCCTTCTAATCATTCTTAATAGACTCACATGTACAGATCATTAGGATTCTCAGCTCCTTACTTATGGTAAATACACAGTGATGTCCTGTGTGTAAATAGAGACACCGTACCTGTAACACTGTACGGTGGGGGTCTAGTAACTTGAGACTTAGCAAGGTCCCAGCAGGCATGACCCAGATCACAATATTCCTTACAGGTGTGTGAGGATGGTCACTGATGCTAGATGTAGCGCACTGGAGAATTCAGATATACCTTGCTGTGAAGTCTGTCAGTGTTGTCCCAGTTGTCACAATACCGGCCACCGGGAAGCAGATAATGTGTAGCCATGGATCTGGTCGCTGCAGCGCATCCAGGTGCGGTGGGCGCCCCTCGACTCTGGCTGGTCACCGGAGGAAACAGCTGACTGATGAAGGATCCTGTGTGCCAGATAATGCTGCTGTGTCAGGCGCAACCAGCACCACTCTAACACTGCTTAATTAACAGTGGATACTGGATCTTAACTGTCAGATGCTCAGTGCCAAATGGTGATGTTAGCAACATGTTTCACCACTCTATGGGGTGTTGGCTGCCCCTAACTGCAATAGAAAGTTCATTGTGCAGACAGACGCTTCAGGGTGTGGAGCAGTGTTGTGCTAGGTGGGAGAAGATGGTAGGGAACACCCAATCGTGTATCTATCTTGTAAGCTAGCTGACCGAGAGATAGCCTACTCCACTATCGAGAAGAAGTGTCTAGCCATAGTCTGGGCCTTAAAGAAACAACCGTATCTTTATGGTAAAGAATTCACTATTGTTACTGACCATAACCCATTAAATTGGCTAAATAGAACCTCGGGGGAAAACGGGAGGTTGTTGAGGTGGAGTTTGGCGTTACAAAGTTTCAACTTTTTCATTTCTCATAAAAAGGGAAGGGATCATCACAATGCTGACGGGTTATCGAGACATGAGGAAACAAATGCCAAACTTTGCAGATTTTCAGGCTGAGCCAAAAGTCAGGACTCTGACATTGGGACCATGCCTGTCTCCTCGATTTAAGTAGGGGGAGGTATGTGAGGAGGCAAGGGAAAAACAAAAGAGTTAACTCCATGGCCCAAATTCTGTGTTCTTAAATTGAAGCCCTCAGTCTGCAGAAGTCACACACAGGAAGTCTGCCAGAAGCAGACAGCAAGGGACTGTTCCTCCCCTCTGGAAAGACTGACAACACAATCCACCAATCAGAAAGGAGGATATAGAAAGAACCAGGAGGGGGGAATTGTGGAAGTCAGGTAGGTGCTGGGAAAAAGTGACTGTGGGCCAAAAGTAATAGCGTGAGAGCTTCAGAAAGTGAGAGATTTGGGTGGTCATTCTGAGTTGTTCGCTCGCTAGCTACTTTTAGCAGAAATGCAAACACAAAGCCGCCGCCCTCTGGGAGTGTATCTTAGTAAAGCAGAATTGCTAACGAAAGATTAGCAATTCCGCTATTAAGTATTTCCTTGCAGTTTCTGAGTAACTCTAGACCTACTCCTAGATTGCGATCACCTCAGTCCATTTAGTTCCTGGTTTGACATCACAAATACGCCCAGCGTCCGGCCAGCCACTCCCCCGTTTCTCCAGCCACTCCTGCGTTTTCTGCTGGCATGCCTGCGTTTTTAGCACACGCCCGGAAAACGCTCAGTTACCACCCAGAAACACCCACTTCCTGTCAATCATTCTCCGATCAACAGAGCGACTGAAAAGCTTAGTTCGCCCGTGAGTAAAATAACAAAGTTTTGTGTAAAATTGCATGTGCAGAACTGCCGGATTTTAGCCTATTAGCAATTCTGCTAAAAATAGCAGCGAGCGAACAACTCGGAATGACCACCATGGTAAGGTTTTGCAGTTTTTTTTAAAGTGGCAATCATTTACACAGCAAAACCAACCTGGTTTTTCAGTGTAAATGATTGCCACTTTAAAAAAAGCTGAAAAACCATTACCAAATCTCTCACTTTCTGAAACTCTCACTCTATTACATTTGGCCCTGTGTGTGTGGAGGTGATTGTGCACAGCTAGACTCACTGGTGGTTGGGGTGTCATCCCCTCTCAGTGTTATCAGTGAGTAGCCACTCTGTGTGCCTTGCTACAGCTGTCATTGCTGCCCAGGACTGGAAGAGATATAGAGCAGCTGATAAGGACTATGAGGTAATGAGTGGACTTTATTAGTATAATCCTGCTTGCTGGTCACTGGATTCTGGGTCTTTCTGAATAAAGATCACCTTGTTTTCATTGTAACCCGCTCCACTGTGTGATCCCAGAACCCCAGGATACCCAGGTCACCTGGTATCCTCACACCCGCTGCCAAACTCTGCAAAGGGAAGGGCCTCTCTCTTCTCCTCCTCTGGCCGGGCTGCCTTTTTTTTTGTTATAGTCAGCGGTCGTCCGTAGTACATGGCCCTACTGTTGGTGCCCTCCGACATGCATGTCACAGCACCCAAGACACTAGCCCCGCTCGACACGCCCTTGTTACGCCACAGAGAGATTGATTAATTGAGAGGGGTATAAAGGGAAGTCCAGGACACTATGGTGTATACTGTCTACTTGTTGTTGTTTTGGGAGTAGTCCTGTTGGAGGTCAAGTCTAGTGACCGAAATGCAGACCTATGACATGCTAAGATGGTGACACGGTGTGAGTAATAAATGTGCGCCCTATATTCTGGAATAAGTGTGATTGTTTCCATTATATGAGGAGCATTGGGCTGGCATCCATATATTACCAGAGCTTTTTTTTCATATAGAGTGTGTCAGAGGCGTCACTTACATGTGTAACGCCTGGTGCGGCATCTATAAAAAGGAGGCATGGCTTTGCGGGTCACTGGCAGAAGGAGGAGTAGCTTCGCTGTGCTGGGTCATACAGTAACTATGCTTCCCAACCCCCGTTTCCATCACTACAGGGGTATGGGAGGTGCAGGCTGACCCCGGAGATTGAAGTGCTGGCTTCTTCACGGAGACAGAAGCCGGGCACTGCACGTAATGTTATAGTGCAGCACCCGTCTCCAGTTACTGGGCAGTGGCTGACACTTTGGTGACATCCCGCACCCTTGTTGGGACACCACTGGAGTGTGAGTGTGTGTGTGTGTGTGTGTGTGTGAGTGTGTGTGTGTGAATAAGTATATAGTATACTATATAGAAAATTGGGCATGGAGCATATATTGCCCATCATATTGTCCACAGCAAGTTTCTAAACGTTCTGGAAACGTGGAAATTCAAAACTATTCCCACTTCTCAGATAGAAGACCAGTACTGGAAACTTGATGAAGAACATACAGTATATTTTTCCTATACAATGTCTAACATATTACCTCTGTCTGTTAATATCCAGTGTCATTGTATAACGGTTTTGTTCTCAGTTGTAGAAAATAAAGGAATATGCTGGTACTATATAAATAAAATAAATGTTAATAAATATTAACAAATAAACATAATACAAACACATTGTAAGCATTTCTGACTTTGTAAGTTGTAACTGGCTTTGCCACCACTAGATAGCACTGTTTAACTAATATACTGCAAGTTATAAATGTGTTTTCCATTTTCCTAGTATTCGTTATAAATGGATTTGCGTGTGTGTGATATATGTCCTAGTATAGCAATGCTTAACTCACACAAAATTGCCACTGAATGCATATTACAATAAAGTGTGATACTACTAAGGGGGATATTCACGTAGCCACGCAGATTTTTCATCCACAAAAATTGGGTTGGCGGGGGGTCTATGGATGGGGGCTACGGGTGTTTAAACAATTTTTTTTCAGCCGATTCAATTACTCCCCATTTTTTACACCTGAAAATTTTTAAATTTTCGGTCGACATCACACAAGATCCAGGATAAGTTCCTCTGTGTTTTTGAGGCTGCAATCACAAAAACTGCCCATTTTGTCAGGGAGTTTTTTTCACCTGCCGCAGGTCATGGAAACAGGACCGGACTGGCCCAGAGGGGTCCTGGAGAAAACCCCACCGGGCCCCACTACCTGTGGGCCCACATCCTGCACTAGGGATCAGGTTCCAGATTGTGCACTTGAGTTATACATGAGTTATACATTATACATATGTTACATTATACCGCATAGGACTATGGTGTATTTTATATAGTGTATTCCTGTTATTAGCCTACAGTAGGACATTATCATGCATGTACTCGCAGTATTTACTATATATTTATCAAGGGGCCCAAATCTTGTACTCTGAAATGGCTAGCCAAACCTCTGTAGGGGCTGGCCACATCCTATCATTGGCCCCGCCCCTTACATCCCCCCCGGTGGGCTCTTCATGTCCTAGTTTGACACTGAATGAAAATCCCCAATGAGTGCCGGCTTTGGGGCTAATTAGATAGCCCTGGGGGATCAATTAGCTGCAGTAAATTAGCAGCTAATTGAATATTCCCCTAAGTGTGTGTAGCAGTGGCGTAAGTTCGTCCCAGTCACCTGGAGGCATGATAAATGTTGGTGCCCTCCTACATATACACACACATACCATATGTAACTATCCGGCACTCAGGGTGAACTGTAGTAGCGTGCTCAGGTACCTTTCCCAATAGTAATATAGAATAGATACACATACAAAGTGGACACACTCCAAGTCAGTCATTACAATAAAACAGACTGCAGCATACCTTTATAGTACACCTACTATGCTCCCTCACCCGCCAGCGGTTCTCGATGGAGACGCTTTGGCGCAGCGGTGTGCCGATATATATATAAAAAACACATAAACACCTCATTCACTTAAAAACACACACGCCTCTTTCACTTAAAAACACACACACACACGCCTCTTTCACTTAAACACACACGCCGCTTTCACTTTAACACACAATCGCCTTTCACTTAAACACACACATGCCTCTTTCACTTAAAAACACACACATGCCTCTCACTTACACATGCCTCTTTCACTCACACACACACACACACACACACACACACACACACACACACACACACACACAGATGCCTCCTTCACTTAAAAATAAACACACACGCCGCTTTCACTTAAACACACACACTTGCCTCTCACTTACACACACACACACACGCCTCACTTACACACACGCCTCTCACTTACACACACACACACACACACACACACACACATGCCTCTCACTTACACACACACACACACACACACACACACACACACACACACACACACACATTCAGAAATGGACACCCCTCCATATATTTGTATGGTAGCGTGTACCCAGACTAGGTGTGTGCTCTGTACATAGGAGGTCATCCCGAGTTGATCGTAACCCTGCAAAATTTTACAGGGCTACGATCATGTCCATAGACATGCGGGGGGACACCGCCGCATGTCAGTGGCGCCCCCCCCCCCTGCAGAAGTGCAAAAGCATCGCACAGCAGCGATGCTTTTGCACTTTAGGAGTAGCTCCCGGTCAGCGCAGCTTTAGCGTGCTGGCAGAGAGCTACTCATCGCTCCCCGGGCCGCATCGGCTGCACGTGACGTTACGCAGCTGCTGCGGCCCGCCCCCCCATGGTCCGGCCACGCCCACGAAACGGGGGCCACACGCCGCCGCTCCCCCCGCGCGACCGCCTCTGCCTCAATCAGGCAGAGGCGATCGTAGCGTGGCGACGGCCTTAGGCCGTCGGACATGCGCAGTTCTGACCCAGTCATGCCGCTGCGATAAACTGCAAAGTGCGATCGGGTTAGAATGAACCCCATAGTCCTGTAGAAATGCTCAAATGCCTCCTTTAATCCTTGCCTCTCACACACATGCCTCTTACTTACACACACATGCCTCTCACTTACACACACATGCCTCTCACACACATGCCTCTCACACACACACACACACACACACACACACACACACATGCCTCTCACACACACACACACACGCCTCTCACTTACACACACATGCCTCTCACACACATACACACCACACACACACACCTCTCACTTACACACACATACCTCTCACTTACACACACACATGCCTCTCACACAAATGCCTCTTTTACTTGAACACAAAACTTTCCTTACACACACACACACACACACACACACACACACACACACACACACACACACACACACACACCTCACTTAAAAACATGCACACACAAAACACATTGCTTCCAACATTTATTAAACCCCCCCCCAGTACCCCCAACTACCCCTTCCCCACCCCCCCCACAGTGCAGCTTGAGGCCAGTGCCTACCTTTGGCTATCATCAGCCTGACGGAGGAGCAGAGAGCTTCATTCGGCTGGCTTGCTTAACTGGAAAGGCCCGGGAGGAGCTGCGCTCTGGAGCTCCCCCTAGCTGCAGCCAGTGCCAGCTCTCTGTATATTCAGGAGGCAGCTTCCGTGTCACTGACACAGCTCCTCCGTCTGCAAGAACGATTAAAAAAAAGTAGCAGCAAGCAATCGTCAGGCAGCGGGAGACAGTGGAGGAGATGTGCACCCTTGAGGTCAGGAGCCCGGCGGCAGCCGACTCCACTGCCTCCCACAGTTCTGCCACTGGTGTGTAGACTAGTGATGAGCTGTTCGGTTTTGACTGAGTTCTTCCTGCCAAATTCATATCTGAAAATGAGGTAAAACATCTTTCATGTACATATTTTCTGCAAAGATTACATTTTGCCTCATTTGGTGGGAAGAACAGAGTCAAAACTAAACGGGTCTGTGTATGCCGCCCCCACAACATTTTCCATCTCTCAATAGATCTCGCAATGTGCATTGGGATATTTCCATGCTGAAACAGCAATGGCCTTAACTAAACATTTGCTACAAAGTGGGAAGCACACAGTTTTCTACTATGCTATTATATGCTGTAGTATTACCATTTATTTTATTGGAATAAAGGTGACCAGGCCAAACCATGAGGAACAGATCATTATTCTTCCTGAACAAAACATTCCAATTTGCATTATACATTTGAGCAAGGACCTTGCCCACCAGAGAATGTATTTTCACTGCTCCATAATCTAATGGTGGTGTGCTTCACACCATTCCTGCTGGCACTTGGGATTGCGCATTGTGGTCTGAGGCTTATGTACAGAACACTATTCCTGTCCTTCTGAAACTGATGAAGGTGACTTCCTCTTCATGATACTGTAGGAAAAAATAAAGAAACATAATTACCCATAGAGAGGAAGATATAATAATAATAATAATAATAATTTTATTTATATAGCGCTCTTTCTCCAACAGGACTCAAGGCGCTTTACAGATATCAAAAACAATGCACATGATACAGAGGATTTGAGTAATACAATAGATAAGCCACACAGACATAAAAGAAAACCTTAAGCACACAGAAAGCATAATGCAGGATTGGTGTAGGCATTTTGGGTAATAACTTCCAAGGGTTGTGTATTCCACCCTCACATGGTACCAGGTGCGGCAACCATATTGGGCGCTCAGCGTAGGATTACCTAGGGTGGAATAGTCCACCCCTAGAAGAGATGACACAAAATGGGGGTGATTTCAGAGTCCTACAGTTCAGAGTAGGGTACCATCAAAACCATCAGGCCTATGTATTTTTCATCCCATCCACAAGTGTACCATATGGGGCAGTTATGTTGGGCGCACTTTGAAGGTTACACTGTGGGAGGTGGGCCATACAAGGGCCAAGTTCATATATGGGAAGACTGATGCTTATGTAGTAGTATGATGTACCCTGCATGTAGGGCACAATGGAAAGGTGTGCAATCAGTGGAGGTAAACATTACAGGAAAAACACATGGTGGGGTGGAAGCGAGCAATGGAGAAAAAAACAAAACACAATTGCAGGCAACTAGTGGCAGAAGTAGGATTGGGATAAAATTTTGATCAGATCTTAGTACCGGTGGGTTGGAGAATGTGGTGGGCATACTCAGAAGCAATGGGGATGTCCCTGCTGAGCCTGGTCCTGGTGCTGTGCCCCCACAGTTCCCTGCTCATCTTGATGGTTAGGCCCAGGGGCAGACTTGATGTTCTCAGCCAGAGAGGTGGTAAGCCTGGTCTTGGTGTTCTCAAGGTAGCTGGAACTTTTCACTACAAAAACTGGGAATTTATTTGTTCCATACATGGCTGTGTTTAACACATATGCTGTCGTTTAATTTGTAAAAGAATACCCCCTAACTTACTTCACCCCTCTGCTATTTGAAATGTGGCTATAATATCTACAGTACTAGGTCACACGGATAATGACGTGAGAGCATAAATACATAGATACATTCAGGGGCAATGTAGGATTTCTACAGGGGAAATCCTTGCACAGGGAATCTTATTTAACAAGTATTAGATATTTATGCAACCACATTACCTCTATATTAACCACTGTGAATGCCAAATTGCTTTCTCACAAATATTTTAAATGGCCGCTCTAATATATATTGTAAACGCCTACACCTCTTATTACCATTTGCCATGAATGTGCGCTGTACATCGCAAAACACCGCATCCCATAAGAGAAAACAATACACCCACACATTATCTGAGTTCCAAAGCTCATTGATGTATATATTTGTTATTAAAAGGATATGGATTCAATATATATTATAATGTAAAGTATACCTATAATTACATGATTACAACTCACACAGTAAGCAGTTAAAACATACAGTTACAGACAGTTACAGTTACATACAGTTACAGGCCAGCATACGATACCATTATCCTTAAGTTATATAAATTTGTCTCTCCATATCACTCTCTCTCTCTCTGTAAAATCATACAAGAACTCCATCTTCCTCTGAGACAAAACAGCAACTGGCTTCCTGTGTGATCAGCAATGTGTTATCTAGTTTGGGGGAGGGAAGTTTCTCATTCATGATGAGTCACTAGTCTATTCGTGTGCTGAACAGGTTCAGCCTTGGGGATGTCCAAAGGGGCTGGCCTGAGCTTCCTGTCCACTACCTGTTTGGAATATCTATTGTTCTAATAAAAGTGATTTTAGCTTTTATACATTTAATCATAACTATTTGTTGCAATGTCCTACAACTTAATAACAAGTATCAAATGAATCTACACATTAATCTGCTTGCTTTAATACCAAATATGACAGGTGTATCTGGTTTCGTTCAAATAATACACATACATGACATTACTTCATTATATATAATTTTAAATCATCATGATGTCTGGCGCTTGATATTATTATAATTATGTACTGCATGAAATAAGTGTCAAATCCATCTCTGTGGCATGTCCGTGTAAATGCGTGTGTTACCATATATTGCTGTGCTCGCTGCGCGTATTTGCAAGAATAGCGACTCATAATGTGTGTAGTTTGTATGTTCTTTTTATGTAATATTTTTGACTTCGACAGTCCACCCTTTGGCAGTAAACAATAACTGCCATCAATTATTAACATAAGAGAAAAAAAATATGTCAGACAATAATCGGTGACCTAGACACAAGTATGTATTCATTTCGCAAATCAGACACTTGACTATATTTGGAGAAGATGGGGAGGAGGACGAGACATTCTCTATATGCACTCGGCGGTCACGGGACCACTGGTTGGGTGTGGGACAACATTCAACCTATAGAGTATGCTGGGACAGTGCTTTGGCCTATAATGTCTGATTTGCGATGAATATTTCACACATACATATACCTACGTCTTTGCACACTGATGTTTGGGTTCGATTGAGGTTCTGCTGGGTAGAAGAAGAAGACACAAACAAATCGTGAAAGTGATAAATAAAATTTTCATGATCTACATATTCCTATCATTTTCTGAACATTGTTTCCATTTCTGGAACGTATGCTAGGTCTGTTTAATAATTGAACAAGGGTTATAAGTAGTGTCCTTCCTAAATAACATAAACCTTCGGAGTTCGGGGAGAGCCACTCATAAACCTTTCTTCCACATATATTAATGAGCTCTTTATCTGCAATGTGTGACTAGCCATTGTCTGATTGTTCCTGATTACCTCTGAACTCCATAACTACTAGACCTTTGATTTTTCACTGATTTTAACAAACTGATCGGCTAATCCTGGGATCCTATAAGGAAATCTCTCCTTCCTCCAGAACCAGTTCCAGTCCCACACTCGACTCCTCATAAAAAAACCTTGCAAAAATAGAATATCCTGAAAGAAAATGTTTGTCAGCGGGAAAGAGAGAAAAGAGAAATAGAACAAAACAACTCTTGTTCATAACAAAACAATTACAATGACTGGTCTTTCTGCAATCCTTTAGTACGCTAAGGTAGTGTTCAACAGTGCCGCCTCTCAGTCTTCATGGAACAGAGTCTCTGGTGATACTTTTGCGATCTCACTCCATTTACGAGTTCCTTCCGGACTACCAACTTTCCAGCAATGGGAATCGTGGACCCAAGTCTCTCTCTCGGCTACTTTCACTGGGATAGTGCTGTCAACAAAACGTGGTCTGGTCCTTCCCACCTGTCTATTAGGCAACCTGAGCGTAAGAACAGTCACACAGTCTCTTGGTTCACAATCAAAACAGTTAGCACTTGGCATACCAGCAATCAACAGTTTCAAGTTCTTTTGTCAAGTTCTCAAATGCTGGCTCATCTCGATAAAGTACTGTACTGTCACCTTATTGGTGCATCTCTGATCATTGTGTGGATCAATCATGACATGAGGTTGTCTTCCAAAAAACAACCCAAAAAGACACAAATACGAAAACCAAAACAAAAACATTTCGAAAAGGGTGATTCGTTGAGTGAAGATCTGGGAGTGGTTCTGATGCTACATAATACTAGTGGCAGTGTCTATGATCACAATAATACAATTTCAAGCTTTGCTCCTACTTCTAGGGGTACCATTATCTACACACAAATTTCTGCACAATTTTTCTTTGCGGTAAACACAGCAGCATCCGTGGCGGCAGAAAATGCCTCTACCCAGTTTGAGAAAACATCAGTGCACACCAATACATAACAATAATTCCTAAAGGGTGTTAACTGTACGAAGTCGATTTGTATTTCCTGAAAAGATCCATCTGCAGGAGGGATATGGGATGACTCTGTTGGTATTGCTTTACCAATATTCTTCCTCAAGCAAGCAAGACAGGTCATTACTCTCTTACCTGCATGAGAATAGAATCCTGGTGCACACCAGTAGGCTCTCATCAGCCTGCACATACCCTCTTTGCCTAGATGAGTCAGACCGTGTGCCACCTCAGCTAGACTTGGAAGGTATACTCTGGGGGCTACTGGCTTACCGTGTCCACCTGTCCACAGTCCTGAGGACTCCTGGCCATACCCCTTTGTTTTCCAGACTGCCTTTTCCTGTAGGGAACACATTTTTTTTTCATTTTAATTTAACTGTGTGTTTGCAATGTAGAGTACCATGAGCATAACTCAAAAAAAAAACAACAACAAACATCTCTAGAGGAGAGAAAGAAGAAGAAAATGAAAAAGAAAATGTCAGGTTTGCCATTCACCAACAGGCATATCAGTGTCTATACAAAATTTCCATTCACCAGTATTCTCATTCTCAGAGGCAGAACTCTGGGAGGCAACGGAGTCATCTGCCGCCGGGGTCCTGCTCTGAAGGGGGGCACCTCTCCTCCCATTCTGTGACATCATTGAATTAAGTTAATTGATATATGTCACTGTCTTTTCAGTGGCCGACTTCCTCACTGGTCCCTGCACCTTACAAATCACACCCTCTTTATTATACAGAATATACACATTTTACAAGGGTCACACCCAGGATTAGAAACCACGACCTATTACACTGGAAGCAGTCACCTTACTGATGAAGCTGTTTGCTCCTGTATAGGAAATATGAGAATTTTAACTATATGAAGTTACTTCTCTGACAATTACACATAACTTTATATAGTTAGAATTCTCATGCTTCCCGTACAGGAGCAAATAGCTCCATCAGTAAAGTGTCTGCTGTCAGTGTAACAGGTCATGGGTTCTAATCCTGGGTATGACTGTGTGATTTAAAATAAAAGACAATTAAACATACAGTATATAACATTTTTTCAGAACACTCCACACACACACACACACACACACACACGCACACGCACACGCACACGCACACATGCATAAATTTATTTATCTTAATATCGGAAATAGGGGGGTACCAATATTTATCTTGCCTCCGGGCAACTGGGATGAACTTACGCCACTGCCCATTCTCCACCCTTTGTGCATGACAAGGCACACTGCAGTAATACTGGTGTTATCGTGCTGTTGAGATATACTGGGTTTGGGCCAAACTCTGAAGGACCTAGGCATGTGGAGTTTGAACTGTAATTGGGTCCATGTATTGTACCACCCTGTGTGAATGCAAAAGATGAAGAGGAAGCTGTAGAAAAACAGAATAGAGGTTGGTGACAGATGAGTTTGTAGAGGTGAAGAAGATTTTATAAAAATTTGACAACTGGATTGGGCACTACGGGGAAGTGATTTTCTACTTGGTCTACTCCCCTTAAAAAAAATTCTGTGTTTGTCGTATCGCTATTGAGACTATCCCAGCCATCAATCCAGTGTCCTGTCCATCCTAAGTTCATAGGGAACCCGGTATCTGTGTGATAATTTCCTCTACCTGTGATGGACATGCATCTAGAACAGTAGAATGCGACATTAGTCTTCGTGTGTGTCTAACATACTTTGTACTTCCTGAGCGGGAGCACAGTATATGTATATCATATCTAACAAAATTAAGTTAATCCGGGGCCATTTCTGCTTTGAAAAAGAAGCAAAAGTTTAGAGGCCCCATCTTCACCCCAGCAAGTTTTGTCAAAGGGTAATGTTGCATTTATTTTGTTCTTCCCATTAGCCGAATCTGTGTTTTCTATATGGCTTATGATTTCTTACTATATGTCCCTTGGTCCCGTCTATGTGTTTAATAATGTGGCTTGTGTTTTCTGTCTAGGGGATCTATATTGACTATGTGTCCTACTACTCCTACAATCTCTGGCAAAATGCCCTTCCTTCCTACAAGTGTAACATATTATTGACCATTAGGGATCTCGGGTTTGGACTGATGGGTCTTTCCTGTATGTGCCAGTATACTTACCGTCCTCAACCTCTCCACCTGTGCCTAGCACTATTCTTGTGATGTTCAATAGCACACTATCTAAGATTAGCTACTGTGACCCCTTTCCAATTTTGCAAAGAAGTCTGCACCCTGACCCTCAATGCCTTATTGAGCCCATCCATTAGCACAGAGACAGCCACCTCCCATTTGCCGAATTAGTGTTTACCAGTGGTCTTATCCAGATGGAGAGTTTTCAATTACTGCAAGAGACAAAAACAAACAAAAAAAAGTTTAACAAGCTTCTAGGTCATGGGAAGTATTCATTCAATCCTTCTCATCCCGTATTAATGGTCTGTTCATGGTCCAACAAACATTTCCGAGCTCATCTTTACTAGGGGCATTACTAGGAATGATACTTCTTATATGGTAACTGAAAGAAATACCCGGGGGTTACCTTGTCTCTGTCCGCTTTCCTACTGGCAAATACTAATGTGCGGACAGGTTTTTCTCCATTTCTGACGTTACTTTCTTGATTTTTTTGTTTTATTTTTTGGGTTTTACTATACATGTACACGAATGATACCATACTTACCTGTTCCACTGGTCTCAGCCACTTCCCCCACAGGCTACTGCTCTTCTTTTACCGGTTGGATACTCCTCTGGGTGAATGAGAAATGGCTGAAAACAATCAGGTCACCTTCTCCTCCTAAATAAACTTCAACATTTATTAGTACATATATAGGTTACAGTCATATTTTTTCATATTTTTATTATTTTCTATAGTTTATATGCTGGACGTAACTGCTTCCACATCTACATATGGCGGTGTACTTGCATTCTCTTTTTTTCTTCCTACTTGTTTATTGTTGCTACAAGTTCAAACAGTTCTTATATTTCCATTCTTGTCTTATGTGACTCTGGTTAGACATACCACCTGCAATACCTTAGGATAAAACTCACCAACCCCTCTTGCTGCCACATGTTTAAACACTTTGTATGTCTGACCCTTTGTTTTCAGGATTTTATCAGACATATTCTTATCCTTAAGTTCTGCAATACCTCTGGTTCAAAGCTGCCCACCTTAGGGAATGGTACCCTATCTTTGTCAGTCATACGTAACCATTCATTGCAAAAAGCCTCCGTGTGTGAACCATATTTTTCACACATAATAAACCTTGCTGACCCTCTCGGTCGCAATTCTGACCTTTTCGGTCCCACTTCTTCAGCCTGAACCCTAGCTACCAAATGCCCACTGCTTGTGCAATTGGATCCCATCGTGGACTTTTTGCCAATAAACGCAATCACCAATGCACACCGCAGATAGACGGTGAAAGACACCTAGCGCTTTCACTCGCTCCTTCTCCGCTGAGTACCACGACTCACTCCAATAGTGAACACCGCGTACCCAGTGAGGCCCTATTGCTTTCTATTTACTGGAAGTGTTAGGAGTGACTTACCTTTTCCAGTAAATATCCGCTGCTGGAGATTTTCCTGAGAGAGACCAGCGAAAACTCCCTATACACTTATACACAAATCACGCTTGCGTATGCTCTACACAGCGCTAATAATACCGCGATTTTACGCAAAAGCTCGTAAAAGGGGTATCAAGTTGTGCTATGTACTGCACCCACAAACGCGTGGTCCAATCGCACAGCGTATAGGTACTTGTTACCTATCTGCCGTACGACCACGGGTCGAAGTACAAACTGCGACCCTCAGCTCGGAGCGTAACAAAAAACCTTTTTACTTCAATACTACACAATGCACAATTCCCTATTACGCTCCTCTGCAAATCTCACGATTTGCGTATTTCAATCTATATTAACGTGAGTCAGCCGCCTCACGCCACCAAGCCTCCACTTACTTGGTGTACCACTTGACCCGATTTCCGGGGTTCAAATCAACTCACTCCTACGTTCGCTCACTCAAATACACTTTGGTTTTTCTGTACAGAAAATTTTAAGTCATTCAGATAGGCAGCTTTACCCCAGAGGCAATACAGTTTAAACAAAAGTTTTATACTAAACTGCTTTAGAAACCGAGTAGTTTTGTGCTATTGTATTAAATGTCTACTATCCCACCTTTGAACTAAACAACACAACTGTATAATTTTTACTTAGCGCCTGCACTCTTACGCACTTTGCGTAAACACGCAACCGTGTGTGTCTCTTACGCTGCGTGTGCAGTCCTGTACTTTGTCCGAGACACGTGTACAAAACCCTGCGTCCGCAATAAAACAAATCACACAGCTCTATAAATGTGAACAATACAAATTACTATTGCCCACTAGACACAACTTGTTCTATATAAACTTTTATGCAGACCTGCGTTTGTGTCTTTACACTTACTTCCTTAAAATACTGTTATTTCAAATTTACCTATATAGCAACAAATGTATCCTATTTCACACAGATCTATAATGACTCTAGCAATAATCAATAATTTAAATGATATGATTCAGATTGGATAGCTATCTTGCAGAACATACACTGATATAAATATACACATAATTATAATAATATTATATATATGTATCATTCACTGGTCTCCTATGAGACACCTTACCTCTTATTTGCATATCAAAGCTATGTGCTTTTGCCTGCCTGGAAAAGTGATTGAACCAGTTAATTAGCATTTCAATGCCTATCTTATAGCAAACAGAGAGTTAACTAAATCATGGAAAAAAAAAAGTATTTGATGTGACCAAGGAAACTGATTGTTCTGAGCAGACTGAAAATCAGCTATTTAGAAAGTGACCTTCCTAAAATGTCCACTGCTCCTCCGCCTTCCACATCCATGAGGTTTACACAAAATGGTGGACAGGCCATGTGGTTAGTCCAAAATGGAGGACAGACCATGCTGCTTCCTTTGTCACAAAGAAATCACACATTATACAAGCACCAGAAGTTAGTTTAGGCCTGAGTTAAAAAAAACAAAACTATATCAAGGCTATGCAGCAACTTTTAAATGTACTGTTAAACCTACTTAACAGATAAACAATCCAATCTGAATCAAACACAATATGACTTATTTGAACTTTGTTTTGCAACAATAAAAATACATTTTAGCATCTTAAATATTATGAGAAACGCATTGTCCCTTGAAATTTCATATCATTGGCTTACTGATAACACAACAATACATGTGGATGTTATTCATCAGCATCGCGATGCATCCATCGGAGCCGGTCGATCACAGCCGCGTTTGTAATGTACAGTGCATCATTAAGACCCTGATATCGCGGACTAGCCCCCATCTGTGAATGCAAAATTGCTTTCTCACAAATATTTAAAATGCCCGCTCTAATATATATTGTAAACGCCTACACCTCTTATTACCATTTGCCATGAATGTGGGCTGTACATCGCAAAACACTGCATCCCATAAGAGAAAACAATACACCCACACATTATCTGAGTTCCAAAGCTCATTGATGTATATATTTGTTATTAAAAGGATATGGATTCAATATATATTACAATGTACAGTATACCTATAATTACATGATTACAACTCACACAGTAAGCAGTTAAAACATACAGTTATATACAGTTACATACAGTTACAGGCCAGCATACAATATCATTATCCTTAAGTTATATAAATTTGTCTCTCCATATCACTCTCTCTCTCTCTCTCTCTGTAAAATCATGCAGGACAAACTCATCTGAGACAAAATAGCAACTGGCTTCCTGTGTGATCAGCAATGTGTTATCTAGTTTGGGGAGGGAACTTTCTCATTCATGATGAGTCACTAGTCTATTTGTGTGCTGAACAGGTTCAGCCTTGGGGACGTCCAAAGGGGCTGGCCTGAGCTTCCTGTCCACTACCTGTTTGGAATATCTATTGTTCTAATAAAAGTGATTTTAGCTTTTATACATTTAATCATAACTATTTGTTGCAATGTCCTACAACTTAATAACAAGTATCAAATGAATCTACACATTAATCTGCTTGCTTTAATACCAAATATGACAGGTGTATCTGGTTTCGTTCAAATAATACACATACATGACATTACTTCATTATATATAATTTTAAATCATCATGATGTCTGGTGCTTGATATTATTATAATTATGTACTGCCTGAAATAAGTGTCGAATCCATCTCTGTGGCATGTCCGTGTAAATGCGTGTGTTACCATATATTGCTGTGCTCGCTGCGCGTATTTGTAATTATAGCGACTCATAATGTGTGTAGTTTGTATGTTCTTTTTATGTAATATTTTTTACTTCGACACCACATTATGGCCAGCTCTGAATATTGGAAGTTTAATTATGGCTTCCCTGTATTTTACTACACTAGTATTCACATAAGGAAGTTGTGTGGAGAGAGAATTGTGCATTTTGTCCAGGAGGATCGAAACATGTTAGTAGTAGAGAGAAGCCTTCATTCCTAACCAATGCAGCACAGCTGAGAGTTTCTTTTGGGTGACCAGAGTAGTTTACCTGAGGAGGAGAGGAGTCAGGAACTTTCCTTATACCAGTTTTTATTTTTTTACCACCACCCTACCTTTTTGTTTTTATGATGTTTTTTTTACTGTTTTTATGGTGAATTTTGATTGAAATTTTACCATTGCTGTACAACTCTTTTGGGATTATTTTTTATTAAACATCCTCCTATGTTTATCATATTCTGGACTCCAATCATCTTTACAAAATCTGATTGGAAAAAGATACCTTGATATGCATGTTCCAATTTTGAAACCGTGAGTTGGGGTATGCTGTTCTGGAAATTTTTTAAATACCTTTATAGGCTTATTGGGGTACTCCCCATCAAATATGTTAAAGATACCTTAACATACATCACTTTGAATCATATACTGTGAGTTGGGGTCAACTGTTCACCTATCAGAACCTTATAAAGATACCTTTATATGTATATAACACCCAGTTATTCTGGGAGTATGGTATGCCATATTTGAAGAAAGTTAAGGGAGAAAAATCTTGAAGAAAAGTTTCCAATTAATATTCTTTGTAGATGTTTTGAATCACGGTTGTCAAGACATACTACGCCATGATACTACAACATGATATGTTTTTTCTCTTGTTTACATGCATCCCTCACCTATGAAAATTGATTAAAGAACTTTGGGGGTCATTCCGACCTGATCGCAGCGCAGCGATCAGGTCACTACTGCGCATGCGTATGCAACGCAATGTGCAGGCACATCATACGGGTACAAAGCGGATCGTTACTGGACGGTGGATTTAACAAAGAATCCATTCGCACAGCCGATCGCAAGAAGATTGACTAGAGAAAGGCATTTATGGGTGTCAACTGACCATTTTCAGGGAGTGGTTGGAAAAAGGCAGGTATGTCCAAGTGTTTGCAGGGCGGGTGTCTGACGTCAATTCCGAGACCAGACAGACTGAAGTGATTGCAGCGGCTGAGTAAGTTCAGACCTACTCAGAAACTGCACAAACTGGTTTTGTACTGCTCGGCTGCACAGGTGTTCGCACACTTGCAGAGCTAAAATACACTGCCCAGTGGGCGGCGACTCTGCGTTTGCATGGCTGGAAAAAGTAGCTAGCGAGCAATCAACTCGGAATGACCCCGTTCAACGATTACAGGAAACAACGGGACACTCCCACTGAACTTTCATCACCTAAGGGGAAATTGTTTGCACAATTGTTTTTAACTTGCACTTTCTATTGCAAATATCCCATTCTGCTCTGTTTAAAGTCTGTTTTTCAGGAGTGTGGTGAAACACTTCTATTGGGTTTGTGTGCTCTTGAAGCTGCTTTCTGTGCCTTCGGAAATCCTCTATCTTTTTACATTGAAACTATGCTAGTAGTACCATAACTTCTGCTGAACGTCAAGCTAATAAAATGGGATTAGTTTGGCTTTGGCCAATCCTAGAGTAGTGTATCAACTTGGTGATTGAACTTCATGAAATAAAATATAGAAGTGTACACAACTAATTGAATAGTGTCTAGTATGAGTTCTACAATGTTAAGTCTATAGCCTATATATTTGGGTGTGGTATGGAGGGTCGACAGTTACTAGGTTGACAGTGTCTAGGTCGACCACTATTGGTCGACAGTAACTAGGTCAACAAGGATGCTAGGTTGACATGGTCTAGGTTGACAGGTCAAAAGGTCGACATGAGTTTGTAAAGTTTTTTTGGTGTCGTTTTGTCCGTACAGTGACCTGGAACCCCAATTAGTGCACCGTGTCCCCTCGCATGGCTCGCGTTTGGGCAAGGTACCTCGCTCCACTATCACTGCGCTCGACACAGGTTACTAGTAACTGTCGACCAATAGTGGTCGACCTAGACCTATATATTTAGCTTTGTTTGGGCAAAATGCACATGATTCTCCTAAGAGTCCATTTTTGGCATAGGTCACATTCTTAAAGTGGGTGAATTGCTCTGTCGTAGATAAGAGTCATAGCAAAGGTACAGTAGATCATGGGTGTGTTTGGGCAGATTAGGGGCCATATATTATGATGTATATGGTAGAGATGAGCGGGTTCGGTTCCTCGGAATCCGAACCCCCCGAACTTCAGCCTTTGTACACGGGTCCGAGGCAGACTCGGATCTTCCCGCCTTGCTCGGTTAACCCGAGCGCGCCCGAACGTCATCATCCCGCTGTCGGATTCTCGCGAGGCTCGGATTCTATCGCGAGACTCGGATTCTATATAAGGAGCCGCGCGTCGCCGCCATTTTCACACGTGCATTGAGATTGATAGGGAGAGGACGTGGCAGGCGTCCTCTCCGTTAGAATAGATAGAGACACTTGAGTTGATTTACTACTAACTTAGTAATTTTGGGGAGCATTAGGAGTACTCAGAGTGCAGAGTTTTGCTGATAGTTACTAGTGACCACCACCAGTTTGATTTATTATTTAATATAATCCGTTCTCTGCCTGAAAAAAAACGATACACAGTCACATACCATATCTGTGCTCAGCCTCAGTGTGCTGCATGATAATATCATCTATGTATATCTGACTGTGCTGAGTGCTCACTGCTCACACAGCTGAATTGTGGGGGAGACTGGGGTGCAGTTATAGCAGGAGTACAGTGCACACTTTTGCTGCCAGTGTGACTGACCAGTGACCACCAGTATATTGTCTGCCTGAAAAAGTTAAACACTCCTGTGGTGTTTTTTTTATTTATTCTATAAACGCATTCTGCTGACAGTGTCCAGCAGGTCCGTCATTCATTATATTATATAAATATTTACCTGCAGTAGTGTTATAATTTTTTTGTTCATCTCTATCATCTTTATCATCTCTATATTAGCAGACGCAGTACGGTAGTCCACGGCTGTGGCTACCTCTGTGTCGTCAGTGCTCGTCCATAATTTTATACCTACCTGTGGTGGGTTTTTTTTTTCTATCTTCTTCATACTAGTAGTTTAGGAGTCTGCTGACAGTGTCCAGCAGGTCCGTCATTATATTATATATACCTGCAGTAGTGATATATATATATTTTTTATATCATTATCATCTCTATACTAGCAGACGCAGTACGGTAGTCCACGGCTGTAGCTACCTCTGTGTCGTCAGTGCTCGTCCATAATTGTATACCTACCTGTGGTGGGTTTTTTTTTTCTATTTTCTTCATACTAGTAGTTTAGGAGTCTGCTGACAGTGTCCAGCAGGTCCGTCATTATATTATATATACCTGCAGTAGTGATATATATATATATTTTATATCATTATCATCTCTATACTAGCAGACGCAGTACGGTAGTCCACGGCTGTAGCTACCTCTGTGTCGTCAGTCACTCGTCATCCATAAGTATACTAGTATCCATCCATCTCCATTGTTTACCTGAGGTGCCTTTTAGATGTGCCTATTAAAATATGGAGAACAAAAATGTTGAGGTTCCAAAAATAGGGAAAGATCAAGATCCACTTCCACCTCGTGCTGAAGCTGCTGCCACTAGTCATGGCCGAGACGATGAAATTCCATCAACGTCGTCTGCCAAGGCCGATGCCCAATGTCATAGTACAGAGCATGTAAAATCCAAAACACAAAATATCAGTAAAAAAAGGACTCAAAAATCTAAAATAAAATCGTCGTCGGAGAAGCGTAAACTTGCCAATATGCCATTTACCACACGGAGTGGCAAGGAACGGCTGAGGCCCTGGCCTATGTTCATGGCTAGTGGTTCAGCTTCACATGAGGATGGAAGCACTCAGCCTCTCGCTAGAAAAATGAAAAGACTTAAGCTGGCAAAAGCACATGAAAGAACTGTGCGTTCTTCGAAATCACAAATCCACAAGGAGAGTCCAATTGTGTCGGTTGCGATGCCTGACCTTTCCAACACTGGACGTGAAGAGCATGCGCCTTCCACCATTTGCACGCCCCCTGCAAGTGCTGGAAGGAGCACCCGCAGTCCAGTTCCTGATAGTCAGATTGAAGATGTCAGTGTTGAAGTACACCAGGATGAGGAGGATATGGGTGTTGCTGGCGCTGGGGAGGAAATTGACAAGGAGGATTCTGATGGTGAGGTGGTTTGTTTAAGTCAGGCACCCGGGGAGACACCTGTTGTCCGTGGGAGGAATATGGCCATTGACATGCCTGGTGAAAATACCAAAAAAATCAGCTCTTCGGTGTGGAAGTATTTCAACAGAAATGCGGACAACAGGTGTCAAGCCGTGTGTTGCCTTTGTCAAGCTGTAATAAGTAGGGGTAAGGACGTTAACCACCTCGGAACATCCTCCCTTATACCTCACCTGCAGCGCATTCATCATAAGTCAGTGACAAGTTCAAAAACTTTGGGCGACAGCGGAAGCAGTCCACTGACCAGTAAATCCCTTCCTCTTGTAACCAAGCTCACGCAAACCACCCCACCAACTCCCTCAGTGTCAATTTCCTCCTTCCCCAGGAATGCCAATAGTCCTGCAGGCCATGTCACTGGCAATTCTGACGAGTCCTCTCCTGCCTGGGATTCCTCCGATGCATCCTTGAGTGTAACGCCTACTGTTGTTGCTGCTGGGAGTCGATGGTCATCCCAGAGGGGAAGTCGTAAGACCACTTTTACTACTTCCACCAAGCAATTGACTGTCCAACAGTCCTTTGCGAGGAAGATGAAATATCACAGCAGTCATCCTGCTGCAAAGCGGATAACTGAGGCCTTGGCATCCTGGGCGGTGAGAAACGTGGTTCCGGTATCCATCATTACTGCAGAGCCAACTATAGACTTGTTTGAGGTACTGTGTCCCCGGTACCAAATACCATCTAGGTTCCATTTCTCTAGGCAGGCGATACCGAAAATGTACACAGACCTCAGAAAAAGACTCACTAGTGTCCTAAAAAATGCAGTTGTACCCAATGTCCACTTAACCACGGACATGTGGACAAGTGGAGCAGGGCAGACTCAGGACTATATGACTGTGACAGCCCACTGGGTAGATGTATTGACTCCCGCCGCAAAAACAGCAGCGGCGGCACCAGTAGCAGCATCTCGCAAACGCCAACTCTTTCCTAGGCAGGCTACGCTTTGTATCACCGCTTTCCAGAATACGCACACAGCTGAAAACCTCTTACGGCAACTGAGGAAGATCATCGCAGAATGGCTTACCCCAATTGGACTCTCCTGTGGATTTGTGGCATCGGACAACGCCAGCAATATTGTGTGTGCATTAAATCTGGGCAAATTCCAGCACGTCCCATGTTTTGCACATACCTTGAATTTGGTGGTGCAGAATTATTTAAAAAACGACAGGGGCGTGCAAGAGATGCTGTCGGTGGCCAGAAGAATTGCGGGACACTTTCGGCGTACAGGCACCACGTACAGAAGACTGGAGCAACACCAAAAACGCCTGAACCTGCCCTGCCATCATCTGAAGCAAGAAGTGGTAACGAGGTGGAATTCAACCCTCTATATGCTTCAGAGGTTGGAGGAGCAGCAAAAGGCCATTCAAGCCTATACAACTGACCACGATATAGGAGGTGGAATGCACCTGTCTCAAGCGCAGTGGAGAATGATTTCAACGTTGTGCAAGGTTCTGCAACCTTTTGAACTTGCCACACGTGAAGTCAGTTCAGACACTGCCAGCCTGAGTCAGGTCATTCCCCTCATCAGGCTTTTGCAGAAGAAGCTGGAGACATTGAAGGAGGAGCTAACACTGAGCGATTCCGCTAGGCATGTGGGACTTGTGGATGGAGCCCTTAATTCGCTTAACAAGGATTCACGGGTGGTCAATCTGTTGAAATCAGAGCACTACATTTTGGCCACCGTGCTCGATCCTAGATTTAAAACCTACGTTGTATCTCTCTTTCCGTCAGACACAAGTCTGCAGGGGTTCAAAGAACTGCTGGTGAGAAAATTGTCAAGTCAAGCGGAACGCGACCTGTCAACATCTCCTCCTTCACATTCTCCCGCAACTGGGGGTGCGAGGAAAAGGCTCAGAATTCCGAGCCCACCCGCTGGCGGTGATGCAGGGCAGTCTGGAGCAACTGCTGATGCTGACATCTGGTCCGGACTGAAGGACCTGCCAACGATTACGGACATGTCGTCTACTGTCACTGCATATGATTCTCTCACCATTGAAAGAATGGTGGAGGATTATATGAGTGACCGCATCCAAGTAGGCACATCAGACAGTCCGTACGTATACTGGCAGGAAAAAGAGGCAATTTGGAGGCCCTTGCACAAACTGGCTTCATTCTACCTAAGTTGCCCTCCCACAAGTGTGTATTCCGAAAGAGTGTTTAGTGCCGCCGCTCACCTTGTCAGCAATCGGCGTACGAGGTTACTTCCAGAAAATGTGGAGAAGATGATGTTCATTAAAATGAATTATAATCAATTCCTCCATGGAGACATTCACCATCAGCAATTGCCTCCACAAAGTACACAGGGAGCTGTGATGGTGGATTCCAGTGGGGACGAATTGATAATCTGTGAGGAGGGGGATGTACACGGTGATGAATCGGAGGATGATGATGAGGTGGACATCTTGCCTCTGTAGAGCCAGTTTGTGCAAGGAGAGATTAATTGCTTCTTTTTTGGTGGGGGTCCAAACCAACCCGTCATTTCAGTCACAGTCGTGTGGCAGACCCTGTCACTGAAATGATGGGTTGGTTAAAGTGTGCATGTCCTGTTTATACAACATAAGGGTGGGTGGGAGGGCCCAAGGACAATTCCATCTTGCACCTCTTTTTTCTTTCATTTTTCTTTGCGTCATGTGCTGTTTGGGGAGTGTTTTTTGGAAGGGCCATCCTGCGTGACACTGCAGTGACACTCCTAGATGGGCCAGGTGTTTGTGTCGGCCACTAGGGTCGCTTGTCTTAGTCACACAGCTACCTCATTGCGCCTCTTTTTTTTCTTCTTTGCGTCATGTGCTGTTTGGGGAGTATTTTTTGGAAGGGCCATCCTGCGTGACACTGCAGTGCCACTCCTAGATGGGCCATGTGTTTGTGTCGGCCACTAGGGTCACTTATCTTAGTCACACAGCTACCTCATTGCGCCTCTTTTTTTTCTTCTTTGCGTCATGTGCTGTTTGGGGAGTATTTTTTGGAAGGGCCATCCGGCCTGACACTGCAGTGCCACTCCTAGATGGGCCAGGTGTTTGTGTCGGCCACTAGGGTCGCTTAGCTTACTCACACAGCTACCTCATTGCGCCTCTTTTTTTCTTTGTGTCATGTGCTGTTTGGGGAGTGTTTTTTGGAAGGGCCATCCTGCGTGACACTGCAGTGCCACTCCTAGATGGGCCAGGTGTTTGTGTCGGCCACTTGGGTCGCTGAGCTTAGTCATCCAGCGACCTCGGTGCAAATTTTAGGACTAAAAATAATATTGTGAGGTGTGAGGTGTTCAGAATAGACTGAAAATTAGTGGAAATTATGGTTATTGAGGTTAATAATACTTTGGGATCAAAATGACCCCCAAATTCTATGATTTAAGCTGTTTTTTAGGGTTTTTTGAAAAAAACAGCCGAATCCAAAACACACCCGAATCCGACAAAAAAAATTCGGTGAGGTTTTGCCAAAACGCGTTCGAACCCAAAACACGGCCACGGAACCGAACCCAAAACCAAAACACAAAACCCGAAAAATTTCCGGTGCACATCTCTAGTATATGGCCAATCGACAGACTGAGGGACTCTTATGTAAAGAAACCATTTATCTGTGTCGTCTTCAGAAACTTTCCATCTCACCATTCACCTTGAAGTCTTTGATTAAAATTTTTGACCCTGACTTAAGCTGGGTATACATTAGACAATGTGTACCCAGCTGATGTTGCCAGATTGAGCTGCATGCAGGTCTGACTGGCAATGCCATTGATGACCCGCGGGAGCGCGCAACGTCAGCAACATAGTGGGTACACACTGGACGAGTTTAACAATGTGTTGTTCCAAGCCATCGAAATTGGGAAAATCTTTCAAAAATCATATAATGTGTACCCAGCTTAAAAAAGTTTGTGGCCCTATACACTGTTTTGTATGCCATCCTTTATGTCTTCTGAGATCTCATTTACAGCTTCCTATCTGGCTATATAGTTTCTTCTTAAAATGCAACAATGGAAGCCTTTTCTGAGCAAGGTTAATGTGCTTCCTAAATAATTCACAATGTGTGGCTCTCTCTACCTATTGTTCAACTATATCAACAAGTTATTGGTCACTTATACATCCAGAAAGCTTGGTTATGACGAAATAACAGATATATTCAAACAATATATTTCTAGCACCATTTAATTAAAAGTCTAATAACATCAATGCACCAATAACCCTGTGACATGTATTCTTTATATCTGTACTATTCTAAGACATTTTTGCCTAAAGCCTAATTTTGTTGCTGGAGAAATGTTGTGAAGCCCATGTGAGTTTATTGCAGAGTAATAGCTGATTGTGCTTTATGCTGAAGCATTCACCATTCAGTCTTTGCTCGCAGCACATGACTACCCTTCTTGTCACTCACTATTGTTTGACTGAAGCATGAACCATCCATTCTCGGTATAGAAAAACTGCTAAATCCTTTAACAATGTGCAAAAGCTAAATATAGAGCTGACAAATGAGCGCTCTTTGTCCTAGGCAGTGGGGAGATCTGCAGCATGGCAGGAACACAACACAATGGTTATTCATTGCTCTGATGTTTATTGATGAGTCCTACTCTGGCTTCCCATCAGCTGCATTTCAGTTTGATAAAAGTCAGGCACAATAAAGTAATTGGTTGGGGCAGTGGTTCCCAAACTTTTCTGAATAACGGTACCCTAGAGCAGTGTTTTTCAACCACTGTGCCGTGGCACACTAGTGTGCCCTGAGCAGTCTCCAGGTGTGCCACCATAGAAGCACAGCCATGCCAATCGGTGTTTTGCCACTACGGAGGCCCTCGAACGATCAATACTAGTGGGTTTAATGGCTGCCAGTTCTAATTTTGGCTCCGGGCAGGGTTGGGCTCTTCTGGCTTTCTCAGATGTGGCTCAGGCGTTACCTATGGAGAAGCTGCAACATGACATCCTAGGACACACAACTGCACCATGCATCACCATTATATTTGAGTGTGCCTTGGCAATATTTAGATCTTGTTCAGTGTGCCGCAAGTTGTAAAAGGTTGAAAATATCTGCCCTAGAGCATCAGACTTTTTTTTCACGGCACACCTAGGCCAAAAGTTTCTTACTGAGACATTTCTAAAGATATATTAAATTGTGTAAATTGGGTTTATATGTCATCCTTAGGTTGCATTGTGTGGTGAAGGACAAGATTTGCTTCTGCTTTCCACAAATGTTAAGATTGTCAGCCACCAGCACTTGTTTGCCTATTACATTGACCATAATTAATTTGAATTGGTCCTGGACCACCAATCCAAGGCACCACTGCAAGGGTCCCAAGGCACCCCAGGGTGCCACGGAATACAGTTTGAGAACCACTGGATTGGGGTAAATCCCGCACTATCAGTAAAACAAGAATCACATTAATTTGCTTATTCAAGGCCACAAAATAGTAGGCATCTATCTCAGCTAAGCTGAAGATTTAGCCTGAATTAAGGTCCTCCTTCTATTACTGTGTGTGCTCAAAAGTCCACACAACTCTCAAATTTGAATTAAAACTAATGTACATGTAGGGGAAGCATCATAATTTAGGTATATTCCCTCTTTGGGTAGTTTGTCTAAATGGGATGTAGTTATGTGACCAACGGTGAGGAGACCGACGGACACAATAACTCCCCCTGCATCCTGAACCCTCACAATACAGACAGTCAGCATTCTGACGAGAAGGGACTATTCCCACTCGTGGATGTTCACAACACCCATAGAGTGGGAATAGAACCTGTGGTGAGCGCAGCTCGCCACCGAGCCCGCAGTGTGATGAATGCAGTGAGCCCGCAAGGGGCTATATTGTACTTGCCACCCCTACTGACATTCTGCGACCTGGATCTTGGTAACGCAGCCCTCAACCCGTCTAAACCTATATGTTTCCATACTTCCTCCTGCCCAGCAGGAGACCCATTCAGCAACTACTGTATATAGTTTTCCTTAGTTTCAATCTGCTGAGGTTCCACTATATTGCTTTTGGTTTGCAGTGGTAAGTGGTAAATGTTGTGGAG
The DNA here is from genome assembly GCF_028390025.1 of Pseudophryne corroboree. Taxonomy (NCBI): domain Eukaryota; kingdom Metazoa; phylum Chordata; class Amphibia; order Anura; family Myobatrachidae; genus Pseudophryne; species Pseudophryne corroboree. Next base: position 264,556,557 of record NC_086447.1, on the reverse strand, counting down.
TAGTACTATGTGAAATAAAGGCTGCATGGCATCAAACTGAATGCTAATAAAAAGGCACTTACTGTCTTGCCTTACTTGTAGCATTGGTCTCTGTGCTTTCTGATAGTGTGGTAGAAGAACACCACAGGCTTTATTTGGTACCACCAATTTCGACATGATATTAGATAAGGTCTGCGTGTTTGCTGTAAACTAAGAGACACTTATGCAGATGTACCCTGATGATATGAGAGCTAGCATGATTTATGTGATTACCACCGTGGCCCATGGGATATACTAACTGATCCTTTTTACATCTAAAACTGCTGAATTGAAAGTATTTGCTAAAGTTTTGCCTGCTTAAATCATAGCCTGAAAAGAGAGCATTGTAGAAGTAGAGACAGGAAAGATGGGAGGAAAGTCAGTGTGGCAGCCGGGACAGGGAGATGGCATGTTATACTGAGATGTTGCAGGTAGTGATGTATAAATAATTTTACCCATTTAGCACAGGCAAGTAAATTTGTGAAATGACTTTAACATCAGTCATAATTTAAACAAATGCATAGTCTCAACCAATGCCATAACTAAACAGTTTGGTGCCCTGTGCCAGAAAAAGAATTGGTGCCCCTTCTCCCACCATATTTAAAATAAGGACAGTGCACACCGAAGGCATGCTCCAAAAATAAAGGTACATGGCTTTTTGGGGTAGGGACGTTGCCATAGAATTGTACCAATTCACATTACATGGCACAATAGTGTCCGTTATTCACATAACACCACACAGTAGTACACCTTATATAAGTTACTCCCAGTAGAGCCTCTTACACACATTATGCCATGGTAAAACCCATTATACAGATGGAGCCTAGCTCATCTATGCTGTCTATGGTGTTAGTCACGATCAATAAGTCGTAGCGTGCCTGGGCACAAGGCGGCATGCCTAGTTGTAGGGAGGCTCACAGAACTTAGCATGCCATTTGGCGTTACCAGTGAGTGTAATACCTGCGATCATCCAACAGATGTCGCTTTTTAAAATCACCTTTGTGCATGCGTGTGGTCTCCATTGAAATACACTACAGCACAAGAACTATTTTACTGTACACTGTATGGGCAATGCTGTACGAGCATCTCATTTCGCTATTTAAAATGCACTGTGGCAATGAGGTCCCGTAGACAAAACAATAAATAAAAATAGTGTATAGAGATGCAAATTAACGTGTTGAAGCTACTGTATGGTCCATTGATGTTAGGGATATGTGAGCGTCCAAATCCCATAGACAACCCAATTAATAAAAATAGTGTACTGTATACAGATGCAAATGAACGTGTTAAAGCTATGGACCATTGATGTTAGGAATATGTGAGCGTCCAAGTCCCATAGCCAATACAGCATGAGCAAAATCAATGGGAATGGATGACTGCTTACATTTACACATGAGTTTGTGTATCTGTCACCCGGCATCATGGCCAAGTGGAGAAGTGTGCTGCACCCCATACTCAGAGTCCCAGGTTTGATTCCCAAACTGCACATTACTTTTTTTTCTGACACTTTATTAATTTTTATTTTATTATTTTATTTTAACATACCTTACATTCAATAGAATTATGCACACAGGTTTTACATGAATCAGGGCAATGCTGTAGGAGCATCTCATTATGCTATTTCAAATACACAGCAGTTATAGGGATAAGCGAGCTGTGGGCACCTTACGGTACATACTGTAGCAGGCCAGACTCGATAGCAGAGCGGGTTCACAAAACACATTTGCTTGCATGTGTATAGTACACTATTTTTATTGATTGATTTATTGGTTTATTTTTTGGGTCCTGGAAGAGAATGAATATTTTCTACAGCATCCCTGAGGCGAAGCATTCACACAGTATTCTAGGTACTGGTTAGCTGGTTAGCCACCACCTCCCCCCTCTCCCTCCCCTGGGAGACTGCTAATTTCACACACAGGGAGGCCAGCTTACAGTCAATAAATTGACAACACAATATGTAAATGAAGGGCCGATAAAATACTACAGTTGCTTTGATAGAGACACAAGCTCATATGTAAATGTAAGCAGTGATCCCTTCCCATGGTTTTGCTTACAGTGTGCTGTATTGGCTGCGATACTTGGATGCTCACCTAATGTATCCCTAATGTCAATGGCCCATACAGTAGCCTTAACATGTTAGTTTGTTTCTGTGCTGTTTACTGTACGCTGTTTTTATTTATTGATTTGTCTACGGGACTATGTTACTATACTGTATGTTGCCCTGAGCTCACTTATCCCCATAGCCACTGTGTATTTGAAATAGCATAATGAGACGCACTAACAGCATTGCCCTGATTCATGTAAAACCTGTGTGCATAATTCTATTGAATGTAAGGTATGTTAAATAAAAAAATAAAGTGTCAGGAAAATAAAAATAGGCATTCGCACTTTGTGACTCAAACCTGGGACTCTGAGCATGGGGTGCATGCTTGGCCATAATGCCTGGGGACAGATTCAGAAGCTCATGTGTAAATGTAAGCAGTGATCCCTTCCCATTGGTTTTGCTTATGCTGTATTGGCTATGGGACTTAGATGCTCACATTCCCTAACGTCAATGGACCATAGCTCTAACACATTAGTTTGCATCTGTATACACTATTTTTATTTATTGGTTTGTCTATGGGACCTCATTGCCGCAGTATATTTGAAATAGCGTAATGAGATGCTCCTATAGCATTGCCCTGATTCATGCAAAACTTATGCCATCGCTCGCTCCATAGCTATGGGCTTCCACAAGGTGCTGCAGCACAAGCGGGAGACATATTGTGAACCCGCTTTGCGATCGAGTCTGACCTGCAACAGTATGTACCGTACGGTGCCCACAGCTCGCTTATCCCCATAGCTGCTGTGTATTTTAAATAGCATAATGAGATGCTCCTACAAAATTGCCCTGATTCATATAAAACCTGTGTGCATAATTCTATTGAATTGGTATGTTAAAATGAAAAAAATAAAATAAATTAATAAAGTGTCAGGGAAAAAAATAGGCATTCACACTTTGGGACTCGAACCCGGGACTCTAAGCATGGGGCACAGCACACTTCACTGCTTGGCCATGACGCCTGGTGACAGATACACAAGCTCATGTGTAAATGTAAGCAGTGATCCTTTCCCATTGGTTTTGCTTATGCTGTATTGACTACAGGACTTGGATGCTCACATATCCCTAATGTCAATGGACCATAGCTTTAAAACGTTCGTTTGCATCTGTATACAGTACACTATTTTTATTAATTGGTTTGTCTGTGGGACTTGGATGCTCACATATCCTTAACATCAATGGACCATAGCTTTAACATGTTCATTTGCGTATGTATACACTATTTTTATTTATTGATTTATTGGTTTATTTTTTTTATTGACTTTGTCTGACCATTGGTCTGTGTGTAAAGTATACAATAACATTACAGTCATCACAGAACATTTGCCAGAGCTTATAGTTAAATCTGCCGCTATTCTCTCTACAGTACTGGAGTAGTGGAGCCACCCAGTGGTGAAGAAGTGTATTGCATGCTGTGTATGTTGTTGTGCCTCAACGTGCCTGTCCGTGCAACAACTTAACAACCTAAACTATCGCTTAGGTGCGACTAATCCTCCATTTAGGTGGAGAAACTGCAACGATGAGGGAGGCTACATCTGTACACATTATGCCATGGTAAAGCCCCTTACACACGTTACACCACAGTAGAGCCCCTGATAAACATTATGCCAGGTAAAGCCTCTGATACACATTGTGCCAGGTAGAGCCCACATTATAGCAAGTAGAGCCCCCGATGCATATTATACCAGGTAGAGTCCACATTATGCTAGGTAGAGCCCCTGATTCACATTAATCCAGGTACAGCTCACATTATGCCAGATAGAGTCTCTGATACACATTATGCCAGGTAGAGCCCACATTATGCCAAGTAGAGCCCCTGATACACATTATTCCAGGTAGAGCCCACATTATGCTACGTAGAGACCTTCATACACATTATGCTAGGTAGAGCCCACATTATGACAGGTAGAGTCCCTGATACACATGATGCCAGGTATAGCTAACATTATAAGGAAGCCCAGGGCGATCCGGCACAGGATTTATTAAATTGGGATAATAGTAGAATTAGAAAGAGAGAGACCAAAATTGGACAGTGCGTTACCCCTGTCAAAAAAGGGGAGGAAAGCGGCAAAATTAGCCCTTTTAAGTATAAGTATATAAATATATACGTATAAATATTATACTGTCCTGGTTGGTGGTGCACCCAGAGCCAGAAAGTACGCAGACTTGAAAAACTGGAAGAAAAAGGAAGGCTCTTGTGTGGGCGCACTCTTGTAGGAAAAATAGGTTATATATAACAATTATGAAGGAATATTTAAAACATAACTTTTATTGACATTATTATGACACAAGGTTCTTCCCTGAAATCTATCCTTGAAAATACAAATTTGAAAATATCTTGCTTATAAATAAAAATGTTCTGGTCTCTTTATGGTAAAGAGTATATGGGAGGGTTGTAGACATGAATTGGTCATACCCCCATTCCCCCTGACCAGTACAGGATTACTGTATTGATGGAACCACAGGGTGGTCAAGACACATTAGTATATAAGGCTGTGCTCTTTGGCTATAAGTGACTAGGGTAATAATCAGAAGTCACACCTCTATGAGCGGTACACAAAGTTAGCATACACATATCATGATTTGAGAAAATATTAAACAGGAAATAATGGACATCCTGAAAACAGTGGAAAAAACCATTATGTTGTAAACACTGAGATGGAAACTGACGTTTTCAATACGTGGAATGAAAAATATACCACACATGTAATACTGTGGTTGAGATACATCGATGATGTCTTCTTAATTTGGAATGGAAATAAGAGCCTGCTCATGGAGTTCATTCAGATCCTTAATAAAAATGATCTCAATATCACCCTGACACATTTTATCAGCTCAGAAAGGGTACCATTCTTAGATCTCAGTATCTACAAATCCAGTGAAGGCTTCCTGGAAACTGAATTATTTCGCAAGGAGACTGCAACTAACAGTCTCCTTCACCAAACAAGCTCTCATTTTCCGCCCACCGTGGAAAACATCCCTAAAGGTGAATACTTACGCCTGAGACGTAATTGCTCAGAAGACTCTGTCTTCAAAACCAAGAGCTTGGAACTCACTAACCGTCTCTTGGATAGAGGCTACAGCAGACGCTCACTCAAACGGGCATACACTGCTACTGTAGCAACCAAGAGAGAGAACCTGATTTTTGGAAAGAAAAGCAAGAGCACTGAGCAGGAGGATACTATTCGCTTCATTGGTACTTTCTGTCCCGAATGGAGAAAGCTGAAGGAAGCGATAACCAGACATCTTCCCATCTTACAGTTGGACCCAGATCTGGCACCTCTCTTTAACTCCCCATTACAAATGAGCTGGCGCAGATCAAAAAATATGAAAGACCACCTAGTGCACAGCCATCTGATTTCCTCAAATACCAAAAAACCTTCTATCACAGGTTCTTTCCCTTGCGGACAATGTAAATCATGCCCTCAGATCCTGCAAACCAACACGGTCATTGACAGGTATGGCCAGTTGGTCAAGTTACAACATTTTTTTAACTGTAACACGCAGGCTGTGATCTATTGCATAACTTGTGAGTGCAATCTAAAGTATGTAGGCATGACCACACGCAAATTGAAGGAGAGAATATTGGAACACCTGGGAAACATCCGTAATGCCTCCAGAGATCTGACACGAATGAAACAGCTTACATCAGTAGCGAGACACTTTAACTCTGTCCACAAAGGATCCATCAAAGGTTTCAAGACCTTCTGCTTAGATCGGATACATCTTGGAATACGAGGAGGAGACATAACCAAAGAACTATATAAAAAGGAGAGTGAATGGATTTTTCGTTTAAACAGTCTGAAACCTTTTGGTCTTAATGAAACCATTAATTATGGAGTTTTTTTGTAAAATATGTCTCATCTGTTTCTCACCTGTCGTCAATTTTTAGACAATAACAATATTCTGTTTTTAATTTAGTCAGTCTACCCGCACACATGCACATTTACACCTAGGTGTAAGTGCATGTGTACAAGTGAATTTTCCAGTGTACCAACAAATGGTTACACTGATACTTTGTCACACCTCTTTTTCAGTATATCAATTCAATTATTTACAACCTACTATCTCTCTCCCCCACTGCTCTCACCCTCACCACAGGTCCCCTAGCACGCCCCCCTTTCATCCCCCAATCCCCTTTGTCCCAACATGCACCTTCTCATTTCCCTCTCATTTCACCACCATCAGTCCACTCATCCGTATCACCCCTAGCCAATGACATTTCCCGCATAATACACCATTTCACAACAATCACCCCTTTCCCTACACCTATCATCCCCCATCTCTCACTGCTCCCACCCCCACCCACAAGTCTCTCCCCCCATGCCCCCCTTTCATCCCTCCATTCCTCCCTGTTCCAACATACACCTCCTCAATTCAATTAATTCATTTCTACTACCCCCAGCTAACCACACTCCTGTACACCGTCACACCTCCCTTCCCTACCTAATTCACTCAGTCCCTCCTTCCCTCACACCTCCCCCTTTCCCTTCCCACCACAACATACCGCTTCATTCCCCTCCTCTTTCCATTCACCAACATGGCTTCACTGGCTTCCCTTAACACACACCCCTCTCCCCCTCTTGCCGTTCTAACAACAATCCAGGCACGCCTTTCATCTATCCACCCATCCGTTCTATTTTAATTTATCCTTGGCATATCTTGCCCACTTCAACAACCTTCTATTTCCGCTGTCAAGCTTATCTATCTATTTATTTCCATCAATCATTCCTATTCATTGCAACCCGAATATGTGCCATAAGTTTAAGTCACATCATTCCCACATCTATGATGGCATCCGTTATCTCGCGATTTTTCAATCACCTCTATCTACCCATCCGTTTCATCCCAATCGTTTCTGACATATCTTGCCCACTCCAACAACCTTCTATCCCCGTTGTCAAGCTTATCTATTTATTTTTATTTTATTCCAGTCAATCATTCCATTCATTGCAACCTTAATGTGTGTCATCAGCTTAAGTCACATCATTCCCACATCTGAGATGGCGTCCGTGATCTCGCGAGTCTTCAATCACCTCCAGTCCCTCCGCCTTGTCGTCATAGCGTCGCGAACGCTGTCTCCTAGCAACCGCGCACACGAGCAGCAACTACACTTGTTATCCAACACTCCCTGATTGGTCTATCTGACTTTCCGCTGCTACAAAAGCCCGCTCCCCACACCGGACCATACGGAACCCGGAAGTGAACAAGCCTAAGGGCGAAACGCGTTTTCCGCATTCCGCAAGGGGTCTCGTCGACACAGCTTCATCCTGGCATCAGCCTGATTCATTTGCTTGCTCTCTCTGGCTCTCTCATCTCACTGGTGAAACCGTAAGCCCCACTATCTTGTGGCTGTATGCCACGGATAGTAACTCTTGCTGTAAATCTAGGCAGAAGTGCCTTAATTATCCCACATTCAGTGTGTATTACAGTGGTTTTTTGGGGGTTCTTACAGTATACCAAGCACACAGCACCTTGCATGAGGTTAAGCTGAAAATGTATTATGACTTGAATAGCAAATGCATATGAATAGCATATACCTCTCATATTTGTCTGATATTTTGGATCTGATGATTTTCTTTATTTGCTTTATTCTCTTCAGCAATTGACATATGTTAATAACGGGATATTCATATCCTATTCTTAGTATGAAATTTTACTGATTCAAAGCCTCTATTATCTATTTAAGTTCCAAACACTTCTGCAACTGTTGTGAGTTTTTTCTATCTCCCATCTGATATCCATCACAGAGAATTATTCCTCTTGGATAAACCAGGACATTAGTGGCAGTCAGGGGGTCCTCTGATTGTAATCAACAGTGCCAATCCCGACAACCGAATTTTCCTGTGATCACTAACCTCGTGGACTCTCATTCACGATTCCCGTAACATTGCACCACGTGAGTGGGAATTTTGGAATCGGGTCTAACGTGGAAAGCAGATCCACACATTTTCACAACCTTTTCTCTATCACTTTTCTGTCGATCTCTCCAAAATTTCATCATTCTTATATAGGTGCACTCTCATTGGTGTTCACATAAAAATTCTCTACTACCATACCACGCTGCCAGCGCCCGATCTCGTCTGATCTTGGAAGCTAAACAGCGTTGGGCCAGGTCAGTATCAGGAAGGGAGACTGCCTGCGAATACCTGGTGTTGTAGAGTAGGATTTTCCTCACTTATGTGATAATAACACCAACAGCAGTATCACCACTAATTCTATTCAGTAATCCCTATATCTCAGTTTCCATCTCAGTGTTTACAACATAATGGTTTTTTCCACTGTTTTCAGGATGTCCATTATTTCCTGTTTAATATTTTCTCAAATCATGATATGTGTATGCTAACTTTGTGTACCGCTCATAGAGGTGTGACTTCTGATTATTACCCTAGTCACTTATAGCCAAAGAGCACAGCCTTATATACTAATGTGTCTTGACCACCCTGTGGTTCCATCAATACAGTAATCCTGTACTGGTCAGGGGGAATGGGGGTATGACCAATTCATGTCTACAACCCTCCCATATACTCTTTACCATAAAGAGACCAGAACATTTTTATTTATAAGCAAGATATTTTCAAATTTGTATTTTCAAGGATAGATTTCAGGGAAGAACCTTGTGTCATAAAAATGTCAATAAAAGTTATGTTTTAAATATTCCTTCATAATTGTTATATATAACCTATTTTTCCTACAAGAGTGCGCCCACACAAGAGCCTTACTTTTTCTTCCAGTTTTTCAACATAGCTAACATTATGCCAGGTTGAGCCCCTGATACACATTCTGCCAGGTATAGCCCACATTATACCAGGTAGAGCCCCTGATACATATCATGCCAGGTAGCGCCCACATTATGATGGGTAGAGCTCTTGATACACATTATGTCAGGTAGAGCCCACGTTATGACAGGTAGAGTCCCTGATACACATTATTCCAGGTACAGCCCACAATATGACAGGTAGATCCAACATTATGCCAGGAAGAGTCCCTGATACACATTATGCCAGGTAGAGCCCGCATTATAACAGGTAGAGCCCACTTTATGCCAGGTAAAGCCCCTGATACACATTATGCCAGGTAGAGCCAACAATATGCCAGGTAGAGTCCCTGATACACATTATGCCAGGTAGAGCCCACATTATACCAGGTAGAGACCCTGATACATATTATGCCAGGTAGAGCCCACATTATACTAGGTAGAGCCCCTGATACACATTAATCCAGGTACAGCTCACATTATGCCAGATAGAGCCCCTGATACAAATGATGCCAGTTAGAGCCCACATCATGCCAGATAGAGCCCCTGATACACATTATGCCACAGTAGAGCCCACATTATGCCAAGTAGAGCCCCTGATACACATTATGTCAAATAGAGCCCACATTATGACAGATAGAGTCCCTGATATACATTATGCCAGGAAGAGCCCCTGATACACATTATGCTAGGTAGAGCCCACATTATAACAGGTAGAGCCCCTGATACACATTATGCCAGGTAGAGCCCCTGATACACATTATGCCAGGTAGAGCCCCTAATACACATTATGCCAGGTAGAGCCCCTGATACACATTATGCCAGGTAGAGCCCCTGATACACATTAGGCCAGGTAGAGCTCCTGATACACATTATGCCATGTAGAGCCCCTGATACACATTATGCCAGGTATAGTCCCTGATACACATTATGCCAGGTAGAGCCCCTAATACACATTATGCAAGGCAGAGCCCATATATCAGGTGGAGCCCCTGATACATATTATGCCAGGTAAAGCCCTTGATATACCCTATGCCAGGTAGAGCTGATATGCCAGGTAGAGCGCCTGGTTCAGATTATGCCAGGTAGAGCCCAGTGTATGTGTGGGTGTAAGAGAAGGGTGTAGTGTGAGTGTATGTGTGTGTGTGTGAGAGAGCAGGATGTAGTGTCAGTATGTATGTGTGTGTGTGTCCCAGCACCCCTCCCCGGAACAGCTATACTGTACTTTACTTTAAACATCCCTGGTGGTGAGCAGCAGTAGCTAGTTTCTCTAACAAGGAAGTCCTGTCACACAATACAGGGGAACAGGAGGGGGGAGGGCAGAGCACATGGGAGAATAGACTCAGACTGCCCAGCACTGCCTGCTAAACTGTATATACGCAGACAGAGCTGCAGCAGGCTGTACTTAAGTGACCATTCACCCACTGCAGCACACCGCCGCCACATACAGTGGTGCTGAACTGCCGGTGTTGCCTGTGGTTCTGTACCCACAGCTCATATGCAATGCATATGCGCTGTGTGCTAGGCACCACAGGCAAACACCTATTTATGGACCTGGTCATCACCAATCAATAGCAATGTACCAGTCCTGATAGTACCATCATATTTTAAAAATATAATGCAGACAGTTTCTTAGCAGTTTTCTTGATTCTGTAACTCTAGCAATGGTCTCTGATTTGACACTCTATTCAGTGTAGTATATTCAGTAGTGTCAAACAGTTATATTGCACTGTTATTACTTTTAAATTAGATTACACAAAATTTGAGATAAAAGTGTAATACAAATACGCGACCCCTTATACTAACTACAAATTTCTTGGCTCGTTCTTTGGTGGAATTGGACTCCCTGGCGTCCCTTCATTTTGGCGCTTGGGGCACGTGACTCCTTAGACTCCCATCCCTAGTTGCAGCCCTGATCAGACTGATACTTTTTGCTAATAAGAAACCATGAATCAGAATTTAGCGAGTGCCCATTGTCAGCACCCACAGTAATCTTGCTCAGTGGGGAGCATAAGTAAGTAATGTGTGTCTAATCTGTTTGTTGCAGTGAAGGTGTTTCTACAAGGAGGCCTTTACCACAAAAACAGCCCCATAGGCTTCTATGGGGGCTGCTAAAATGTTAAATTTACCAAGTTCCAGAATGCACAGCTTAGCCCAGTAGCTAAAGCCATCTTGTATTCTAGGTGATCCTTTATTCACAATTTATAAGGGTGAGGCAAGTGTTATTATTACAGAGGTGCTAGGGATACGTGTTACTACTGTTGTACTAAACTGAATGTGTTACAGGGGAAGGGAAGGGTGAGAAGAAATGTGCTACTAGTAGGTGACATGGGAGGAGGCGGGGTTGTGTTAGTATAGTGGCAAGGGTGGCCCAGTGTGCTGCAGAGGAGGGACATGCCTTACTCCCGTGTGATGTGACCATACCTACTACATGGAATTTCTGACAGTGCACATGCTTCTGTCACCATAGAAACTTTTTTAGCAATGTTTAGAGGTACTGCATATATGTCAAGAGGTGTTTTTTTTTTTTTTTTTTGCTGTTTCAAACTAAATATTTTAGATGTTTTCAGCACATTTCCACACTTAGAATTCTGGGCATGCATTTTACATGCTCTCTGACAAATGCCATTTTTCATATAAGTCAGTTTAATGGTCTTAATTCATAATGACAAAGAGCAGAGGTGCCCAAAGGGTCGGAAAAAACTGTTGTGTCTATAGACATGGAATATTTAAGGCAACTTAATTGGTTGTCAGGCTGTAGCATTACTAGAGGCTGACAGAATGTGGGAAAGTTTCCATTGTGACTTGTTTAAGGGTGTTTTATGTGTTACTGACTTAATTCACATTAATTCATGGTCTCCTGTAGTTTTCTTAGATTAAATGAAATAATGCTGCTTTTGTAATGTAATTTATTAAAGTCAGCAACATGCTTTATAGAGGAAAATGCCAACTTATTCTTTTTAAAAAATTGTTAAACAGATCAACAAATGTCAGAGTTGATTTGTGTTAGTTAAGTTGTTCTGTCCATTACAACTCAAAAAGAATCCTGTTAGCGTTTGATAACTTGTGATGCCTTTTTCATCCTTATGATTCTATCTGTAAAAGTTGCCGGCGGCTGCATTTGTGCAGAGAAATAGTCTGTTTGATGGGTGTTTTTGGGCAGTCATTATGTGAAGCTATCTCATAGCTTGATAAATGTTACATACTGTACAAACACAGGAATTCAACATAAGACCTGCCAAATTAAAATTGTTTTTCACAGCTTGATCCTTCTGTCAAATTTAGCGTGCCACAGGGAGCTAAAAAAAGGGTTAACTTGGCAGAGCAATTTTACACATTGCATATCAAAGGCTTGTTAATTCATTTAGACTTAGAGCATAACGATATGACTTATTAAACATTTATAAAAATGATATATAAAAACTTACATAATTAAAATAAAAGCAGGTTATATTTTGTTCCTGGGGCATGGAGAATTGGACTTATACCTAAAATTATTAATTTAACCCAAAATTAAGATAAAAAATATTTTAAAAGTGTTTTGTTTTATCCAGAGACAACTCCAGTTTCCCTTATCAGCTAGCTAAAGGGAAAGGGGTTTACACTAACTTGGTTGTACAAGTGGTTCAGTTGTTGGTCATAAACCAGTTTTGAGGCATATACTAATAAGTTACTCTTAAAGGAGTAGATGCTTCTATCTAGTGAAATTTGCATAAAAGCCTTATGAGTAAATTATATACCCACAGTGGTAATAATAATAATAATAATAATAATGTATACAGATGTTCCTCACTTAACAACATACCTGTTTAACAACCGCTCAGACGTACGACCAGCTCGCCGGCTAGCTGGAAATGGCACTTTAATAATTTTTTTATCATTTCCACTGATTGTATTTATATGTTCTGTAATGCTGTACAGTATGTAAGAGTTATGCAAATTAAAACAAAGTTATCAAGTTGGAGTTTCATATAGACCTTTTATTTATTCAGAATAAATAAAAACTATTACGACATATAGAGGTCTATTTACTTAAGCCTTGGACGGATATAAAGTGGATGGAGATAAAGTACCAGCCAATCAGCTCCTAACTGCCATTTTTCAACCACAGCCTGTAACATGGCAGTTAGGAGCTGATTGGCTGGGACTTTACCTCCGTCCCCTTTATCTCCGTCCAAGGCTTAGTAAATAGACTCCCTAATGTAATTATTGGGTCTCTGTATGACTTTGGTTCTTCTGTTTGAAGTTATGTGTATTACTCTCTAAGCTAGGCGTTTCTCTATTGAATTGCTGTACAATATCTCCCTTTCCCCTCCTCCCTTGTTTCCTTTTGTCTTCTCTCCCTCCCTCTCTCCCTCATAGTTATGAAAATCCTTTCAATAAATATTATTTTGTAAATGAAATAATAAGAAAAAAAAACATTACCTGTATTAAGTATGCGGCTTCTCGCTTAACAATCTAGTAGTAGGAACGGAAGTGATTAGCATTTGTATTTATATAGCGTTTTCTCCAAAGGATTCACAGCTCTTCACATTTGCAGGAAATAAACCATTTTAGAAAGGAGACAGCCATCTTGAGCACACTGCATAGTATTGGTGGAATAAGATGGAGGAATATCATTATACTAGAATGTAGAATGTAAAATCTATGAGCAACAACATACCCACTTAATCATTTCTGTAGTTCCATGTATTGTGTATTCAACCTACAAAAGTGCCATGCAACACAGACATTTTAGACAAATTACATATTTAACAATGGGCGGAATAAGCAGTGTTTGGAGATTTGACACACATTGGTAGACTGCAAAATACAGAAAGTGAGATACTAAAAACAATCCCTGATACCCACAAAATCATCATCTCTGCAGATTGTACATACTACCTACAGGCAGAGGCGGATTGGCCATAGGGCTCACAAGGAAGATTCTCGGTGGGCTGACGCACCCACGGGCCCTGTTTTGTTTGAGGACATGTGGTCCTATTTATAGACATAATGAATAAGATGCAAAATAATTTGCTTATATGAAAATTTCTTTTCCACTTAGCCTGTGATTGCAGATGATCTAGTGTATGCTATGTCGGCCTGCTTGGCTGACATATAAAATTGAGTGAATAGTGATTGGGATACGCGGTTGGTGTAATAAGCAAGAAAATATATCTTTCTAAAGAATTATATAGTTTCCTAAATTCCAAAGGTGTATCATATAATGTGCTCATAATATTTAATTTTATTTCCTTTTAACTTCCCCCTTGATGCTGGACATCCCCACTATCTGGAAAGTCTTGGGGGGAGGGTGCTGCTGCCATGGCCCATGGCTAGACCTTACACCTCTGGTGCTGCCCATGTGGGGCCACTAGTACAAATTTTTCCAGGGCCGCTTTTTGTTCCCAATCCGCCCCTGCCTACAGGTATACAAGACGAGGCAACCAGCTCGGGTGCACTACATAGGCTAGCTATAATTGCCAGGACCCGCAATACATGAAGATGTAATCCATAATAGCAAATACAAAAAGCAACCTACAAAATACAGATTAAAAAAAGCAACATACAAAATCCACAGATTAATCAGTTCCACATCTTTTTCATCCTACCCATGCAAGTCATAGAAATGTGATCAGGAGAATCCCTCTCTGTACAATAGCAAATACAGTTGGCCACTATGGGCAAATTCCATCTAAACATGGCGCTAGTTACTGGAGTCCAAGAAACTTGGTAAATCTGACAATGTAGGCTGTTTTTGCAGTTTGGAAATGGTGCAACACCTTCATACATCCTAGAAATGCTTAATTGTTATGGGTATGCCCCGATAACAAAAGGTTTCATAAGTATGCTTTTAAATGAAGAGTACTCTTAAATACTCTTATCTTATGGCTAGAGGAAATACCGGAAACCTTTAGTTATGTTTTGAGAATGACCAGACAATTTTACAGAAGATAAATAAGAATATGACACTGAAAGCAGAGGAGTGAGAGAAGGAAGAGCGCGCTTGTATAACTAGTCGTATACAGTGGGCAGTTCTCCTAAACACCATTCAAAACTTCTGTTTTGTATGTGGATATAATTATCTCAAGGAATGATTGAGCAGCTACCACTGTTTGTCTGCATGTGTGAGAAGGCATTGAATGGGAGCAGCATTTGGAAGGCATGCTGGTCCTTGTAGTGCTAAATGGGAGATCATAGGGGTGGCTCTCAGCTAGCACTCAGTCTGGATGCGTATGAGTCTTTATCATGAGGCCTTACTGTAGACAAATCACATGGCTCTATGTGGGCACTGCTATTATGTAGTGTTAGGACTGCTGACATCAGAGAAGCCTTGACGCGGCTCAGCAGCTAACCATGGGGGTAATTCAGACCTGATCGCTGCTGTGCATTTTCGCACAGTGGGCAATCAGGTCCAAACTGCACATGCGTATGCATCGCAATGTGCAGGCGCATCGCACGGGTACAAAGCGATCGCCACTCAGTGATGGGTTTGTCCGATGGATCCGTTCACATGGGCGATCACAAGGAGATTGACAGGAAGAAGGCGTTTGTGGGTGTCAACTGACCGTTTTCAGGGAGTGTTTGGAAAAAAGCAGGCGTGTCCATGTGTTTGCAGGGAGGATTCCTGACGTCAATTCCTGTCCCGGACAGGCTGGTGTGATCATGTGTATGAGTAAGTCCTGGGCTATGCAGAGACTGCACAAAATCTGTTTGTACAGCTCTGCTACACATGCGTTAGCACACTTGCACAGCTAAAATACCCTCCCCCTGTAGGCGGCGACTATCTGATTGCAGCAGTGCAAAAATCGCTTGCTAGCGATCAGGTCTGAATTACTCCCCATGTCTTTGCAAACGCATGTAACCAATTCTCTGAAATTCTATTAACAGATAGGTTCAAGTATTGTTACAGGTATTAGTGAGCGTGCTAGGGGATACCAGGGGGGAGGGGAAAGCACCCCCTCTTTGTCAGCTGTTTGTTTGTGACCCCTCCCCTTTTCTAGCACCTGATATAATTATCTCCAGGAATGATTGAGCAGCTACCACTGTTTGTCTGCTTGTATATACAACATGGGGGCTGCTGAGAAATCCATGTGTATACAGACTGTGATACTTTAACACAGAAAATACGACTTAGTATTTTATATATTTTACAGTCTTTGGTTATATTATTCAAGTGATCATTTTGAACATTGTTACAGAAAATTGTGCATGCAGTATAATATTATATTATGATCATGTGGTAGATGGTTTACTCTATGGGGGGAATTCAATTCAATGCACCACGGCAGGTTGCACACAAATTTGCAACTAATCTTAGTGCCAACATTGCAAGCAGAGCCGGATTTTACACTTCATGGGGCCCTCGGCAAGTTACTGGTCTTGTCCCTCCTCCCACACCACGCCCCCACCTGAAGGCAGCAATGTTGGCCTGCTTCAGCACAGGGAGCTTTCTGACAGATAGCATCAGATGTAACCATGTCAGGGAAAGCAAGTGATTAAATTATTATATTATGTAAATAATTTAACCCTTATTCAGTATGAATAAGGAAAAAGCATCTTCTTTAGGTAAAATGCTGGAGATAAGACTTTTTTATGTTTACTTAATAGATTCCTCAATTGTAATCTTCAGCCAAAGAGGAATGACAGATGCCTACAAGTTGGTGGCTGCATTGTGTAGCGGATGTGAGCAAGGTTGTTAGTCCACACGTTGATTTCAAACCAGAGTAGGTTTTATTGAAGATACTGTAAAGGTGTGTACACACGGTGAGATCCTTGCTATGCCCGATTTTGACTATGTGACTTCCCTTGAACTCCCCCAGAGCCCAGATAGCACAGATTTTGACTATCTGTACTTTCGATTTTGTCTATGTACGATTTTGACTAAGTGCCAGTTGTGACCATACTTTGTAATAGATAGTACACTAGATAGTCAAGATGGACTTGCCTGCACAATCTATCTAGCCTTGCGATACCGACCCCGCGTGAGTGCACATCGGGATTGAATTGGTATCGCAAGCTGCCTAACACCTTGAGATGTGCACTAACTTTCCTTAAGATTTTGACTGTATAGTCAAAATCTTACAGATTTATCTCACCGTGTCTACACACCTTAAGAGGATACAAATGATAGAAGATAACAGCAGTCAATATAATAAGGTATCAATTCATCCTGGGATAAGTACTGTACAGCTGTACAGCACTGCAATGTTCCAATAACACAGTGACAGGATTGGGCGTATGCAGACCCTTTTATAGAGCCACGTAAACAACATGCACCTAATGTCTAATCAAGTCTGGTGACTAATAGTGATGAGCGGATTCGGTTTTACTCGGTTTTACTCGGTTCTCAAAACGGCATCTTATTGGCTCACGGATGTCACGTGTTTTGGATAGCCAATAAGATGCCGTTTTGAGAACCGAGTAAAACCGAGTAAAACCGAATCCGCTCATCACTAGTGACTAATGCTGGGTACACAGTAGACTGATCGGTAAGTGATGATTGCATACACACTTACAGATCGTCTTCTCAGTGGGGGTAATTCCAAGTTGATCGCAGCAGGAAATTTTTTAGCAGTTGGGTAAAACCATGTGCACTGCAGGGGGGGCAGACATAACATGTGCAGAGAGAGTTAGATTTGGGTGGGTTATTTTGTTTCTGTGCAGGGTAAATACTGGATGCTTTATTTTTACACTGCAATTTAGATTGCAGATTGAACACACCACACCCAAATCTAACTCTCTCTGCACGTTATATCTGCCTCCTCTGCAGTGCACATGGTTTTGACCAACTGCTAACAAAAATCCTGCTGCGATCAACTCAGAATTACCCCCAGTGTGTTGTGTCTGAGGTCAGTTGATCTCACTTTTGATGTCACCGGTGACCTCTGCGGCAAGTGTACGGGCGGTACACACAGCATAATGTGCTAGTATATCTGCAGATATATTGGTCATCGGCAGGGCCGGAGCAAGGTTTCTCAGCATCTTAGGCAAAATTTCAGCCTGCTGCCCCCCCCCCCCCCCCCAAACCACACACCAAGTCTTAATACATACAGGATATGCAGTAAAACCCAGGAAACAGGTTTTATCTATTACATCCCATCCAGCTGACTCTTAAAGTGCATACACACTGGGCATAGCAGGACACTATGGAAAGCCGCTCACCCCGCCGTTCATCTACTGGTAATACCAGCGATGAAGTGGGAGTGCGCATCAGCGCTCACCGCTCATCGCTGGGCATATACACTGGGCGGTTTTGAACTGAAAGCAGCTCAACACACCAAAAGTAAGCTGCTTTCAGCTCAAAATCACCCAGTGTGTATGGGCCTTAAGTGGGAACTTCAGGACAGATTGCTGCTGTAATGCTACAGGTGTTCTACCCAGGGTGCGCAAGAACTGCTAGACTAGGGCTGGATTAAGCCTTCAGGTGGCCCAGGGCAACTTAGGGGGGGGGGGGGGGGGTGTCCTTCAGTGTAGTAGGATCCCTTATACAATCTAGTACTGATGCCCCTTTCACTTTTATACCA
Organism: Pseudophryne corroboree; assembly: GCF_028390025.1. Taxonomy (NCBI): domain Eukaryota; kingdom Metazoa; phylum Chordata; class Amphibia; order Anura; family Myobatrachidae; genus Pseudophryne; species Pseudophryne corroboree. The sequence goes on along the minus strand of NC_086447.1, from coordinate 264,538,172 downwards.
CACAGTATGAGCCAAAATTCACATTATAGCACCCGGTATGAGACGAAATTCACATTATAGCACATAGAATGAGACGAAAGTCACATTATAGCACATGGTATGAGATGAAATTCACATTATAGCACGCGGAATGAGCCAAAATTCACATTATAGCACACAGTATGAGACGAAATTCACATTATAGCACACAGAATGAGCCGAAATTCACATTATAGCACACAGTATGAGACGAAATTCACATTATTGCACATGGTATGAGACGAAAATCACATTATAGCACATGGTATGAGACGAAAGTCACATTATAGCACATGGTATGAGATGAAATTCACATTATAGCACGCGGTATGAGCCGAAATTCACATTACAGCACACGGTATGAGTTCGAAATTCACATTATAGCACACGGTATGAGCCGAAATTCACAATATAGCTCATGGTATGAGCCAAAATTAACAATATAGCACACAGAATGAGCTGAAATTCACATTATAGCACACGGTATGAGACGAAACATGGGGGACAGGGTGTCACACACGCAGGGGGTGTACAGAGCACCATAAGGGCACAGGTTGTCATCACACAGGGCAACAAGGGTAGGGGAGCACTGGGTGACACACACACATAGGCAGCGGGGGGGGCAGGGGGGCACAAGGTGTCATACACAGAGGCAGGGTCCACACACATGGGGAATGGGGGGGCAGGAGGGCACAGGGCTCTCCAGCAGTCACTCACCACCACCATGTCGTCAACCTTAGCTTGAGCTGCAGGGTGTCACTGTCAACAAAGGAGTCCCGCGGCATGGACCCTGGCACAGCCCGAAGAGGAGTCCGGCAGCAGGAGGATCCGAGCGCCAGCTTCTATGCAGCCCCGTGGTGACGCGGCCGCCCGGTTGAGTAATTGGAGGAATCGAGGCACTCTGCGCGAGCGGCTGCTGGAGGAGGGAAGGGGGAGTGTGTGTCCGCCGTAACTGCTGTGGAGCAGCAGTGGGAAGAACATGAGCACGATCGGCCATAGCAGGAGTTGATTAAAAAAAAAAAAAAACTTCCTGGTCTGTGGAGAAGTGCCGGTATGCCATACCGCCACATACCGGCCCACTTCGACCACTCTATATACATATATATATATATATATATATACACACCCACTATGTGATAAAATACCAATGCTGCTCCTCATCTGTGCAGGGGGAATTAAAGTGTTTTGCGTGCTTGCGGTGACTATATGGTGCACACAGCCACCGACACTGACATTACTGTTACGATGTTCCGTCATTTTGACGGGCCGGTAACTAGTGTATTTATATATATATATATATATATATATATATAATTATTTTCCCCCTTCCAGCAACCTCTCTACCTTTTATATATTTAAATTTCCACCCCCCCCCCCCTTGACTATACTGTATAAATTTACTGCACCCCCACCCTGATCCTTTATACAATTAGTGAAGTTCTTATAATTGGCAGTCTGTTTTTGTGGTGCGGGGCGGGAGTATGACAGGCGTTACCACGGAGAGGAGCGGAAGACGGTTGCTATAGCAACTGTAACAATATCCGGCAGCACTGCTTCTTACTCTGTGCATAGAGCCGCTGCCGACGGGTTACACTTACACAGCCGCTCACACTGTCCGTACTAAAGGGATGCCGCGGCGCGCAGCCGCCCAACTGTTATCAGCCGCCAGCACGGACAGTGTGAGTGACAGTACGGACCCCATCGGCAGCGGCGCTATGCATATAGAGTAAGCAGCGCCCTGCCGGATATTGTTACAGTTGCTATAGCAACTGTCTTCCGCTCCTCTCCGCAGTAATTCTCGTCATAAGCATTCATCGGCAGCGTGAGCTGCCGCCCGCAAGTGGCCGGCGCCCATAGGCAGCTGCCTAAAGCTGCCTAGTGGTGGCGCCGGCCCTGGTCATCGGCTGTGCTGCAGGGCAGATACAATATGTCTGTAAAGGACGCTGTTAACAGACATATCTGGGCTACACTCCTGCCAACACGCCCATGATATATTCAATTGAACAGGCTATATATCACCCACTGTGTATCTAAAGATATGTGATGTTATTGTGGCTTAGGGGTCATGCACAATAACACTCAAGAGATAGCGTGTAGCGTTTAACCGTGTCACCAGGGAAAAGGTGCAAGGGTAGGAGAGGACACAGAGAAAAAGTGAAGATTGATATTAAATACACCCCTTCCTGCTTTTACTATTTACTAACAGAAGTAAAGGGAGGCAGGGAAACGAAGAGGGAGATCACCCACAATATAGAGACAGAGACACACAAACACAAAGAGGGGATGAGAGACAGAGGGAGAGACATTTGCATGCAGCGCCGCCATCAGGAAGGTATTGGGGATATAGACTATATCTGATATACAAAATCAGGGAGACTTATTTGCTGCTCTGCTTACTACAACAACCACAATTGCATGTGTCACTTCCATTACCATTACCGGAATCACAAAGCTGCCGTCTCCAATATGGTTTGTTAGACTAACCTGAATCAGAACTGTTCTACATGGTACGCCTAATGAAATGGTCAGTATACGCCTTACATATTCATAAATTCTCTCCATGATCTATATACTGTAGACCTCTGGTGGGGAATATTCAAATATACATTATTCATGTTTTCACTTTACCTCTCCATTAACTGTAATGGATTCCATTTACTTCATCAAATTATTTAGGTATATGAAGCAAATTAAATAAAGTTAGGTAATAGGGAACTGTGTTATTGCGTTCTCCTATTTTTTTTATTAATATTTTAAATGTTCAAATTTAACTGATGTTTGGAATATTTTTATATTTTTCCATATACTGTACAGTAGGTCTGTCTGTCTATCTGTCTAATATGTATCTATCAGCTGAAGATGTTTAAAGCGACTATGGATCAATTTTTAAACAAGTTCAACAAATTGAAAGAAAATTCTAAAGCTTGTTGTAATTTCTCAAATCTTTGAAAAAAATCAGGATTCAGAGGTGGGCACAATGTCGATATCAGAGGACCAACTTTCGGCCACTGTGCATGCATCACAACACACATGCTGCGATTGACTGGCGGACGCAGTATTTATTCACAAAGTGAGTAACAGGTTTTGACCATACGGGTACCGGTATGTCACCACTGTTTTCTGGGTGCCTCCTAGTCAGCCACTATGAACCAGTTGGACTGGCCCTGGTGTCTTAGTTAAAACAGATTCTGAGGCATCATAGTCTAGATCAGAAGTTTGTATGCAAGTGGCAAGTGTGAGATGCCAGCGGTGGGCGTCTCTGTATACAAGACAGCGGTTGAGTCATTAGCATATTATCGTAAGTCTGCTGTATTCAAAATGGCAATTGCAGCTGCGTGCATCTCTAACTCAGGCCCCATGTTCCAGCTAGATTGTGTCTGAGGTAATTTAATCATTTTTATTGTTTTGGGGCAAATGGGTAATCTACTAACCTGTAGCTTGAATAGCGAACATAGTAGTGTATTTTTTTATTATTTACAATTATTATTGATCTAGATTTTAATAACTTTTTATTATTTAACTATTATTTAACTAATTCTTTAAGACATAAAATTCTAAAAAGCACAAATGCTTAAAGTGAACAGATGTGAATGCTGAAATTGGTACTTGGGTTCTCAAACGGTGAATTGCAAGCATGAATACAAATTTCAACATGTAAATTGTGATTGCAGTTGGGTGGTCATTCCGAGTTGTTCGCTAGCAAGCTGCTTTTAGCAGCTTTGCACACGCTAAGCCGCCGCCTACTGGGAGTGAATCTTAGCTTATCAAAATTGCGAACGAAAGATTCGCAATATTGCGAAAAGACTTCTCTGTGCAGTTTCTGAGTAGCTCGAGACTTACTCTTCCAGTGTGATCAGCTCAGTGCTTGTCGTTCCTGGTTTGACGTCACAAACACACCCAGCGTTCGGCCAGACACTCCTCCGTTTCTCCAGCTACTCCCGCGTTTTTCCCAGAAACGGTAGCGTTTTTTCACACACTCCCATAAAACGACCAGTTTCCGCCCAGAAACACCCACTTCCTGTCAATCACACTCCGATCTGCAGAACGAAGAAAAAACCTTGTAATGCCGTGAGTAAAATACCAAACTTCTTAGCAAATTTACTTGGCGCAGACGCAGTGCGAACATTGCGCATGCGCAATTAGCGGAAAATCGCTGCGATGCGAAGAAAATTACCGAGCGAACAACTCGGAATGAGGGCCTTTGTGTACTTCAAACATCTTAATGGTCTTCTATTGTATTTTGACTGTATTTACTGCATCTCTTATTTTCTTACCTCATTGTCTGTCTGTCTGTCTGTCTGTCTGTCTGTCTGTCTGTCTATCTATCTATCTATCTAGAGTGGAAAATGATGGCACTCACAGGACTTGTTCCAATAATAAATGACACAGCGGTCAAGAATCAAAAGTCATTTTGATTCTTTTGATTCTTGACCGCTGTGTCATTTATTATTGGAACAAGTCCTGTGAGTGCCACCATTTTCCACTCTGTATTCGGTTACTAAACCAGCTCGGGAGGCACCAAGGCATCACTTTACACTAGAAGAGAGTGCCGGCTATTTCTCCATATCTATCTATCTATCTATCTATCTATCTATCTATCTATCTATCTATCTATCTATCTATCTATCTATCTATCTATCTATCGGAAAGTTGTGTTACAATCATTATACAATACAAGCTCTCCATGATCTGCTCTGACAATAAGCAAGCTGCCAGACTCATCAATTTGTTTTGCTTGGGCTAGCAAATGGCAATACGAGTAGAGAGGTCTCCACAGATATGTGTATTTTTATCACCTACAAAGGATTGTGTGCATCTTAATTGTGGCTCTTGCCGTGATTGTGCTTTCAACATCTGCGTCGACATGACAAAAGTATATTTGGCAGCTTTAAAATCCAGATGCTTAGCTCAACTTTCTTGCAAAATGTGTCATTGTGTTTCTGGCTGTCATTCTGCAGCTGGTCTCATAAAGCTGTTAATGACATGTGCAGAATTAGTTTACTCAGACTGGCTGCTTTGTCAGTTGCCTTCAAAATTGTACAGCTAAGCAGCTTTGCGGTTCTGAGTACACCAGCTTGTGAGTGTGGTGGATTGTCAGCTCAGCTGTAACTACTGCGTAGTGAGCTTGGAAAGGACGGGAGAGGGAGAATAGGACTGTATGATAATGGGAGGAGGAGTGAAAATTACGCTGAATGTGGAATAGGGGAAAAATAAAAGTATTCATGTTATCAATGACATTTAGATGGTACAGGAAAGAAGACTAGTATAATTATTTTTCAAAAATCTTTAAATTTCAAATCTTCTCTACAAAGCATTTTTTTTACTCTTATTTTCCTTAATGTATAATAATGACAACATATACCACAACAAAGTACTGCAGAATGTTATTCAGGCACATCTGACTCTGCTAAAGTGTCTCTGTTTCCTGGAATCTTCAATAGTTTATTCTTATGTGGGACCCTCCTCATGAAAGCCAGTGGCCTTCCTACCTCTATGTCTCTTGTTACCCAGTTTTGTTCTTTTATTATTGTTCCAAAGAGCCACAGAATATGCTGTGCTACTATATATATATAAGAAACTGTTAATAATAAAAACTTCCTCTGATTTCTTACATAACTTATATGCATGCACATGATATGTTATATAAAGCTAGAAGGCATGTGTTCAACAGTTCTGCCCCTCACAGATCTCACTGGTAGCTGACCGCTAGACACAGACTCATGTCTCATTCCAGCCTACACTGTACAATAGATTGTTCCCCAAGAGCTGTCAGTGCATGGAAGCGCAACCCCTACCACTCATGCCCCACCCACAGTAGTCTGAGCTAAAAGAGAAGAAGGAGAGGGACAGAGGTGAGGGAGAGGGAGACAGAGAAGAGACAGGTATGACAGAGAGAGGGATGAAGAGGCTTAGGTGAAATAGACATGGGGGTTGTGGCATCCAACCTTGTAGTTGTGTCCGGCTTGTGGATGTCAGAAGTTGCATCATTGCCATCCATACTGTATATATTATAACAATATCTTGAAAGGGCTGTATACACACTGTGAAAATTGTTAAATTAATTGGGCAAAGCAGTATTTCCTCTTGATGACATCCAGCAATTGTTGACCACTTAATGTGAAGCCATTGGGTCTGACTGATGTTATTGTTTGCACAACAATGACTCCTCCCCTATTTCCAGTACTGTAGGAAGTTACTAAAGGGGGCATAAGAGAAAGTACCAAGATCATTGATGGTGCTTCTGGATTGATAGGACTTGCTGGGAATTGAGGTTCTTGCTCTTCTGTATGGTATCCAGTATAGAAAGGACAAATACTGCACATTTGTACTGTACCTTGGTCTAGTGCAGGGGTAGGCAACCTGTGCCACTCCAGCTGATGTGGAACTACACCTCGCAGCATGTCCTGGCAAGTTTTCCTATTAGGGAATGCTAAAACTGTGGCAGTGCATGCTGGGATATGTAGTCCCGACCCACAGCACCTGTAGTGCCGCAGGTTGCTTACCCCCGTTCTAGTGTGTATTCCCCTGAAACTAAGGTGGACTACTGCTTTGCTGAAGCAGGAGTACATGACAGAGTAACTGGTGAGGTGACACCTGTGCTTCAAAATTCTGCAGATCGGGATCCCGGGGTCAGTATGGTGACCTCCGGGATCCAAAACATCGGTCTCCCAATACCGACCCGTAAGGGATGAAAAGAGAGGAGTGTAGTGGCATGCAGGAGGAGGCCATTTTCCAGGCTGTTCTTATGTCCAACTACTGAAGTAGTGGAGAATTGGAATTCTCTCTCTGCTACAATTTGCTGTAATCAGCAGTCAATGGAGATAATAAGCTCCTCCCATCTCTTGACCCCTGCTTCCTACAGCCGATTTTCATGGGGATCTTTGATTTGATCTAGAGCCCTTCTGAAAGTGGTGTGAGCTGAAAAGGGCAATCAGAAGACTAAAGTCAAGGACATTTAGCTTCATCACCCTTCCTTAGCTACAGATGTAGACCTGCTCATCTTATTGCGATGCAACATGTGGCAACATGGCTTGCTGTATGGTATGTCAGACTGCGGCTGTTCGCAGCTGGCGATCACTCCATTAATTCCTAAAGGAATTAATGGAGTGAATAGTCACAGACTGGCACGCCATGCAGCATGCCGTGATGAAACATGCTGCATCGCAGTAATGGTGCATACACACTTGGAGTTTTTGCCCAGTGTGTATACACGGCGATGATAGCTGACATCGCTGGGCTGAAAATCGCTCAGTGCATGTAAACTGAGCTATTTTCCCCCCTGCCCAGCGATCTCAGCGGGGGTGAATGGCTTTCCATAGCTGTCCATCCCGCCATTCATCTGCTGGTGATACCAGCAGATGAACGGCGGCCGCCGGCGATTAAGTGAGGGCGCACATCAGTGCTCATCGCCGGGGCATACACACTGGGAGGTTTTGGACTGAAAGCATCTCAACACACCAAAAGTGAGCTGCTTTCAGCTCAAAATCGCCCAGTGTGTATGGGCCTTAAGATGAGCATGGCTACATCTGTATATTTGGTAAATGGAAATGTTTACCACAGCTTTCATAGAACTTATACAGTATAGCTTTTTAAATGATCCCAGTGACCAATTCCAAAAATCACATAGCAACTTTTCTTGCCAGTATTCAGAGTTTGAAAATACCATAATTTTTTTGTCTAATGTGGTTGCACTCCCCCACTCCATTGGACTCTCCCCTACCTTGCAAAGCTTCTAACGGGCACTAAGAACCCACCTATTCATTAAAGCATACCCTCCCGATGCATAACCCAGTCCTGAGGCCGCTCCTCCATCCCCCTGCCTCATGCCTTGAAGTTGAACGTCTCAGCTTTGCTTGCATACTGCCATTAGGCTTCCTCCTGCTTGCTTGCACCTCATGTCATCTGTCTGTCGACCCTTCCCACTAGATTGTTAGCTCTTCAGAGCAGGGCCCTCTTTCCTCTTGTTATCTAAGCCCTCTTCTCAACACATTTCACTCGCAGATCTCCCCTACTCAGTGACCATCTTTACCGCTTTTTCTCCTCCTGGTAAAGGTTCATCTCCATCTATGGCCACCAGCCCTTAGTAGTACGATGATCACTCCCTCAATACTTACATCTTAGCTGTATTACGTCTTGAGAATTGTGGTGATCCTTGTTACCTGTACCCTATTTTTGTTATTTATTTACTGTAATGCTAAGTTTTGTCTCCCTGTACTGTCCTTTGTATGGCGCTGCGAAACACTTGTGGCGCCTTATAAATAAAATGTAAGAATAATAATAATAATAATAATAATACAGGTGGAATATCCCATATTCAAATATTCCGAAATACGGAATATTCCAAAATACTGACTTTTTTGAGTGAGATTGAGATAGTGAAACCTTTGTTTTTTGATGGCTCACTGTACACAAACTTTGTTTAATACACAAAGTTATTAAAAATATTGTATTAAATGACCTTCAGGCTCTGTGTATAAGGTGTATATGAAACATAAATGAATTGTGTGAATGTAGACACACTTTGTTTAAAGCATAAAGTTCTAAAAAATATTGGCAAAAATGACCTTCAGGCTGTGTGTATAAGGTGTATATGTAACATAAATGCATTCTGTGCTTAGACTTAGGTCCCATCGCCATGATATCTCATTATGGTATCTAATTATTCCAAAATACGGAAAAATCAGATATCCAAAATACCTCTGGTCCCAAGCATTTTGGATAAGGGATACTCAACCTGTAATAATAATAATAATAATAATAATAATAAAAGTCATTATGGGGAGGGTCATGAAAACGTTTTATTTTGCTATTTTTGTAGTTTATCATGTCCTTAAAATAAAAATATATTTATTTTAGTATACTACCAAATGTATCCTATATTGTCACAGAAAAACAGTGTAGACTTCGGTGCACAGTAGATAAATATATATTTTTTGGCTTAACTGACATCTCCTATATAATAGCCCAGATCTGTGACTTTGTGCTTCATTTGCTAACGCTGGGCGGAGTCAAAACACTGGGCGGAGTTAGTTAAATGAGTCACAGATCTGGGCAAATCTATAGGAGACTTGGAGCAGGATTAGATGGTATGGGCATGGCACAGGCAGGGGTGCATACCTCCCAACTTTCTTCAGACAGGAGGGACACACGCACAGTAAAAAGGGGGCATGACCAACAGGAAAGGGGGCGTGGCTTCACGGGTGGACCCGCGATCGCGAGCCACGCCCCTGTTTTCGTCAGTGAGGGGGCATGCCCAGCGCTCTGTGAGCTGCTGGCATGCCCCCAGCGGCGGATTATGAGTCCGGGGGCCCCAGGGCACTTGAGACAGGAACCCTATCTCATTGCTGTGCCTTCTGTGGGTTTGGGGGCGTGACCTAATTGCGGGCCTCATGGTCACGCCCCTTATGCAAATTCCAGGATTTTTTTTTTAATGGGATTTTGGCCCCTCAGCTAGGGGTAAATCCAGAGGGGGTGGTTGCTCCCCCTTACACACCCGCACAGGTAGAAGACAGCAGGGAGGCTGCTGCCTCCCTGCAACACCACAGACCTGCCTACACGCAGCAGCGTGTGCTGACTATAGCACAATGCTGCAGCTGTTGCTGCTGCTGCTGGCAGGACGGGGAAGCTTCAGAGCTGGGACAGAGCTACTCCAGCTGGGGGCCCCCCTAAAACTGTGAGGCCCGGGGTACGCACCCCCTGGGCCCACCCTTAATCCGTTCCCCCTGATGCCCCCTCTCCCTCTGTCTCCACTAAATAGACGCTGTGTGCATGCTAAGCAGAACAGCGAGTACAGGAGCTTCCCAACTGCCCCCTCACCGCGGGACACTGTGGCCCGCGGGCGGGACAGTGGGACAGACCCAAAAAAATGGTACTGTCCTGCGAAAATCGGGACAGTTGGGAGGTATGGGGGTGTGTGAGGGGTATGCCATACAGACAGACGGACACCGGCTCACTGTGTACTTGACCCCCCACATCAGCATACTCAGCAGGGTCTCACTGACGCGGAGGAGCGTCACTTTCTGGCACACTCCATGCTTCTTAGCTGCAGTTTTGTGGGGCACCTGCCGCGGTGCAGGTTCCGTACTGCCTCTGTTATCTCCAGCCCCGGCAACCCCACCGTGTCACGATCCGGGTATCTGGACGCCATTTCTTACCCATCAGATGCCTCCTAAGGCTGGCTCAGCGCTCCAGGACCGGATCCCATCTGTTATCCTGATGTGTACATTCCTGTATCCTCTCCTGTCACTCTGGGACGCTGTCACAGTAAACGCCATATTACACCTGGCATGGCGTCTCCCGCGGCCTCCGCCGCCGTCCCTGAACTTCTGCATGCAGAGTGTCTGAGTGGCGATTACGTCAGCCGCGGCCTCCGCTGTGTCCGCGTGGTTGGATGTGCATCTGTCAGCCTGGCGCCTCCTGTCTCCGGTGGCCGGCGCCGCCATTACTGTTTTCATTACCACATGGATTACAAACCAAACTTCCCTCCAAGTGTCTGCATGGGCGCAGCCATCTTGGATTCTGTCAGCTGATCATTTCCACCAATCTGTTCTCAGTATTGATAATCTGCATAATTGCCTAGCCAATCCCTTCCTTGCTGCAGGTATAAATACACTGTGCCTGAGCAAGGAAGGCGTCAGTGCTTTGGTTGTCAAACCTAGTTCCTGTTTGTCTCTCTCCTGTGATTGTCTTCCAGGTTCCAGCTCCTGTCTCAAGACTTCCACCATAGAGACCCGCACCAGCATTCCACCTGCGGTGTAGCCTGACTCTCCAATCCATTGTGGATTCATCTGTTTCCAGCTACAACATTACCTGCTTCCAGCTCAGCTTCCAGCAGAGTACAGCTTCCCTTAAAGGGCCGGTGTCCTTTCTACACTTTACCACTCTCCACCGGTATTATTATTTCTCCGCTCTCAAGTTCTACATTTCAGTTCATATTTCATCGCTCCCAAGTTCATTTATTATTTAACTGGTTCCAGCCAGTATCCACTCCGTGCTAACAACAGTCTGGTTCCAGCCAGTATCCACAGCAGCTGTTTTATCTTCAGCAACCCAGCTTTTCCTGGAACACCAGCTGGCACAATCCTGGGTTATCTCCATTGCTACAGTCGGGCCTGGTAAGGACTTTCCATCTAGACGATCATAAGAACTATCTCACACTACCAGTGCCCTGTGGCTCCTGCCATCCTGTAGTACCCAGGAACTGTATTTATTCTTTGCTGACTTTTACGTTTTCTTTTACTGCTGCTGTGTTGCGGAGTTGTCATAATAAACATCATTGACTTTTATCCAAGTTGTCGTGGTCACGCCTTCGGGCAGTTATTATTCATGTTACTTACATGTCCAGGGGTCTGATACAACCTCCCAGGTTCCGGTACATCTCAGCCCCTACAACTGAGGCTGCCTCCCGTCAGCTCAGGCCCTCAGTTGTGACAGTAAGCACTGACCAGATTAATCCAGCCGGAGACCAGGATCAAGCGGCCAGGCCGATGCAAGAACTGGCAGCCCGACTAGAACATCAGGAGGCTGCACAGGGCCACATCATCCGCTGTCTCCAGGATCTCTCTACTTGGCTGGATGGGATTCAGACAACTCTCCGTGGATCAGGCGCGTCTGGTGCGTCAACCACAGTGACTCCAGCTATAACCCCACCCACCTTACCCATTTCTGCTCCACGTCTTCATCTTCCAACGCCAGCAAAATTTGACGGATCTCCAAGATTCTGCAGGGGATTTCTCAACCAGTGTGAGATTCAGTTTGAGCTACAACCTGGCAATTTTCCCAGTGACCGTACAAAAATTGCCTACATTATTTCTCTTCTCAGTGGCTCAGCCCTTGATTGGGCATCACCGTTATGGGAGAGGTCCGACACCCTGCTATCTTCCTACACTGCCTTCGTGTCAACATTCAGGCGCATCTTCGACGAGCCAGGCCGGGTAACCTCAGCTTCATCCGAGATTCTCCGTTTACGCCAGGGGTCACGTACTGTAGGACAATATCTGATACAGTTCCAGATCCTGGCATCCGAACTGGCATGGAACGACGAGGCCCTGTATGCTGCATTCTGGCATGGCTTATCTGAGCGTATTAAAGATGAGTTAGCTACCAGAGACTTACCTTCTAAGTTAGATGAGCTAATCTCACTCTGCACGAAAGTTGATTTACGTTTCAGAGAGAGAGCAACTGAGCGTGGAAGATCATCTGCTCCAAAATCTTCTGCTCCTCCTCCTCGTCAACTGTCACCATCTAAAGATGAGCCCATGCAACTTGGCCGTTCCCGTTTAACTCCTGCTGAGCGCCGAAGACGTCTCTCCGAGTTTCTCTGTCTCTATTGTGCAGCTCCGTCTCACACCATTAATGCCTGTCCCAAACGTCCGGGAAACTCCAAATCCTAGCTCGCCAAGGAGAGGGCCGGCTAGGAGTAATGATCTCCTCTCCATCTCCTCAAGATTGTAATCTCCCAGTCTCGCTTCAAGTTGCTCAACGTTATCGGAACGTCATTGCCCTCCTTGATTCCGGAGCAGCTGGGAACTTTATTACCGAAGCCTATGTTAAACGGTGGTCCCTACCCACCGAGAGACTTCCTTCGTCCATTTCTTTAACTGCCGTGGATGGCAGCAAAATTTTTGATGCAGTTATTTCTTTAAGGACTCTACCAGTTCGTCTGAGAGTGGGAGTTCTTCATTCCGAACTTATTTCTTTTTTAGTGATTCCAAGAGCCACACATCCTGTGGTCCTGGGCCTTCCATGGCTCCGTCTTCACAATCCTACAATTGATTGGACGACTACGCAAATCCTGGCATGGGGTTCCTCCTGTGCTGAGACATGTTTGTTTAAAGTATTGCCTGTCTGTTCTTCCTCCCCCAGGTCGTCTGATGTTCCACCTCCTCCATATCAAGATTTCACGGATGTGTTCAGTAAAGCTTCTGCTGATATCCTTCCTCCTCATAGAGAATGGGACTGTCCGATTGATCTCGTTCCAGGGAAGGTTCCACCTCGAGGCCGAACTTATCCGTTGTCTCTGCCTGAGACGCATTCTATGGAGGAATATATTAAAGAGAACCTAGCAAAGGGGTTCATTCGACCTTCTTCTTCTCCAGCCGGCGCAGGCTTCTTTTTTGTAAAAAAGAAAGATGGTGGTCTGCGGCCGTGCATCGACTACAGAGGTTTGAACGACATTACCATCAAGAACCGTTATCCTTTACCCCTGATTACTGAGCTCTTTGACAGAGTTAGCGGAGCTACCATCTTTACAAAGCTGGACTTGCGAGGTGCATACAATCTCATCCGGATCCGTGAGGGTGACGAGTGGAAGACCGCCTTTAACACCCGTGACGGACATTATGAGTACCTCGTCATGCCCTTCGGATTGAGCAATGCTCCAGCTGTCTTCCAGCATTTTGTCAATGAGATCTTCAGAGACATTCTATACCGTCATGTCGTGGTCTATCTAGATGATATCCTCATTTTTGCCAACGATTTAGAGGAACATCGTTTTTGGGTTAAAGAGGTTCTGTCCCGTCTCCGTGTCAATCATCTCTATTGCAAATTAGAAAAATGCGTCTTTGAAGTCAAGTCCATTCCGTTTCTAGGGTACATTGTGTCCGGTTCCGGACTAGAGATGGATCCTGAGAAACTACAAGCAATCCAAAATTGGCCAGTACCCTTAACCCTCAAAGGGGTCCAGAGGTTCTTAGGGTTCGCCAACTATTACCGAAAGTTTATACGAGACTTTTCCACCATTGTGGCGCCTATTACTGCTTTCACTAAGAAGGGTGCTAACCCGTCCAAGTGGTCTGAAGAAGCCATGCAAGCATTTCATCTTTTAAAACAAAGGTTCATCTCTGCGCCTGTTCTGAAACAGCCTGACATCGACTCTCCTTTCATCTTAGAGGTGGATGCCTCCTCCGTTGGAGTAGGAGCGGTGTTATCTCAGAGGGCTAAAGATGGCCATTTACACCCTTGCAGTTTCTTCTCCCGGAAGTTCTCCCCAGCTGAGCGCAACTATGCCATTGGCGACCAGGAGTTGCTAGCCATCAAGCTCGCTCTAGAAGAGTGGAGGTATCTGTTGGAGGGAGCTTCTCATTCAATCACCATACTTACAGACCACAAGAACCTTTTATACCTGAAGGGCGCACAATGTCTCAACCCTCGTCAGGCCAGATGGGCACTTTTCTTTTCCAGGTTCGACTTTAAACTCCTGTTCTGTCCGGGCTCTCAGAATCGCAAGGCCGATGCCCTTTCCCGCTCATGGGAGCAAGAAAATGAGTCAGAGTCTTCAGACAAGCATCCTATTATAAATCCGTTGGCATTCTCCACGGTAGGGATGGACTCTACGCCCCCATCAGGGAAAAGTTTTGTGAAGCCGATGCTAAGGAAGAAGCTCATGCATTGGGCCCATGCTTCCCGTTTTGCCGGACATACAGGTATCCAAAAAACCCTGGAGTTTATCTCTAGGTCCTATTGGTGGCCAACTCTGAAAAAGGACGTCTTGGAGTTTATTGCATCTTGCCCAAAGTGTGCCCAACATAAAGTATCCCGCCAGTCGCCTGCGGGGCAACTGGTTCCACTATCCGTTCCCCGTCGACCATGGACCCACTTGTCGATGGATTTCATTACAGACTTACCCATGTGCAACAAGTTCAATACCATCTGGGTGGTAGTTGACCGGTTCACCAAGATGGCACACTTCATTCCTCTCACCGGTCTTCCGTCAGCTTCCAAGTTGGCTCAAGTATTCATACAAGAGATCTTCCGACTCCACGGTCTTCCTGAAGAAATTATCTCAGATCGAGGAGTTCAATTCACAGCCAAATTCTGGCGAAGTTTATGTCAAGTCCTCCAAGTCAAGCTAAAGTTTTCCACGGCTTACCATCCTCAGACCAATGGTCAAACCGAGAGGGTGAATCAGGACTTGGAGGCCTTCCTCCGCATCTATGTGTCCTCCTCTCAAGATGACTGGGTTCAATTACTTCCCTGGGCCGAGTTCTGTCATAACAACCAGTATCATTCTTCATCTGCTTCAACACCATTCTTCACTAACTTTGGATTCCACCCTAAAGTCCCTGAGTTCCAACCGCTTCCAGCAACTTCTGTTCCCGCAGTGGATATCACCTTGCATCAGTTTGCCAATATCTGGAAGAGCGTACGATCAGCTCTGCTCAAGGCATCGTTCAGGTACAAGAAGTTTGCGGATAAGAAGCGTCGAGCAGTTCCTGCTCTCAAGGTGGGTGATCGGGTATGGTTATCCACGAAGAATTTGAGGTTAAGAGTTCCCAGTATGAAGTTTGCACCTCGCTATATCGGTCCTTTCAAGATTGAACAAGTCATCAATCCTGTTGCTTACAGACTCCAGTTGCCTCCCTTCTTAAAAATACCCAGGACATTCCATGTTTCCCTGTTGAAACCGCTGATCTTGAATCGGTTTCATTCCTCACTTCCTCCAACTCCGAAAGTCCAAACTCAACGAGGCGTTGAGTATGAAGTGGCCAAGATCCTGGACTCACGTCACCGTTACGGTCAACTACAATATCTTATTGACTGGAAGGGTTATGGTCCTGAGGAACGTTCATGGACCAATGCTTCTGATGTCCATGCTCCTGCCTTGGTCCGGAGATTCCATTCCAAGTTTCCTCAAAAGCCAAAGAAGTGTCCTGGGGCCACTCCTAAAGGGGGGGGTGCTGTCACGATCCGGGTATCTGGACGCCATTTCTTACCCATCAGATGCCTCCTAAGGCTGGCTCAGCGCTCCAGGACCGGATCCCATCTGTTATCCTGATGTGTACATTCCTGTATCCTCTCCTGTCACTCTGGGACGCTGTCACAGTAAACGCCATATTACACCTGGCATGGCGTCTCCCGCGGCCTCCGCCGCCGTCCCTGAACTTCTGCATGCAGAGTGTCTGAGTGGCGATTACGTCAGCCGCGGCCTCCGCTGTGTCCGCGTGGTTGGATGTGCATCTGTCAGCCTGGCGCCTCCTGTCTCCGGTGGCCGGCGCCGCCGTTACTGTTTTCATTACCACATGGATTACAAACCAAACTTCCCTCCAAGTGTCTGCATGGGCGCAGCCATCTTGGATTCTGTAAGCTGATCATTTCCACCAATCTGTTCTCAGTATTGATAATCTGCATAATTGCCTAGCCAATCCCTTCCTTGCTGCAGGTATAAATACACTGTGCCTGAGCAAGGAAGGCGTCAGTGCTTTGGTTGTCAAACCTAGTTCCTGTTTGTCTCTCTCCTGTGATTGTCTTCCAGGTTCCAGCTCCTGTCTCAAGACTTCCACCATAGAGACCCGCACCAGCATTCCACCTGCGGTGTAGCCTGACTCTCCAATCCATTGTGGATTCATCTGTTTCCAGCTACAACATTACCTGCTTCCAGCTCAGCTTCCAGCAGAGTACAGCTTCCCTTAAAGGGCCGGTGTCCTTTCTACACTTTACCACTCTCCACCGGTATTATTATTTCTCCGCTCTCAAAATCTACATTTCAGTTCATATTTCATCGCTCCCAAGTTCATTTATTATTTAACTGGTTCCAGCCAGTATCCACTCCGTGCTAACAACAGTCTGGTTCCAGCCAGTATCCACAGCAGCTGTTTTATCTTCAGCAACCCAGCTTTTCCTGGAACACCAGCTGGCACAATCCTGGGTTATCTCCATTGCTACAGTCGGGCCTGGTAAGGACTTTCCATCTAGAAGATCATAAGAACTATCTCACACTACCAGTGCCCTGTGGCTCCTGCCATCCTGTAGTACCCAGGAACTGTATTTATTCTTTGCTGACTTTTACGTTTTCTTTTACTGCTGCTGTGTTGCGGAGTTGTCATAATAAACATCATTGACTTTTATCCAAGTTGTCGTGGTCACGCCTTCGGGCAGTTATTATTCATGTTACTTACATGTCCAGGGGTCTGATACAACCTCCCAGGTTCCGGTACATCTCAGCCCCTACAACTGAGGCTGCCTCCCGTCAGCTCAGGCCCTCAGTTGTGACACACCGCTAGCTGCAGCGCTGCCGCCCGCAGTGAGGTGCGCCCAGCTCCTTCACACACTTTAGCCGGCGGGCAGCGCTGCAGAAGTCCGCGCTGCTTGCAGGCTCCGACCCCCTCCTCCCTCCAGCCGCAGCGTCTCCTGGGGGCTAACCAGTCACTCCCAGTCTCCCCTTACCACAGTGCCCGGCAGCCGCGAGGTCCGCGCCGCGTGCATCCTATGACCCCCTCCTGCCTCCAGCCGCAGCGTCTCCTGGGGGCTAACCAGTCACTCCCAGTCTCCCCTTACCACAGTGCCCGGCAGCCGCACGAGGTCCGCGGTGTATGACTGAGGAGTGGGGGGGAGGGATGCGGACGGGCAGAGGAAGCAGGACTCCAGCCTGAGAGAGTCAACCATGCCAAGTCTCCACCAGCAGCAGATCCAAACAGGTTGGAGTGGAACAGCAGCAGCCAGCAGCAGTGACTGCGGTAAGGCACATCTGTCTGTCACCACTGTTTTGTCCCTAATACCAATCTCTCCCGTGCCCTGTGTTCTGTCATGTCCCTGTCACCCTTATCCTGGCCCTGTCACCCTTATCCTGGCCCTGTCACCCCTATCCTGGCCCTGTCACCCCTATCCTGGCCCTGTCAACCAAATCCTGACCCTGTCCACCAAATCCTGGTCCTGCCGCCCCTACCCTGGCCCCGTTGCCCCTGTCCTGGCCCCGTCGCCCCTGTCCTGGCCCCGACACCCCTGTCCTGGCCCTGTTACTGCATACCCTCCAACTACCTTTTTGGCAGGTACAGTTCCCGCAGCATCTCCAGACCCCTCCCCAATGCACCACACCTCCGCACCTTCCCCTCCACCACATGCGACACTCCACCCCTCCCCCACACGCTGTGCCTCCAGACCCCCTACACCACCAGCGGCTCCCACTCCCCCACCACCCACAGCACCTCCAGACCCCCTCCACCATCCACCCCCCATATATGTCTCCCCCTACACCTGTACCCCTCCACCCACAGCATTTGCAGACACCCTCCTCCATTCGCGGTCCCCCCCTCACCCACCCACGGCACCTCCGCACCTGCCCCTCCACCACCTGCAGCGCCTCCGGACCCCCTTCCCCGTCCGCCGCACCTGCCTCTCCCCCACCGCGGTGCCTCCGGACCCCCTACCCCACCCCCGGCACCCCCGCCCCTTCCCATCCCACAGCACCTCCGGAACCTTTCACCCATCCGCAACATCCCTGCACCTGCCCCTCCCCCGTGGCACCCTTGCCCCTCCCCCACCTGCAGTGCCTCCGGAACCCTCCCCCATCTACAGCCCCCACTCTTCTGTCTCTCCCCCACCCGCAGCACGTCCCAACCCTTCCCCATCCGGGCCCCCCCGCATCTGCCCCCCTCCACCTGCAGCATCTACAGACACCCTCCCCCATCCGCAGTCCCCCCTGCACTCGCTCATTCTGTACATCGTGCCCTGCAGGTGCTGTTCACGCAGTCGCAAGGGGCTGCACCTCCTTCACCACCGCACGCCCTTTCATTGTGCACTATTTAACCACTAACAAAGGAATGCAGGTAATACTCCATATAATACAAATTTTGAACCCCATATAGGCATGCAAGGGTTAAAGGGGCGTAGCCCCTTGCGACGGTGTGAAGAGCGCCCGTAGGGCGCGATGAATCACCTAGTATTAGTTATATGTCAAAAGTGGTCTGATAATTAGGGGGCTTCTGTCATCAAGCTAGACGTGGAAGAAAAATGTAGGGGTACAGTAGCAAGAGGTGAGTAGGCGAATTTGCTAACAATTAATAAAAAGATTACTGTACTTGCCTGGTGAATACATTTACAACAACAGATGGTGCACAGTGATATCAGTCACTGACCAAACACCATTTACCTCCTCTTGCATTAGTACACTGAGCATCAGCATCGCACCAATGACTGATAGAGCAGAGCATCGCGGAGAAAAAATCCTGTTGGCCCAGATCATTAACTGTGAACACGTCACTCCGCTACTTAACCTATGTATCATTTCCAAGCTGAATTCCCTGCTAGTAAGAAGGAACTGCAAAAAGATTGGTTGGCTCGAGAACTCTCCAGCTTATTGAGAAGGCATAAAAATGCTTCATGTCATGTAAGGGTTTAAGCCACCAGCTTGCACTTGTAATCACCTGGGGGGTAATTCAGATCTGATCGCTTAGCGGCGCTTTTTGCTGTCCTGCGATCAGATAGTTGCCGCCTACAGGGAGAGTGTATTTTTTCGCTGTGCCACTGTGCGTTCCTATGTGCTAGCAGAGCTGGTAAAAATCAGTTTGTGCAGTCTCTGCGCAGCCCAGACTTACTCTTCCAGTGCGATTGAATCCTGCTGATTAGGGCCAGAGCTGATGTCAGACACCCTCCCTCAAAACGCTTGGACACTCCCTGTAAACGGTCACTCCCTGTAAACGGTCAGTTGCCACCCACAAACGGACACTACCTGTCAATCACCTTGTGATTGCCTGTGCAAATTGATCCTTCGCACCTTACCGTCACTGACCGGCGATGGCGTTGTAGCTATCCGGCGCGCCTGCACATGTGTTTGGACATGATCGCCCGCTGTGCAAAAGCGCACAGCAGCAATCACATCTGAATGACCCTCCTAGTTATGGGCTGTTCATTTTCTAGATGGAGTTTTTTTCACACAGCTTTCATGTTGTGTTTCTAGAAATGATGAGTGCAAAATCATTCACCATGATGTTAGAAATGCAGACAATCAAAATGTGTGCTTCGATGCACTGTACCTGGAATTACAGCTGGCATTATAGCTGCATCCCCTGTACCTGCCTGTTATACACATTACTGTGGCTGCTCACAATCTCCTCTGTACATGAGCCCTACAGGCCACTGAGCTGTGCTGTTGGACAAGTGTGGGACATCCAGATATAATGTATGTGTATTATTCTAACTTGCTATTAAGCAATAGCACCCAGCATCTGTTACATTTTATGTAGTGTCTATTGGTAAACAATTAATTTTCAAAAATGTAGGTATAAATTAGACATGTGCGATGGACGCTTTTCGGGTTTTGTGTTTTGGTTTTGGATCTGGATCCCTGCTCATGTTTTGGATCTGGATAGGTTTTGCCAAAACCACCCTTTTAGGTTTTGGTTTTGGATCTGGATGATTTAAAAAACAACAACCATAAAAACAGCTAAAATCATAGAATTTGGGGGTAATTTTGATCCTATGGTATTATTAACCTTAATAACATTAATTTCCACTCATTTCCAGTCTATTCTGAACACCTCACACCTCACAATATTGCTTTTAGGTCAAAAGGTTGCACCAAAGTCATTGGATGACTAAGCTAAGTAACACAAGTGGGCGGCACAAACACCTGGCCCATCTAGGAGTGGCACTGCAGTGGCAGACAGGATGGCAGTTTTAAAAACCAGGCCCTAAAGAGCACATAATGCAAAGAAAAAAAATAAGAGGTGCAAGATGGAATTGTCCCTGTGTCCTCCCACCCACCCTTATGTTGTATAAACAGGACATGCACACTTTAACAAACCAATCATTTCAGAGACAGGCCCCCACAAACAAAGAAGCAATTAATTCCCCCCACAGAAAAAGAGGCAATTAATCTCTCCTTGCACAAACTGGTTCTACAGAGGCAAGATGTCGTCCTTATCCTCCGATTACCTGCTGCACTAAACACTCTTTCGGAGTACACACTGGAGGAAGGGCAACTTAGGTAAAATAAAGCCAGTTTATGCAAGGGCCTCCAAATTGCCTCTTTATCCTGCCAGTATACATACGGACTGTCTGACATGCCTACCTGGATGCTGTCACCGATATAATACTCCACTCTTCTTTCAATGGTGACAGCATCATATGCAGTGACAGTAGACATGTCAGTAATCATTGGCAGGTCCTTCAGTCAGGACCAGATGTCAGCATTCACTCCGGACTGTCCTGCATCACCGCCAGTGGGTGGGCTAGGAAATCTTATCCTTTTCCTTGCAGCCCCAGTTGCGGGAGAAAATGAAGGAGGAGCTGTTGACGGGTCACATTCCGCTTGAGTTGACAATTTTCTCACCATCAGGTCTTTGCACCTCTGCACACTTGTGTCTGCCGGAAAGAGAGATACAACGTAGGCTTTAAACCCAAGATCGAGCACGGTGGTCAAAATGGAGTGCTCTGATTTCAACAGATTGACCACCCTTAAATCCTGGCAACACAAATGTCCCACATACTTTGCGGAATCCAAATGTCCCACATACTTTGCGGAATCGCTCCGTCTTAGCTCTTAGCTCCTCCTTCAATTTCTCCAGCTGCTTCTGCAAAATCCTGATGAGGGAAATCACCTGACTTAAGCTGGCAGTGTCTGAACTGACTTTACGTGTGGCAAGATCGAAGGGTTGGAGAACCTTATACAACACGGAAATCATTCTTCACTGCGCTTGAGTCAGGTGCATTCCCCCACCTTTGCCTATATCGTAGGTAGATGTATAGGCTTGAATGGCCTTTTGCTGCTCCTCCATCCCTGAAGCATATAGAGTGTTGAATTCCACCTCGTTACAACCTCTTGCTACAGGTGATGGCAGGGCAGGTTCAGGAGTTTTTGCTGGCACTCCAGTATTCGGCACACAGTTGCTGAATTTCGAAAGTGGCACGCAATTTTTTTGCCCACTGACAGCATCTCCTGCACGCTCGTCATTTTAAAAAAAACTCTGCACCACCAAATTAATTGTATGTGCAAAACATAGGACATGCTGGAATTTGCCCAGATGTAATGCATGCACAATATTGGTGGCATTGTCCGATATCACAAATCCCCAGGAGAGTCTAAGTGGGGTAAGCCATTGTGCAATGATGTCCTTCAGTTTCCATAAGAGGTTGTCAGCGCTGTGTCTCTTACGGAAACCGGTGATACACAGTGTAGCCTGCCTAGGAACGAGTTGACGTTTGTGAGATGCTGCTACTGGTGCCGCTGCAGAGGGCAATGCATCTACCCAGTGGCCTGTCACAGTCATGTAGTCCTTAGTTTGCCCTGCTCCACTTGTCCACATATCCGTGGTTAAGTGGACACTGGGTACAACCGCAGTTTTCAGGACACTGAGGACACTTTTCTTAATGTCCCTGTACAGTCCTGGAATCGCTTTCCTAGTGAAGTGGAATTTAGACGGGATTTGGTACTGGGGACACAGTACGTCCATCAACTGTCTAAATTCCACTGCACTAATGGCGAATACTGGATGCACGTCTAACACCAGCATAGTTATTATGGCCTCAGTAATCCGCTTTGCAACAGGGTGACTGCTGTCATATTTCATCTTCCTGTCAAAGGACTGTTGGACAGTCAATTGCTTAGTTGAAGTAGTACAAGTGGTCTTTGGACTTGCCCTCTGGGATGACAATCTACACCCAGCAGCAACAACAGCAGTGGCAGCAGCAGCAGCAGTTGGCGTACCACTCAAGGATCCTCCGGAGAAATCCCGGTTACGAGAGGACTCGTCAGTCATGCTAGTGACATGGCCTGCAGGACTACTTAGGTTTCTGACTGAGAAGGAAAATTGACGTTAAGGGAGTTGGTGGTGTGGCTTGCAGGAGCTTGGGTACAACAGGAAGAAGGGATTTGGGTGTCAGTGGTGTGCTTACGCTCTTACCCAAAGTTTCTGAACTTGACAATGACTTCTGATGAATTTGCTGCAAGTGACATATAAGGGAGGATGTTCCTAGGTGGTTAACGTCCTTAGTCCTACTTATTACGGATTGACAAAGGCAACACACGGCTTGACACCTGTTGTCCATATTTGTGGAGAAATAATTCCACACCAAAGAGGTGGCTTTTTTGGTATTTTGTCCAAGCATGACAATGGGCTTTCTTATCCCACGGACAACAACTGTCTTCACTGGTGCCTTATTCAAACAAACTACATCACCATCAGAATCCTCATCGTCAACTTCCTCCTTAGCGCCAGCTACACAAATATCCTCCTCATCCTGGTGTACATGTAGTGACATCCTCAATATCAGCAACTGGACTGGCGGTGCCCTTCCCAGCACTTGCAGGGTGTGTGCAAATGGTGGTAGGAGCCTCCTCTTTCCATACAGTCTTGGGAAGGTCAGGCCTAGACATCACAACCACGGACACACTTGGACTCTCCTTGGGGATTTGTGATATCTCTGAATGCACAGTTGTTTTTTCCTGTGCTTTAACAAGCTTAATTTTTTTAATGTTTCGAGCGGGAGGAGGGCTTCCATCCTCATGAGAAGCTGAGCCACCAGTCATGAACATAGGCCAGGGCCTTAGCCTTTCATTGACACATCGTGTCATGAATGGCATATTGCCAATTTAACGTTTCTCATCAGATATTTTTTTTTTCTTTCTGATTATTAATTTTTGCTTCTTGGATTTTACATGCCCTCTATGACATTGGCATCGGCCTTAGCAGACAACGTTGATGGAATTTAATCATCAATGTCATGACTGGTGGCAGCAGCAGCTTCAGCACTAGTACTAGGAACTGATCTTTCACTAGTTTTTCCTCCAAATTGTTGTTCTCCATTTCACAGGACAGCACCCCTTTATTATTACAGCACACAGAACAGTTCCCCTTTATTTTCACAGCACCGCTGTATTCTTACAGCATACAGGACCAGTGTGCTTTTAATTTTTAACAACTGCACCCCTGAATTTTTACAGCATACAGGGCCAGTGTAATGTTATTTTAACAGCAGCACCCATATATTTTACAGCATACAGGAGGACAGTACCCGTGCCCCCTGTACAACACAGTGACAGCCAGGACAGCAACACCAAGGTACAGCTGCAGCACCCGTTACATCACATGAAACACCAGTGACAGCCAGGACAGCACCCCTAACACAGCACACATACACCACAGTGATTGCAGCAGCACCCCTACAGAGCACACACTAACCCCACCTGACGCCAACACCCACAGAGAGACAGAGGTCTCTCTTCCTCACTTTCCAAGTCTGGAGTGAAAATGGCGGTGACGCATGGCTGTTTATATGTAATACAAAACCCATGAGATTCGGACAGAGGGATGATGATGTTTTGCCTCGTTCTGGTTTCCGAGTCTGGCGGGAAGTCTCGAGCCAGACTCGGATCCATGCTCGGAGCGTGATGTTCGGGGGGGTTAGGTTCTCTGGTAACCGAATCTGCTCATCTCTAGTATTAATGTACATCTTGAATAGTTAAAATTAATATTTTGTTGAAATATGAATTACAGTTGAGAAACACTGAGTTTCACCTATCACATTTAATTATGCAATCAGTAGGTACTAAACTGATGGCAGAAAAACAAATTATCTTTGTATTTTTTTTAATGTATAATTAATTTGTTTAGTCTGTTCACTGTATTTGTCCTTCCTATATGAGTTTGGTGATAAGTCCATATATATTCTATACCTATTTATACGATATAGATTGTAAGCTTGTGAGTAGGGCCTTCCTAGCTCTGTGTCTGTCTGTTATTACCCAGTTTTGTTCTATTACTGTTGTTCTAATTGTAAAGTGCAACGGAATATGATGCATGATATAAGAAACTGTTAATAAATAAAATAAATATCTCTACTTAATGGAGTCATTTTACAGTAAATATTCTATTCTCACTGCTGTAGGGCTTTAATGTCTTGAACCCCTATTCTACTCACTGTTAAGTAATTAATGGGTCATCATCACCAGGTGCATTTTGGATTTATTAATTTGACACTTATGTATCAGTAGCGCTGACTGGATGCATGACTGCTGTCAAAGTCAGAAAAATATCACGCTACACACTGCCATATATGCACCTCATGCGAGTGCCTGCTGCGTGTGCATGAGCCCTCCCGTGCGTGCGCATACTCTCAGTTGCGTGCACCTGCAGGCGCACGGTATGCGCATTTACGGTAGAGTTTGTGTGCGTCTAGCGGGCGACTCAATCGTAACATATTTTAGTCATATAATGTATTTTGTAGATTATGGTCCCTTTGATAGAATCTGAAAGTTTAGTTAATGTAGTATGTTCAGAGACAAAGAGATCCCTCTTTGTATGATACGAAGGGTCAGACAGGGGTTACACAGTGGTGTTTAGTATCCATCGGAAGAGAATATAATTAGCAATATTCCGGTGTTGGTTTGAAGCGGATTAATCGCTCGTGCGTATAGTTATGGACATAAGAAGTTTATGGACATTTACTATATTTGCACTTTATTACCCATGCGGCGGGAAACCCAGTTTCCCACCCACCTGAGCAGTTAGGTATAGTCACAGCCCACCAGTATGAACCAACCTATGACCTTTTGTTATAATGCGAAGACGAATTCCTGTGTCCAATGAACAATAAGAATGTAGGGACCATTGTACTGTATTGTGTGTAATGTATAAAAGGACAAGCCGATCTGGGCCAGCTCTCTACTCTCTTCAACGGTTCTCATTGCTGATAATCGGGAGCTGGATATCCAGAAAGGCGCTTGCGATTGTTTCCCCTGGTGCGTAAGTTCTCTGCAACCATATTGTCTCTTATTTTAATGTTATAAGCCATTCTCTCTCTCCTTCCCCCTTTTAAATGTAATTGTATCTTTATTGTATTTTATGTGTAGTGATTCGGTTAGGTATTTTATGTTATCTTGGTAGTGTATAACTTGTATTGTATTATTCTTTTTCAATTGAACGTTCATTCATTTCCTTAAAAGGCGTTAGACCCTTAGACCGGTATTTGAGTGTTTATTATATTGCTAAGGGGTTCTCAGAGCGTCACATACGCTCATACAGCTTTTAAACTAACAAGGTTACACTGTGTTGCATTTACACCTTATCACTGCACAAGGGTTTACAGTATAAGTACATTGTTTATGGTATAGTTATAAAGGTTTAACTCTGTGAGCGTCAGCGCCGCTTGTGATCTCCTCGTGGTCTCGAGCGTCCGCTATGCTGATAGCGTATCATTACGTTAGTTGGCAGCCTATAGCGTGCTTGCCTTTACGCTCTAAGCCGTGAGCGAACGTGCCGCTTATGCGTCTCATCCACGGCTAAGCGTTCGTTACGCTACGTGCGTACTCTTACGGTATTTCCATACGCCAATTGCGTACTGTGTTCTTTAACCTTTTAGAGTGTTTTATACAAGGTATAGAATAGGCATTGTCAATTGAGGGCTCCTCCGGTCTTCACATATCTGCACTAGGTAATTTCAGCAGACATTATCGGTCAGCAAAAGGCGGGAGGTAATATTCCTCGTAGTGCTGACCAGATAAGCGTCTGCTTCGCTTAGTAAGGAGTGCTGAAGGAATCCAGAACCGGAAGGTAGGAACAGTACGTTATTGTCTTTTAAAACCTGTTTAGTTTCTGTTTTGCGAATGTAAGCAATAAGCATACACATCTGTATTTCTTGTTTAGTATTGTTTTTGTGCCTCATTCTCCTGATTGCCACATACTAGTGATAAACGTGTTGAGACATTTGTTGTTATTAATAGTTAAAAGTAATATTTAAGGGAATAATTGTAAAAGGCACGCACACAATCTCGCCTAGAATACAAGGGAGATTTGAGTGGTGGTCAGTGAAGGATTACTGTTAAAGATCATTCACATTGATAAACGTGTAGTGTGTAACTGTGGACGTACTTGGTCTGTGTACACGTGTCCTTACAAGGGCAGGGCGTACGCAGCAAGGGTCGACGCACGGAGCGTGTATTACGCAACGGAGCGTACGGATACGCCCACATGATACAAACCGCACGATAGTATTGTTTAGTAAGCGATAAGGAAATAACGCGAAAATAACACAAATCTATCTCAAATCCAAAAGTTTAAAAGTTAAAAGGAAAAGACTTTCTCTGTTGCAATTCTTCTGGGTTAAGCTAATACCGAATGAAAGGATTTCTGCGCAGAAATAAAAATTAAAGTGTACATGTGGTAAGAGTGTGTGTATATATAAGATTTCTCTTTTATTACGGAAGTGGGAACTATAGGCCAGTAGAAAGAGGTACACCAGCGAGAGTGATATCGTGGGGTGGCTTGGGAGGCGTCCCTTGTTATTCTCGACATATTAATGAGCAGTAGAGTCTGCTGTACATAACAGACCAGGAGGTCACAGACCAGGAGGTCACAGCAGGTACAGCAGACTAGAAGTAGAGAAGCACAACCGAAGAGGGTTGGTGCGAGACCCATATAGGCCAACAAAGCTCAGGGCTGAAGGAATTCGCAGCAGAAATTTTCGATTCCACTGATCGTTCCGCACATAAGATTAGTTGCTTGTGTGCAGATACGATTGTACCGCATGTGATTGTGTGCATTAGCGTGTCTTGAATTCAGAAGAACGCTACTTGCACATTGTTAACGTGATTTGTGTAATTTTTTTTATTTTAAGGGAAGTAGCCTGATCACTCAGGGACATTCCAGCGACTGACACTTGCTGGGGAGGGTAAGACACTCCCACACGCCCGAGCAAGTAGACGTACTTAGGTGCCCTAGGCTGGGTACGGAACCTCTGGGAACTTTGGTCGCCGTATTGGCCAGCGTGGACTGGAGTTAAGTGGGCGGACTTCGGAGCAAAACCCCCACCGCAGCCTTACCCTGAGCATCTTGGTTTTTGTAAGGGTTGCCGGAGACCCTGATTTGAAGTCAGAGGTAGTGAAAGCAGCACCTGCAGAGATGGGGGCCAGTTGTTCAGGTAAGGGGCGATCAACCCAGGTTCAGGTTGATTTGGTAAACCGACCAATCGGGTCGGCAAGGTATATCATGTGTGAGAAATATGGTCATCACACAGAAATGTTGTGCAATGAATGGGAAAGGATGACTGTGCATGACGGGGAAAAGTTTCCCCGGGTAGGTAGTTTTAACCCAGAAGTGTTACAGAATTTAAGGAGAAGAGTGTGCCTGATTAAATCTTCAAAAAGGCGTATTAAACATTATGATTATTTAACATTGTGGCAACAGGAAGGTGAAATACAAAGGGGGTTGGCGCAAGCCACTGGATCTAACCCTATCAGGAAACTGATAGCCACTGCTCCCCCACCACCATACATACCTGGAGAGAAATTGGTTGCAGAGAATGGCACTCAGGGTTATGTTAAATGTGTAGAAGTTAAGGATAATGTAACCAAAGTAATTAATGCTAACACTAATCCGTGCAAGTTGTACCCTGTTTTGAACTTTCCCCAGGATTGTGACCAAGAGGATGAGCCCACAACAATATCAGCACTCTCCCTAGCAGCCACCATATCAGAAACAGCAGTAGGCACGACTCAACCCGTAAGATTAGCATCAAAGGCCCCTAGCGGAGGGACAGGTGAGGTCGTATCGACTGGTAAGTACGGCACCATGCACTACGCTGAAACCATTTCACCAAGTATTGTAGAGTCTACACAGACAGATGTTATTAGACTCAATCCCGTTAGGGTAATAGCAGTGCCAAATGGGAAGACTGATACTTCAGGGGCAACCCCTATCAGAAACATCGCCATGCACTGTCCCTTTTCCCGAACGGAATTGAGGTCAATGATGTCTGAATTCCCTGATCCTAGAAAAGACTTAGCTGCATGTCAAAAGTATATTAGAGAGCTAGGAAATTCTGCAGAGCCAAATAACAAAGATTGGAGGACAGTTTTGAGGGCATGTTTACCCACCAGTGTTGATCCGTTAAAGTTTATCGCTGATTGCAAGTTAGATGAGGAAGTACCACTAACAGATGAGTATAATCAGGATAATGTAAAGAGAATCAACTTACAGTTAGGAGTATATTTTCCTGCAGTTGTAAAGTGGAATAAAATCTTTACAATAAAACAAAAAGAAGGTGAATCCACATCAGAGTATTTTCACCGGGCTCTGCAGGATATGGCTAGGTACACTGGTATAGATGACATTAAAACAAATGTACACCACAGGGAAGTAGCTGTTTCAGTATTGATGGACGGTCTAAAAGAGGTTTTAAGGAATAGAATACAAACCACTAGGCCTGATTGGAGAGGTATGTCGGTGGATGCATTGGGAGAGGCTGCTGCTGGGCATGATCGGAATATCATCAGACACAGGGAGTCACAGAGTGATAAGCTAATGGCTGTGAGCATACAGGCCCTCACTACCCGGCCACCTCAGCCCAGAACTGTGACCCCTGTGGGTAAGTCAAGAGGTATAAAATGTTATAGTTGTCACAGAGAGGGACACATGTCACGTGATTGTAAAGTAAGACCAATACAAAATTCATATCAACCCTATAGACAACGACCTGATACGAGACACTGGGATCAAGGACCGAAAGGGCGGAGTTATGAGCCACATGCAGGGGAAACAAAAAGGTATCCCCCAAGAAGAGACTGGCAAATCTCTGATAGTTCCCATCTACCCCCACCACAAGTAATTGCTGCCAGCGCGATTCAGGGAGGTCACCATACCCAATAGGGGTGTGGCCACACCTGTAATCTGCAGCCAGTGAAATTGATTGCAAGTCTTGGAAGTGAACCCGAGATCACAATTGATGTAGCTGGTAAATCATTAAATTTCCTTGTAGATACGGGGGCGGCCAAATCAGTGATAAATTCGACAGTGGGCATGAGAACCACTGGTAAAACAATTCCAGCCATGGGAGTAACGGGAGTAGTACAGCACTACCCTGTTAGCAAACCAGCAGAGATTACAATAGGGCCCTTGCATACCAAGCATTCCTTTTTGCTGGCTGCATCGGCACCGACTAATCTCCTGGGAAGAGATTTATTGTGTAAAATGGGGTGCGTCATTTATTGTACTCCTGAAGGTGTATTCTTAGACATACCTGAGAATCACGCTCAGGAAGTACGAGACATGCTAGACTCCCCATCAAAATTAATGTCACAGACCGTTATGATAAATAGGAGTTCATCCCAGGTAGAAGAAATGACATCCCAAATACCAGAGTCACTTTGGACTAAAGATGGACAAGACACTGGATTAATGGCAAACGTAGCTCCAGTAGTTGTGCAAGTAAAAGATGGTAGGATAGCTCCAAAAATCCCACAATACCCTCTGAAGCCAGAGGTGGAGTTAGGAGTATACCCCGTAATAGAGCGCTTGCTACAACAGGGCATTCTGGTAAGAACATCCAGCACTGCCAATAGTCCCATCTTCCCTGTGAAAAAGAGTGGGGGGAGGGGTTACAGGCTAGTGCAGGATCTAAGGGGGATTAATAAAATAGTTGAGAGTCAGTTCCCAGTAGTGCCAAATCCAGCTGTCATCCTAATGCAAATCCCTCCCACTGCGAAATTTTTCACTGTTATTGACCTCTGCTCCGCCTTCTTCTCGGTACCTCTGCACCCTGACAGCCAATATTTGTTTGCATTCACATACAGAGGAGTCCAATACACATGGACTCGATTACCACAAGGTTTCATAGACAGCCCAAGTATATTTTCACAGGCTTTGCATGATTGTTTACAGTCTTTCCAACCAGAGAGTGGATCAGTATTGATCCAATATGTGGATGATTTACTACTATGTTCAGATTCACTGGAAGCGTCCCTGAAAGATACGAAACAGCTCCTGTTTCATCTTTCAGACACAGGACACAAGGTTTCCAAAGACAAGTTGCAATTATGCCAGACTAAAGTAAAATATCTGGGACACTGTCTGACACAAGGACTGAGACACCTGACCGCTGATAGAATTCAAGCAATTCGAGACATGACTCTACCACAAACCCAGCAACAGATCAGAACGTTTCTAGGAATGTGTGGGTATTGCCGTAACTGGATCCCAGGTTTTTCCATTCTAGCATTACCTTTGCAGGAGATGGTCTCATCAAACAAACCTGATCGGATTTCGCATACAGACGAATCCGAGATGGCATTTGAGAGACTTAAACAGTGCCTAACGCAGGCAACAGCATTAGGTTTGCCAGACTATGGGAAACCCTTTGAGCTGTACGGAACAGAAAGTGCTGGTTGCGCGGCAGGCGTCCTAACCCAAAAGCACGGTGATGCCAGCAGGCCAGTAGCATACTACAGCGCTCAGCTAGATACGGTAGCGCGATCCCTCCCCACATGCTTGCAAAGTGTTGCAGCGATAGCATTACTAGTTACAAAAAGCGAAGATGTAGTGCTAGGACACAACCTCACAATCCATACACCGCATGCAGTGTCAGCCTTGCTGAATTCTGCCCAAACCAGGCACGTCTCATCAGCGCGGTTTACAAGATGGGAATTGGCTTTAATGGCCCCCGTAAACATCACCATAAAGAGATGCAGTGCATTAAATCCTGCAACGTATCTCCCAGGTGTGCCTGGACAGGCACAAAGGGTGGAGGATGAGAGTGATGGGGAAGGAGGATTTAATACAGGAGATGACATGCATGATTGTATGGAGTATTTGACCCAAAATTTCACGGCAAGGCCTGACATCAGTGACAACCCACTGGAAGATGTAGATCTTACTTTCTACACTGACGGTAGTGGTCACAGACAGACGGACTCGGGAGACTTGTGTACTGGATACGCAGTCGTAGATGACCAAGGCACCATAGAAGCAGAACCGCTAGGCCCACCTCACTCAGCCCAGGTTGCTGAACTGGTTGCCCTAACCAGAGCATGTGAATTGGCTAAGGGCAAGTCAGCCAATATCTACACCGATTCTAGATACGCCTTCGGGGTAGTCCATGATTTCGGAGCCCTATGGCGCCTCAGAAATTTCATGACGGCAGCTGGTACACCGGTAGCGCATGCAGCTCACATCAAAAGGCTTCTAACAGCGATACAGGAACCCGACAGAGTGGCTGTTATCAAGTGTAAAGCACATACATATAGTCAAGACCCAGTATCACTTGGTAACAGCCGAGCAGACGAAGCTGCTAAGTTAGCAGCTGGTACCCCCAGACAGACAGACACCACACAACTGATGGTATTTAATACCGTCAACACACAGAAATTTTGTGAAATGCAAAATTTGTGTGCCACACAGGAAAAGGCAGTTTGGAGGGCAAAGGGATATGGCCAGGAGTCCTCAGGACTCTGGACAGATGGACAGGGTAAACCAGTGGCACCCAGAGCATACCTTCCAAGTTTGGCTGAAGCAGCACATGGGCTGACTCATCTAGGCAAGGAAGGGATGTGCAAGTTGGTAAGAGCATATTGGTGCGCCCCAGGATTTTCTTCCCATGCGGGAAAGAGAGCAATGTCATGCCTCACCTGCTTGAGGAAGAATATCGGAAAGGCAATACCAACAGAACCATCTCATATCCCACCTACAGGCGGTCCTTTTCAGGTAATACAGATTGATTTCATACAATTACCCCCTTGTCGAAATTTGAAGTATGTACTAGTTTGTATAGATGTGTTTTCAAATTGGGTCGAAGCATTTCCTGCGGCCACAAATACCGCAATGTTTACTGCTAAGAAAATTGTACAGGAATTTGTGTGTAGATATGGTATCCCTAGAATAATTGAAAGTGATAGGGGTACCCATTTTACAGGTGATGTCTTTCAAGGAATGTGTAAGTTGATGGGAATTGATAGTAAGCTGCACACTCCGTACCGCCCCCAGGCGAGTGCGAAGGTAGAAAGAGTGAACAGCACTATTAAAAATAAATTGAGCAAAGTTATGGCGGAAACAGGATTGACATGGCCAGAAGCTTTGCCCCTTGTCTTATACAGCATCAGAACCACTCCCAGGTCCCCTATTAATCTGTCCCCTTTTGAAATTCTGTTTGGTCGACAACCGCATGTCATGATTAACCCTCAGGATGATTTGAAGTGTAACAATGAAGTGACTGTAAAGTATTTGGTTAAGATGAGTAAACAGCTAAGGAATTAGAATGATAATTTGAAGCTAGTGATTCCTGATCTGCCAGATAGTAATTGTCATGACATTGAACCTGGGGATTATGTAATGATACGGAATTTTCTACGCTCAGGTTGCCTTATTGACAGATGGGAAGGACCATACCAAGTCTTATTGATTAGCACGACAGCATTGAAGGTTGCAGAGAGAGAGACTTGGGTTCATTCGTCCCATTGTAAGAAGGTTGCTGATCCAGAGAGGTCCCGTGATAAAGAACAGATGGTAGAGGAAGTTGTATCACTGGAGTGTCTGTTTCAGGAGGACTGAAACGGCACCTGAGCATTGAGAATAATAAGATCGGAGGCAGTTGTCGATTCCCTGTTCCCTTTTATTGTTTTTCTCCACTTCCCATCCCATCTCCCTCAATTGTTTCTTTCCCCCTTCTCATTCTTCTCCATTTCCTCCTATAAGATGGACTTGCCCCAAGAGACTGTGATCCGGATTTTCCTGTTGACCATGATGTTGACCAGAGCAGTCTGTTCCGGCGAGAGTACCATGGAGGTCGAGAGAGGTTCTGGAATGGGTTCTGATGACAGAGATGGAGGCGTAGATTTCCAAGAACAACATAATCACCGAGTAAAGGCGAGTATCAGAAAATGATCTGGTAGCATTGACAATAGAAGAAATTGTGAAGGATTGTTAGCTGAAGAGAACTGTATCTGTAGACTCTGTGACAGTGTAGTTGAGGATGGGTGTATCAAGAAATGTCAGTCCAGTTTTAATATCCACATGGACCGGCATCCATTGAAAGACTATCATTCCTTAGTGGGTAAAGTGTTAAATCAGACAGATTGTTGTGTATGCTCTCAAGTACCTCAAGGGTACTTGAGCTAAGTGGTGGGAGGCCGGTGGACAGGAGGTTTAATATCTCCAGTCCTCCTAGTTTGAAGCTCCACCAATATCATGTGGATAGATCCCTAGTATGTTTTAACATTTCCAATCCCCGAAAGCCGGGAAATTGGGAAGTGTCATGGAATAACCAAACCATGACCTTTTCATACAGAGCCGATAGAATGCCTACAGATACAGAACTTATACGCCACATAGCCGGTAGTGGAAAATATTTCCGATATAGGTATACCCTAGGAAGTAGGACCATGAGAGTTGGAGAGGTATCACCAGGACACTGTGCACATATCGTACAAACTGATACGTGTACTAAACAGATGGGAGAATAAGGGTTAGGAGATTTCATATGGAAAATGTGTAATATGGTAATGTCCTACTCCGTCCCATATGTTCTCCCCGATGATGCATACTTCATATGCGGGAGGAAGGCGTATAAGTGGCTTGCCCCAAACTCAGAAGGGTTATGTTATATTGGAAAAGTACTGCCTGAGGTAATGACCATATCCCACACTAAAATGAAGGATATTCACCGCAGTGCCCAAGCTCCTTATACTCACACTCATTATGAGCACATCGTTAAACGGCACCTGATAGAAAGAACAGAGCATCCGGCCTCTGACCTGATCAATGAATCCACCGGGATTAAATTCCTAATCGTGTTAGATATCACTCGTACCGCCAGAGGAGTGATAAATTATAAATATATATCTGCGCTTGCAAATTTATTAGACAATATCACTGAAATGTATGATGACACATTCAGGTATACCGGAAGGGAGCTCCAAGCTTATAAAACAGAACTGGTTCAGCATAGGATGATTCTCAATTATCTCACAGCTGTGACAGGCGGGTATTGTGTTACCCTAGCGACTCAGTATGGAATAAAGTGCTGCACATATATTACAAACAGCACCGAGGACCCGGTCGAGGTCATAGACAAAAAGATGGATGACATTTTGCAATTAAAATGGGAGTTCCGAAGGAAACACAATCTCACCCTTGCCGCTGTGGGTAATGAGCTGACCAGTTTGGTGTCATGGTTGAACCCACGAAATTGGTTCTCTGGTTTAGGAGAATGGACCCAAGGTATTATCATGGATGTAGGGAAATTTCTTTTGTGTGTTCTGGGTGTCATCATATTGGTCGGTCTGATATTTAGATGCGTTCGGGTTTTAACAAAGTGTAAACGTAGCGCCCGAGTGATGAGTTTAAGAAGTGAAGATACTGTAATAACAACGACTGATTTGGTTTATGACCCAACGATAGAGACAATGTTGTGATGAAAATGTGATTCCACGGTCTGTTTCTTTCACCCGTTTCTCCTTTGTTTTCCTCCAAGGTACAAAGACATCCGCTTGGAAGAAGAATTTGACAACCTTTTACACAGACAACTGATGGACTATGCCATAGACCCCCCATATCCCTAGTACCTTTAATTTTACGCTAGCCCAACACTTTTTGTAAGTCTATGGACATTGAAAAAGCTTTTTGCACACCGTCTATAGCAAAAGCATCGGGAGACTACAGTCAACATGTACATTGAGACAAGACAAGACACAAGACAAGACCTCAATTGGCAAATGTATATTAAACTCACATAGTTTATCACTGCATTTACCATAATTGTTCTTTATCTTCATCTCTACAACCTTCAGGTAATAACACACATAGTCGATAGGGAATATAGGCACAGATATCAGCACTCACATATTCCCCCATTCATGTATCATCAACTAAAATGTGCTCCCCCATTTTGTTGCAACCAAAAGCCGAAGAGAGCTCGGTAAAGTTTGACAGCCCATCCACAGACCCGTACCACGGGATAAGAAGGAATTCAAATGTATACTTCGCAATACCTCGAAGCTTGATTTAAAACACGTACGGCACGATGATACATGACCCCCCAAACATGGATTCATACATACATGCTTTTGCTATCTCACTAGGTCATACCCTTTTCCTACCTTCTCCTCTCCTCCCCTACCCAATCATAGAAATGTATTATACATGACATATATTTTTCTCTTTTTGAACTGTTTTAGGAAGTGGCAGTTATTGGTGACTGCCAAAGGGTGGACTGTCAAAGTCAGAAAAATATCACGCTACACACTGCCATATATGCACCTCATGCGAGTGCCTGCTGCGTGTGCATGAGCCCTCCCGTGCGTGCGCATACTCTCAGTTGCGTGCACCCGCAGGCGCACGGTATGCGCATTTACGGTAGAGTTTGTGTGCGTCTAGCGGGCGACTCAATCGTAACATATTTTAGTCATATAATGTATTTTGTAGATTATGGTCCCTTTGATAGAATCTGAAAGTTTAGTTAATGTAGTATGTTCAGAGACAAAGAGATCCCTCTTTGTATGATATGAAGGGTCAGACAGGGGTTACACAGTGGTGTTTAGTATCCATCGGAAGAGAATATAATTAGCAATATTCCGGTGTTGGTTTGAAGCGGATTAATCGCTCGTGCGTATAGTTATGGACATAAGAAGTTTATGGACATTTACTATATTTGCACTTTATTACCCATGCGGCGGGAAACCCAGTTTCCCACCCACCTGAGCAGTTAGGAATAGTCACAGCCCACCTGTATGAACCAACCTATGACCTTTTGTTATAATGCGAAGACGAATTCCTGTGTCCAATGAACAATAAGAATGTAGGGACCATTGTACTGTATTGTGTGTAATGTATAAAAGGACAAGCCGATCTGGGCCAGCTCTCTACTCTCTTCAACGGTTCTCATTGCTGATAATCGGGAGCTGGATATCCAGAAAGGCGCTTGCGATTGTTTCCCCTGGTGCGTAAGTTCTCTGCAACCATATTGTCTCTTATTTTAATGTTATAAGCCATTCTCTCTCTCCTTCCCCCTTTTAAATGTAATTGTATCTTTATTGTATTTTATGTGTAGTGATTCGGTTAGGTATTTTATGTTATCTTGGTAGTGTATAACTTGTATTGTATTATTCTTTTTCAATTGAACGTTCATTCATTTCCTTAAAAGGCGTTAGACCCTTAGACCGGTATTTGAGTGTTTATTATATTGCTAAGGGGTTCTCAGAGCGTCACATACGCTCATACAGCTTTTAAACTAACAAGGTTACACTGTGTTGCATTTACACCTTATCACTGCACAAGGGTTTACAGTATAAGTACATTGTTTATGGTATAGTTATAAAGGTTTAACTCTGTGAGCGTCAGCGCCGCTTGTGATCTCCTCGTGGTCTCGAGCGTCCGCTACGCTGATAGCGTATCATTACGTTAGTTGGCAGCCTATAGCGTGCTTGCCTTTACGCTCTAAGCCGTGAGCGAACGTGCCGCTTGTGCATCTCATCCACGTCTAAGCGTTCGTTACGCAACGTGCGTACTCTTACGGTATTTCCATACGCCAATTGCGTACTGTGTTCTTTAACCTTTTAGAGTGTTTTATACAAGGTATAGAATAGGCATTGTCACTGCAGTCGTAACAAGTATGTATCAGCTGCACCCAAAGCAAAAGTGTCAGAAGAATGGAGATGATGTGCCAGATGTAATGACGCTGGAGTTCGGCGGCTGTGCGGGATGCCGGACGAACGTGGACATTCTTTTAAAGGGGCAGTCACGTACAAGGCAAAACCATGTCTTGTATGTGATTGCCCCTTTAAAAAAAAAATCTGAGTTCAGCCAGCATCCCACACGTCCGCCGAACTCAGGCGTCATTAATTCCGACCCAATATACTGTAGACTCCCTTTTGATGAAAATACTACAGATATTGATGAGTATGCAGTGTTTAATTGTCCCATAGTAAAATCAATAAAATCGGGATGCAGTTATGTGACCGACGGTCAGGAGGCCGATGGCCCCATAACCTCTCCCTGCATCCCGAACACTGAAAATACTGACAGTCGGCATGCCGACTAGAAGGGACTATTCCCACTCGTTGGTGTCCACAACACCCATAGAGTGGGAACAGAACCTGTGGTGAACGCAGCTCCCCACCGAGCCCGCAAGGGGCTTCATTGCACTTGCCCCCACGGCCGTGACGTGGCCCCGGCCACGTGGCCTCAACCTATAAAATCTACTGTGGTCCCCACAATTTTAGGGAAGTATCCTTTTCAGAATGATGGCTGGATACACTGGCCATGCCACGTCTGTTTCTTTAGTACAATGATATAAAGCTAGTGCTAAATTTCCAGTGAGTGAGAAGGTCAGGGGTCAGCCAACGCCACATAATTTGCTGTTTGTCCCCTGATTCCACCTCTGTTTTCCTCTTCTGGGGTTCAGTACATCTCAACTTCTGCAAATGGAACAAGGAAAATTCAGTAAGTGTGTCATCCAGTCCCATTTCTATCACTCTCTTATGTCTTTCTAATCTTCTATCTTCTCTGTCCATTACCTGTCTGTGCCAGCCACTCATGCCCATTACCTGTCTGTGCCAGCCTGTCTGCTCTTCTCCTGGCTACCACATCCTATATGCCCTTCTTGTCTGCACAAGCTTTTCCTCCTCTTCCCATCTGCACCAGCTGTTTTCTGTGTCAGCCTCTCAGTCCTTCCATACTGCACCAACCACTCTGCCCTTCCCCTATATTTGGATACACAACCAAAAAGTGAGTGTTTTCTCAGCTGCGCACTGCTACAAGTGTGTAATTGGAACAATGTACGTCATACAGATTATCGCTCAAGATTATAATAGCGCTCTGCATATACAATGGGGTTGGTTATACCCAAGTGGCTCTTCACACAATCTCTGAAATGTAGTCCTTTTATCCTCTGATAGTGATGTATTCTTTGAATCTCCGTACGTCCAAATACGGATGTTAATATTTCAAGGGAGTCCTATTCCTTTTCCTATATGGGGGGTGGTTACTTCATGAAGAACAATTCTATGGGTTCACCTTCGTGATAGGTATAGGATATATGCTCACATTATTCTTACATAAAACTTATTAGTGATATACTCATCAAGGTTTCTTTTTTATATTATTTCTTCCATTCCATCACCAAAATAATACACAAAGGATGCTCACATGTATGCTTACATGAAGAATGATGTTTATATGCACGTAAAGGTTTCTTTTCTGGTCCTTATTGGTAGTCCATACTTCCCCTCGTTATATTTGGGGTACAACCACAAAAAGCAGAAAAGAAGGTATCAATTCCACATAAGTAATTCTAGTTCTACCCCCTGGATGGTAGCCTTGGAATTATTGGGGGTCGGTGAAGGTTTATACTTTTATGGGGTCACAAGTGAGCATCTGTAATATCGTCTGCTTGCTGTGTTAATTTTTTTGATTTCTGGGACTGGTAAAAGATACCTTTATGTGCATTGTACAGTCTACTTACGTGTAAGCATACATGTGAGTGTCGTCCGCTCTGTGTTCACTTTTGGGTGACCCCATAAAAGTATAAACCCCCACCGACCTCATAATCCCAAGGCTACCATCTAGGGGGTAGAACTAGAATTACCTATGTGGAATTAATACCTTCTTTTCTGCTTTTTGTGGTTGTACCCAAAATATAATGAGGGGAAGTGGGGACTACCAACAAGGACCAGAAAAAAACCCTTTATGTGCATATAAATATCATTCTTCGTGTAAGCATACATGTGAGCATCCTTTGTGTATCATTTTGGTGATGGAATGGAAGAAATAATATAAAAAAGAAACCTTGATGAGTATATCACTAATAACTTTTATGTAAGAATATTGTGAGCATATATCCTATACCTATCACGAAGGTGAACCCATAGAATTGTTCTTCATGAAGTAGCCACCCCCCATATGGGAAAAGGAATAGGACTCCCTTGAAATATTAACATATGCTCTTTATTCAGTGTACATGAGGAACTGAGCTCTTTTTTCTGTTTTTTCCTCTCTTTTTTTTATATATTTGTGTTTCTGTTCCTTCCTATTTGAGCATTTGTGTCTAATCTTGTATATGCACGTCAATATCTATCTCTCTTTGCC
Organism: Pseudophryne corroboree; assembly: GCF_028390025.1. Classification (NCBI taxonomy): domain Eukaryota; kingdom Metazoa; phylum Chordata; class Amphibia; order Anura; family Myobatrachidae; genus Pseudophryne; species Pseudophryne corroboree. Next base: position 264,498,594 of record NC_086447.1, on the reverse strand, counting down.
TCCTTTTTCTATTTGTATGTCTGTGTATTGCATTGTGAGTGTCTGGTCCCCCCCCCCCCATTCATGTCTCTGTCTGTTTCCCTCTTTTACACTAACCATCCCTCCCAACATTTCCAATACTTTGCCCCCAAAACCGACTTTTTCACTGTCCCACACCGTGCCTTGCTCCTTCTCCGACCTCTTCTTTCTTCTATATATCCTCTCTTCATCCCATACCTTCCTCCTTGTCTTCTACTGAAGTTTATGGAGTCCTCTCGGAAGACAATCAGAAGTAACTTGGACAAATGGAGTCACAACCTTGTCCAAAACCACATAACTGACCCAGAGAATGACACAAGCTTCTCCAAAAGACACATAACTTATCACGAGGATGGCACAATCTTCTGATTTGAATCATTGCATAGGATAGCCTTATTTGCTATGTTTATTTCTTCATATACCTGTACTACATGTCCAGCATGATCCTCTAGGGACTGGCCAAGCTTTTCTGATGGCTGACCACACCCCATCCGTAGAAGGTACCAAAATTGAGCAACAAGGTATCCAGCTCAACTAGATGTACATATGCAATAGCAGCTGAATACAGGAAGTACTCCGTTGTACTGTAAATGAAACTGAAATCCAAACAGCCACAGTTTTAACCCAGCAGAGGGAATGAAGTAGGCCTGCTTCCAAGGCTTTTTCCACATCAAATGATTTTCTAGAGTCATAGGGGTTTGAAGCTCTGGTAGCAGAGTTTTTATTTATTTACGAAGCACAAAACTGCTGCAATCCCACCAGCAAACAACACATTAAAATAGAAATCACTATAGCTGATAATGGTTAAAGCTAGTCATCTGGTTATACTGATGTTGTCAGATGTGCTTTAGACTGGAGTCTCAGTCTGATTTATAGGCATATTTGACAGCCCATATTTTGGTAATGCCACAATCATTTGATTTGTGTACCATTTGGATTGCACTGTGAACAGGGCCAGCAACAGAAATCTTGGGTCCCCGTACAGTGATATCTCTGGGGCCCCTCAGATTATTATATTTATTTTTTTAAATCATAATGGAATTTTCTGCACTATATAAGAAACTGTTACTGTCACTGAGGCTGTGTCCACACTGCCTACAGCTTGCTGCCCTATTCGGACAAGATGGCTCACATCCCTGCCAGCCACTAAGCGGCATATCCTTGGGGCCTCTCTGATCCTTGGGGTCCGGTATAGGTGTCCTTTGTGATCCCCCTGTCGCTGGCCCTGACTGTGAAGACATCACCCACAAATGTAAGCATCCTTAAAAGCTACCATAAAATGAAGTGGTTGTTGATTCTCCAGCATAGAAAAACTGTATTGCTATTTACTTTTTTAATGGGAGTCATGTTATGGGCATTGCCAGCTCCTAATTATATTATTTAGAAGAAACGAAACTGTTCTTAGCACCTGATTCAGAGATGTATGCAAGTGCGTCACAGCTACAAATATACAGTATACGCAGCAGCTATGCACAAATATGCAAATGTCCAGCCGCTAGGATTAGTATTGAGATGCCCACTGGCAGAGTCTCTGAACTGACGCTTGTGTACAAAGAAATAGGGCCTAATTCAGACCTGATCGTAGCAGCAAATTTGTTAGCAGATGGGCAAAACCATGGGGGTCAGTCCGAATTGATCGCTCGCCAGCAGTTTTTAGCAGCCGTGCAAATGCTATGCCGCCTCCCACTCGGAGTGTATTTTAGCTTAGCAGAAGTGTGAACGGTTGTATCGCAGAGCGGCTACAAAAAAGGTTTTGTGCAGTTTCAGAGTAGCTCAAAACCTACTCAGCGTTTGCGATCACTTTAGACTATTTAGTTCCGGATTTGACGTCACAAACCCGCCCAGCGTTCGTCCAGCCACTCCTGCATTTTCCCAGCCATGCCTGCGTTTTTCCCTGGCACGCCTGCGTTTTTCCGCACACTCCCTGAAAATGGTCAGTTGCCACCCAGAAATGCCCACTTCATGTCAATCACTCTGCGGCAACCAGTGCGACTGAAATACATCGCTAGACCCTGTGCAAAATGACATCATTCATTGTGCCCGTACATCGCGCGTGCGCATTACGCCGCATACGCATGCGCAGAACTGCCATTTTTTATCCTGATCGCAGTGCTACAAACAAATTCAGCTAGCGATCAACTCGGAATGACCACCCATGTGCACTGCAGGGGAGGGGGGGGGGCAGATATAACATGCAGAGAAAGTTAGATTTGGGTGGGTGTGTTCGAACTGAAATCTGAATTGCAGTGTAAAAATAAAGCAGCCAGTATTTACCCTGCACAGAAACAAAATAACCCACCCAAATCTAACTCTCTGCACATGTTATATCTGCCCCCTGCCATGCACATGGTTTTGCCCATCTGCTAACAAATTAGCTGCTATGATCAACTCTGAATTACCCCCTTAACTATCAGACTCACATTGGTCAAATATCGATCTTCTTAGTATCTCTATGGTCGTGCAGACAACGTAGCCATTGTAGATGCGTACAGGATTGCAACCGCAAACTTTCATGCCCCTGAAACGCTCATTTCGCCACTCCCCTGTTACCTCCCACAAGCGCTTCCTGACTGTCACTCATGTTGTGTAAAAATTCTCATTGCAACAGTCATCACAAGAGCATTGCCGCACAGACGCAGTGTGACTTATACCCATTGCGTACATTCCTGAATCAGTCCCTTAGAGGGTCATTCAGATCCGATCGCTGCCGAGCGTTTTCACACAGCAGGCGATCAGATTTTAACTGCGCATGCGTATGCACTGCAATGCGCAGGCGCGTCGGACAACAGCAACAGGCATCGCCGGCCAGCGACGGGATGGTGCGAAAAAGACAATCGCACGAGCGTTCGCAAGGTGATTGACAGGAAGAGGCCATTTGTGGGTGGCAACTGAGCTTTTACAGGGAATGTCCAGAAAAACGCAGGCGGATTCAAGTGTTTTCAGGGAGGGTGTCTGACGTCAGCTCAGGCCCGATCAGCAGGATTCAATCGCACTGGAAGAGTAAGGGCTGGGCTGCGCAGAGACTGCACAAACTGATTTTTACCAGCTCTGTTACACATGCATTCGCACACTTGCTCGGTGAAAATACACTCCCTCTGTAGGCGGTGACTATCTGATTGCAGGACAGCTAAAAATGCAGCATTGTTGCTTCTGAAGACGGTCAATAAAGACCGAAACGTCAAGCTTGTTTAAACGGGGTGGTCTCGTTTATTCATTTGAATAAGTCCTTGGAGTGCCGCCAATTACATCATTATATTGCTTCTTGGCTCTGGAGGGCACCGGGCATGCTGCACCAGTATTTATGACGGAGTGCCGAGGATCTTCTGTGTGTATATATATATATATATATATATCATATTAGACAAATATGTCCTACTCTCAATAGGGGTGTGCACCGGGCCATTTTTTGGGTTCTGTGTTTTGGTTTTGGATCTGAATCTCCTCCGTGTTTTGGATCTGGATTGGTTTTGCCAAAACCACCTTTCCTGGTTTTGGTTCTGTACTTTTTTCTGAAAAAGTCTTCAAAACAGCTAAAATAACAGAATTTGGGGGTGGTTTTGTTCCTACAGTATTATTAACCTCAATAACATAAATTTCCACTCATTTCCAGACAATTCTGAACACCTCACACCTCACAATATTGTTTTTATACAGTATAGGCCAAAAGGTTGCACCAAGGTAGTGTTATGATTCCAGCACTCTGGTCTGAGGTGGTCCTATTGCAAGGACCGGAGCACTGGAACGGAATGCTGGGGAAGGGAGCGGGAATAGAAAGTAGCCCCTGGCGCCCTAACTCCGTTGTCTCGCCCGTGTTGTCAGAAATCCCCTGCGAGACTATGGTTGCTTGAGCCCATGGCAGCCGCGTTTGAAGGGCGGATTATGTCTGCCCAACTCCGATGCCCCCTCAGGTCTTAATGGGAGACAAAGGGAAATCCGAGACAGGGTGATAACAAGGGGCCCTCTGACTAAACAACCAGGCCAGGGGCTACAAGCTAACTGACTAAACCTGAGGTATGTGCGGTAACCCGCCAGGGAAAAGGACAACCAAAATCCACTAGTCCGTACTCCTACCCAGCACCGCTGGATACCAGAGTGGATCTGTGGGAGCGGAATCCTCCGCAAAAGCTCCGAAACACAAATAATAAATGACAAAATAATAAAGCGGCCCAAGCCGCAACACACGGCTACGCCGTGACTCACGAACACCACTGGATGTTCAAAAGGTGCTCAGTCAGGACTCCAGGAACAGATGACGACTTCCGAGTACAGGACAACTGAGAACAGGAACGACCGGATACAGCAGGACTGGAAACACTCACAGCAAACAGATTCAGCATGCAGGAAGCTATTACCGGCGTCTGTGAGAAGCCCAGGAAGTGTATTTAACAGGGAGTCCTCCAATCAGCTGTTTGGAGGCTGATTGGATTAGATGCCATACAGCTGCCAAGCTGCATGGCCAGGAAAACAGATATCTATTAATTAAATTGAACCCAGCAACGGGGAAACGCAGTCCGTAAGTGGCGTCCCCGTTGCTAGGGTCCGTGCGGCTCCGTGCGCCCGGCGTCTAGCGTTGCCAGGGAGCCGGCGGCTGTACGCGCATGGCGTCCCTGGTTGCTAGGCGCCGGGCCGCACCGGACGAGCGGACCCCGGCGCCTAACAGTACCCCCCCCTTGAGGAGGGGTCAAGGAACCCCTAAAGCCAGGTTTCCGAGGAAATTCCCGAAAAAATGCCCTCTTGAGCCTCGGGGCATGGAGATCCTTATCCAGGACCCAAGACCTTTCCTCTGGACCATAGCCTCTCCAGTGCACCAGAAAATAAAGCCGACCCCGGGACAATTTGGAATCGAGAACCTTCTCCACGAAGAACTCCTGATGACCCTGTACATCTACTGGTGATTTCCCCTGAGAGATCTTCCGAGGAAATCTACTGGAAGAAACGTATGGTTTCAACAAGGAGCAATGGAACGTATTTCCGATCCGGAGAGCTCTTGGTAAACGTAACTGGAAAGCAACTGGATTGATTTTTTTAATAATATGAAATGGTCCAATAAATTTGGGGCCCAATCTAGCTGAGGTTTGTCGAAGTTTAATGTTACGAGTCGACAACCATACCCTATCTCCCACCTTAAAAGTGCAAGGCCGCCGGAGCCTGTCAGAAAATTTTTTCTCTCGAAATGCCGCTTTTCTGAGAGCAAGGTGCACTTTTCTCCAAATGAGTCTGAGATGAGAGGTTAAGGTTAGCGAGGAGACAGAGGAATGTTGAAAAAAAGAATTAGCTCTGGGGTGAAAACCAAAAACTGAAAAGAATGGAGACACATTAGTGGAGGAATGACAAGAATTGTTGTAAGCAAACTCCGCCAAAGGAAGAAACTCGGACCAATCATTCTGGAGTTTGGCTGAGTACAAACGCAAATACTGTTTTAATGATTGATTAACTCGCTCGGTCTGCCCGTTGGATTGGGGATGGTAGCCGGACGTTAAAGACAATTTCATCTTTAATGAGGCACAAAAAGACTTCCAAAATTGTGCAATGAATTGTGGACCCCGATCAGAAACAATATCAGTGGGTAACCCATGAAGTCTGAAAACATGGCGGAGAAACAAAACTGCCAATTCCTGGGCAGATGGCAGTCGGGGAAGAGCAATGAAATGGGCCATCTTGCTAAAACGGTCCACTACCACCCATATGACTCGGAATCCGGCTGACAGAGGGAGGTCTACCACAAAATCCATGGAAATATGAGACCATGGCCTGAGAGGAACATTTAAGGGCATAAGTTGCCCGATGGGTAAGGAACGGGGAACTTTATGCTGTGCACAGACCTGACAAGAAAAAACAAACTCCTTAATGTCTTTAGAAAGACCAGGCCACCATACTGAGCGGGAGACTAATTCCAAAGTCTTAGAGGTCCCCGGATGCCCGGCAACTTTGTTATCATGAAACTCAGTCAAAACAGTAGCTCTCAAAAACTCAGGGACATAAAGACGACCAGCAGGAGTATTTCCAGGAGCTTGATGTTGAAGCTGCTTTAGCTGGGTAAATAAATCTTGTGTGAGGCCTGCCCAAATGACTGAAGACGGAAGTATGGGAGTAACAGGACTGTTATTATGAACTGGAAGAAAACTGCGTGACAGGGCATCCGCCTTGGTATTCTTGGAACCTGGCCTGAAGGTGATAATAAACTTGAAACGAGTAAAAAATAAAGCCCAACGAGCCTGCCGGGCATTCAGCCGTTTAGCTGATTCGATGTACTGAAGATTTTTGTGGTCAGTCAATACTGAAATGGTATGTGTTGCTCCCTCAAGCCAATGCCTCCACTCCTCGAAAGCCCATTTAATAGCCAGTAACTCCCGGTTACCAACATCGTAGTTGGATTCAGCGGAAGAGAATTTCCTGGACATAAAGGCACAAGGATGTAATTCTAGAGAGTCCGGATCCTTCTGAGATAGGATAGCCCCCACTCCAACCTCCGAGGCATCAACCTCAACAATGAAGGGCAATTCTGGGTTGGGATGTCTGAGGACTGGGGCTGAGACAAAAGCTTGTTTCAAGGCCTGAAATGATAACTCAGCTTCACGTGACCAGTTGGTAGGATCCGCTCCCTTCCTAGTCAGTGCCACAATGGGAGCAACCAGGTCGGAAAAAGAATGAATAAATCTTCTATAATAATTCGCAAACCCTAAAAAGCGCTGAATTGCTTTTAAGTTGGTGGGTTGCGCCCAACTAAGGATGGCTTGGAGCTTCTTTGGTTCCATACAGAATCCCCGAGGGGAAATAATGTACCCTAAAAAGGATACCTCCGTGACATGAAACTCACACTTCTCCAGCTTGGCATAAAGGTGATTTTCACGTAATTTTTGAAGAACCTGACGCACCTGGGTAACATGTTGTTCTATAGAGTCAGAATAGATCAGGATATCGTCTAAGTAAACGACCACGAATCTTCCAAGAAAATCACGGAGCACATCGTTAATGAGATCCTGGAAAACTGCCGGAGCGTTAGACAAGCCGAACGGCATCACCAGATACTCGTAGTGACCCGACTGAGTACTGAACGCCGTTTTCCACTCATCTCCCGACTTGATTCGGATGAGGTTATACGCTCCCCTCAGGTCAATCTTAGAAAAAATCACAGCCGAACGCAGCTGATCAAAGAGGACAGAAATCAGCGGCAGAGGGTAAGTATTTTTAATTGAGATCTTATTCAGAGCTCTAAAGTCAATGCAAGGTCTGAGTGATCCATCTTTCTTCTCCACAAAGAAGAAGCCTGCACTTAAAGGGGATTTAGATGGCCTGATAAATCCTTTCCCTAGGCTCTCCTTAACATACTCATTCATGGCCGCAGTTTCTGGTCCGGACAATGCATATAACCTTCCCTTTGGCAATGTGGCACCAGGAATTAGCTCAATAGCACAATCATAAGGCCGATGGGGAGGCAGAATGTCCGCATTGCCCTTGGAAAATACATCAACAAAGTCCTGGTATTCCACGGGAATGGGTTCAGGAATGGCAGCAGCTATTCTGACGGGAAACGTAATACATTCCTTATTACAGATGGTACCCCATTGTGAGATCTCCCCCGACTGCCAATCAATGATGGGATTATGAAAGGCCAGCCAAGGGTGACCCAGAACCACTGGAACTGCTGGGCAATGGGTAAGGAAAAACTCAATCTTTTCGGAATGAAGAGCTCCTACCGTAAGTAGTACAGGGGGTGTACAGAGGGAAATAACCCCATTGGACAAGGGACTCCCATCTAAACCATGCATGGTGATACACCTACCCAAGGTTAACTGAGGAATACCTAAGGCCTTGGCCCACGTTAAGTCCATAAAGTTCCCTGCAGCTCCACTGTCAACAAAAGCCGACACCGAAGAACTGAGGCTGCCAAAGGAAACTTTAGCTGGGACTAACAGGGAGTTACTCGAGGAGATAAGCTGCAGACCAAAGTGAACCCCCTCACAATTCACTTGGTCGAGGCGTTTCCCGACTTGTTCGGACAATTACGGGCAAAATGTCCCTTACCCCCACAGTACAAACAAAGACCAAAGTTTTGCCTTCTGGCTCTTTCTTCTGGAGACAGCCTGGAGAGACCCATCTGCATGGGCTCCTCTATGTCTTCAGGAATGGAAAATACACAAGGAGTAGACCTGACAGGTGCTCCTTTTTCAGCCCTCCGCTCTCTGAGACGACGATCAATCTTAATAGAAAGCTCCATGAGTTTATCGAGCGTCTCAGGAGCGGGATACTGAAAGAGACTGTCTTTTATAGACTCAGATAAGCCGAGGCGAAACTGACTGCGCAGAGCTGGGTCATTCCAGCCACAGTCGTTCGACCAACGGCGAAACTCTGTACAATAAACCTCTGCAGGATCTCTACCTTGTCTGAGAGCGCGTAACTCACTCTCGGCGGATGCCTCCCTATCAGGGTCATCATACAAAAGCCCTAAAGACCCCAGAAAGGCGTCTACTGACAACAATGCCGGATCCTCTGCTTTTAAACCAAAAGCCCAGGTCTGGGGATCCCCCTGGAGCAAAGAAATAATAATTTCGACCCGCTGAGATTCAGTACCTGAGGAGATTGGTCTTAAACGAAAATAAAGTTTACAGGACTCTTTAAAATTAAAAAACTGCTTCCTATCACCAGAAAAACGGTCAGGCAAGTGCATTTTTGGTTCAGGGACTACCCTCGGGGAAGTTCGTAAAAGATCTTCCTGCGACTTCACCCGAAGGGAAAGATCCTGAACCATTTGAGTAAGTTCTTGAATCTGGCTAACTAGAAGCTGGCCAGGATTTGGCCCTAAACCAGTGGGATTCATGGGGCCGAGAATTCTTACAAAACTGAATAAGGGAAAAAATCAAACCCTGTTTAATTTTAAGTTTTGGTTTGGCCGGTAATAATGTTATGATTCCAGCACTCTGGTCTGAGGTGGTCCTATTGCAAGGACCGGAGCACTGGAACGGAATGCTGGGGAAGGGAGCGGGAATAGAAAGTAGCCCCTGGCGCCCTAACTCCGTTGTCTCGCCCGTGTTGTCAGAAATCCCCTGCGAGACTATGGTTGCTTGAGCCCATGGCAGCCGCGTTTGAAGGGCGGATTATGTCTGCCCAACTCCGATGCCCCCTCAGGTCTTAATGGGAGACAAAGGGAAATCCGAGACAGGGTGATAACAAGGGGCCCTCTGACTAAACAACCAGGCCAGGGGCTACAAGCTAACTGACTAAACCTGAGGTATGTGCGGTAACCCGCCAGGGAAAAGGACAACCAAAATCCACTAGTCCGTACTCCTACCCAGCACCGCTGGATACCAGAGTGGATCTGTGGGAGCGGAATCCTCCGCAAAAGCTCCGAAACACAAATAATAAATGACAAAATAATAAAGCGGCCCAAGCCGCAACACACGGCTACGCCGTGACTCACGAACACCACTGGATGTTCAAAAGGTGCTCAGTCAGGACTCCAGGAACAGATGACGACTTCCGAGTACAGGACAACTGAGAACAGGAACGACCGGATACAGCAGGACTGGAAACACTCACAGCAAACAGATTCAGCATGCAGGAAGCTATTACCGGCGTCTGTGAGAAGCCCAGGAAGTGTATTTAACAGGGAGTCCTCCAATCAGCTGTTTGGAGGCTGATTGGATTAGATGCCATACAGCTGCCAAGCTGCATGGCCAGGAAAACAGATATCTATTAATTAAATTGAACCCAGCAACGGGGAAACGCAGTCCGTAAGTGGCGTCCCCGTTGCTAGGGTCCGTGCGGCTCCGTGCGCCCGGCGTCTAGCGTTGCCAGGGAGCCGGCGGCTGTACGCGCACGGCGTCCCTGGTTGCTAGGCGCCGGGCCGCACCGACGAGCGGACCCTGGCGCCTAACAGGTAGCTGGACGGAGCAGCAGCAGGCCTTGGATGTATATACTGGGAGGACAAAATATAAAAAAAAGTATGTATTTGAAAAAAGACGCATTAGGCAAGGCTCAAGATTTCAGTTCACTAAAAGATGATTAAGGCAAAGAAGAATAAAACAAAACAATATTTTAGATTTAATTAATTTAATTTATTTTCATTTCAATTTATTTTAATTGAATTCATTTAATTTATTTAGAATCAAATTCTTAATTTCCACAAAGATATCTTCGATATGCAGAAAGTTCACTATATGAGTGTAGAGCGTTTGTCTTAAGCAAATTGAAATGCAGCTTACAGCATTCTATCTGTTGTGTAAATAAAAGCAAAGGTGTAGCTGCCATAGGTGAAAAGAGTGCAGCTGCTATGGGGCCCAGAGCTGAGAGGAGCCCACCTTCCCTGTCAGAGTTACATGTGTTATAAACATTTTTCACATTGGGGCCCTCACAAACTTTTACCTTAGGGCTTACAATATATCTAGTTACTCCCCTGGACCTGCTCATTGTAATGCGGTATAAAATGAACTGGAGGGCATTAATAATGTTGCACAATATGAACTGGGGCACTGTAATGTGGCACAATATGAAGTGAAGGCACTATAGTGTGGCAAAATACAGTGCCTTGCTAAAGTATTCACCACCCTTTGCATTTTTCATGTTTTGTTGCCGCACAACCTGGAATTAAAATGGATTGTTTGAAGGTTTGCATTATTTCATTCACAGAACATGGCTACAACTTTGAAGATTTTATTTTTTTATTGTGAAGCAAACAACAAATAGGACAAAATAACAGAAAACTTCAGCGTGCATAACAATTCACCTCCCTAAAGTCAGTACTTTGTAGAGCCACCTTTTTCTGCAATTGCAGCTGCAAGTCGCTCTAGATAAGTCTCTATGAGCTTGCCACATTTTGCCACTGGGATTTTTGCCCATTCCTCAAGGCAAAACTGTTCCAGTTCCTTCATTTTTGGATGGTGTCCACTTGTGAACAGCAATCTTCAAGTCTGACCACAGATTCTCAATTGGATTGAGATCTGAGCTTTGACTAGGCCATTTCAACACATTTAAATGTTTCCCCTTAAACCACTCGAGTGTTGCTTTAGCAGTATGCTTCGGTTCATTGTCCTGCTGGAAGGTGAACCTCCATCCCAGTCACAAATCACAGGCAGACTGATGCAGACTTGCTTAAGAATATCCCTGTATTTAGCACCATCCATCTTTCCCTTCGACTCAAAACAGTTTCCCAGTCCCTGCTGCTGAAAAACATCCCCACAGCATGATGCTGCCACCACCATGTTTCACTGTGGGGATGGTGTTCTTGGGGTGATGGGATATGTTGGATTTGCGCCAGACATAACGTTTTCCTTGGTGGCTGAAAAGTTAAATTTTAGTCTCATCTGACCAGAGCACCTTCCTCCATACATTTGGAGAGTCATCCACATGCCTTTTGGCAAACTCAAAACGTGTAAGGCTTATTGTGGTCACATGCTCAGATAAACCAGTCTCTGCTGTGGAACTCTGCAGCTCCTTCATGGTTACCTTTGGTCTCTGTGCTGCCTCTCTGAATAATGCTTTCCTTGCCCGGTCTGTGAGTTTTGGTGGCCGGCCCTCTCTTGGCAGGTGTGTTGTGGTACCATGTTCTTTCCATTTGAAGATCATGGATTTGATGCTGCTCCGGGGATCATCAAAGATTTGGATATTTTTTTTATAACCCAATCTTGACTTTTACTTCTCAACAACTTTGTCCCTGACTTGTTTGGAAAGCTCCTTGGTCTTCATGGAGTGATGCCTCTTGTTTGGTGGTGTTGCAGCCACTGGGGCCTATCAGAAAAGGTGTGTTTATACTGACAGATCATGTGACACTTAGATTGCACACAGGTGGACTTAATTTCACTAATTATGTGACTTCTGAAGGTAATTGGTTACACCAGAACTTTTGAGGGGCTTCATAGCAAAGAGGGCGAATACATATGCACATGCCAATTTTCAAATTTTTATTTATAAAAAATCTTTTTTTATATACATTTTTGTCATTTCACTTCACCAACTTAGACTATTTTGTCCATCACATAAAATGAAGATTAAAAAAAATGTAATTACAGGTTGTAATGTAACAAAATAGGTAAAATGCCAAGGTGGGGTGAATATTTTAGCAAGGCACTGTATGTACTGAGGGCACTGTAATGTGACATATGAACTCAGTGCACTATGTCATAATGTGAATTGGGGGTACTATGTGGCAAAATGTGTACTGGCAGCCCTACAATGTCATATAATGTGAACTAGAGCACTAATATGGTTAATAAAATAAGCTAGAGCACTGTTATGGGGCATAACATTACATAAGGCACTATTATGGTTCAGAAAATGAACTAGGGTACTACTATGAGGCATATGATTCACAACTGCTGTAGAGAGGTATCTTTCTAGAAGTATTGGGAGAGGAGACCCTTCAGAATTTTTCTGTGGGGCCCATAGATTTCTGGCTAGTATGTGCTGTGTGGGCCCCCCTGGTCCAGGGGCCCGTGTGCACCGCAAACACTGCAGCCATTATAGAAATACCTATGGTCATAGCATAGAAGGTGATACATGTTTGTTGGTTGGATATAACCTACTCAGTGCAGATATGGGGATGCAGTAAATCTCCTAACGGCTGATGAATGACCCTGTGCATGTATCAGTAATAACACTTTAGCCTAAATAATATTAACAAGACGGAGACTTAGATTTGGCAGAAACTGTTTGCTTATTTATTTCAATGAGCAAGAGCTTTAAATAGCTTTAAAGAAAATAATTAGGGAATGGTAGCAAAGAAGGAACTGCTAAACTCCTTCTACCACCCGCAAAAACTGACAACTTCATCACAACCATAAACCAAACAAGCTACACAAACAAAAGGTATCCACTCAACCTTCTACCTTGACTACCCATCCGTATGGGTGATGACGCTGCCCCTGTCTGGGTGGTCCAACAGATATAAACAGTCAACAAAGGTGAGCACACCAACAACTAGAAACCAATCAAAAACCAATCTATACATGCCCTAAAACAGGTATCCTGCCGTTCTTTCTCGCCAACACCTAAATCAAAGCAACCCAACAGCAACAAAAAGGGGAGGGTGGGCGGGAAGACAAAAGTAAAAGAGACTGACTCCACCTCAAACAAGCTCTAATTATTAAAGCTACCCCCCCATCCTTGCTACACTATTGGATCAAAACTACCACCTGATATCCTGCAAGGCCTCCCCAGCCTCTGGGATTTAAACCTCTCCTTTCCTATCTAGTCAATACGCTCTTCTTATAGTTTGAAGGAAAGATCATCATGAAGGAAGATGCAGTGCAAAAAGGAGTAGCCACAAGCGAATCAAAACTTCTGCAAATTTTGCTGTGCACTTGCCAAAGGACGCATGACATTGAGTTGGGTATAGGATTGAAGCCAGTTGGCAAGCAGCCAGGATTGCACATTAATGGGACTTCAACAAAGCTGCGGAAGAGAAATAGGGGTGTGCATTGTATACAGGATAGTGAATAGATTTGCATTAAAGTAAAATTTTTTCTGCTGTGCTTTTTTAGACAAAAAGTGGTCATTATAAACTTACTATTTGCCTAGGTGTTTTATTTAACCCACATCAGAGTACTGGGAAGGCCAGGGTTGACACATTGCATTATGCCACATAATCAGTGCTTGAAGTGGAAATTTTGAAGTGGGGTTATGGAAAAGTGAAGGCACGCTTCGGAAAAGGGGGCATGGTCACGCAAAAGGGGGCGTGTCCTTCAGTGTAGTTTACCACACCATTTATCCCTTATGCACATTTTGCACCACAATAGTAGGACCCCTTACATACTATCTAGTACTGGTGCCCTTTTCACATAATACCACACAGTACGAGCCGAAATTCACATTACAGTACACGGTATGAGCCGAAATTCACATTATACAGTAGCACACGGTATGAGCCGAAATTCACATTATAGCACATGGTATGAGCCGAAATTCACATTATAGCACATGGTAGGAGCCGAAATTCACATTATAGCACACGGTATTAGCCAAAATTCACATTATAGCACATAGTATGAGCCGAAATTCACATTATAGCACATGGTATGAGCCGAAATTCACATTATAGCACATGGTATGAGATAAAATTCAGGGAGAGTGACAGCAGGGACATAGGGACAGTGAGAGTGACAGGGAAAGTGACATCAGTGACATAGGGACAGAGATAGTGACAGAGGGACAGGGAAAGTGACAGCAAGGACATAGGGACAAGGAGAGTGACAGAGGGACAGGGAAAGTGACAGTAGGGACATAGGTAACAGTGACAGAGAGAGGGACAGCAAGGGCATACAGTAGGGACTAGGGAGAGAGAAATGCAGCAGATTACCTATTTAGCAGCTGTGGTGCATGAGGAGGCTGTGGTCTGCGGTGCATGAGGAGACTGTGGTCTGCAGTGCATGAGGAGGCTGTGGTCGGCGCGGGGCGGAGGATGCTTTGGGCTTCAATGATGGTGCAGAGGTGCAGAGAAGGACTGAAGGCGGCAGGGGAGACTGAGGGCGGCGGCGGTGCAACGGAGGAGGAGGCTGTGGTCGGTTGCCTTTGGTGCGGCATTGGCTCCTATGATGACCGCGGTGCTACTATTCCAAATATGCCAGGGACCGGCAGCCAATCAGGAGTGGCTGCGGGGCTGCTCCTGATTGGCTGCAGGTCCACGACAGATTTGAAATAGTAGCACCGCGGTCAGCTTGATGCGACATCGGCGGGGGTCAGTGCTCGAAGAAGGGCCGGTATGCCATACCATTGTATACTGGCCCACTTCGAGCACTGCACATAATAATATTGGATAGCTTAAGCGAAAAAATGAAAATGAAAAAAAAATCAATTGTCAACAAACACATTTAAAAAACTGGTTCAAAATGGCACAAGAAAATAGTTAGTGCGGAGGAGCCAAGTTACTCCAGTGGAGCCTTCATGGAAGACGAGGTAATGAATTAGAAAGAAACATCTCCAAAAAAATCCAACATCTAAAATCAAATCTGAAATCTAAATGATAAAATTATAGAATATCCAAACTAGATTAACATTACTATTGTCCCGTCCTGGGCCCCTGTGAACTCAGCAGGTGATTTGTGAGAGGGGGTTACTGAGTTGGATTCAGTCGAGGGGGTCGGATATATGATCTCCTCATGTATTGCTAGCAGCAAAGGACTGGGGCCTTAATTCGGCACTGGAATTTGTGAACGCGGGGGTGCACATACATCACAGGGGGGCGCGCCGTACAACGTAAGGGGGCATGCTGCGATTCATGGGGGCGTGGACTCATGGCACATCCCCATTACCATGGTGACGGTTGCTGAAGGGCGGGGGAGCGCCGCGAGTCCGGGGGCGTGGGCTCGTGGCACGCCCCCATCTCCACGGAGACCAGAAGTGCCAGATGGCCAGTCCGGCCATGAATGCTAGTACTGGATGTTGATGAGACCTGACTAGAGGCACGGAATCTAACCCACCAGAAGTTTTTAAACATTTACCACCTCCAATGGGGATTTTGGTTTCACGACTCCAGATAGGCAGGTCGTGGCCCCCTGGACAGGTACTGGTAATAGCTGAGGAGTCAGAGGGTAAATAACAAATAGTAGTCTGTGGTAAATGAATAAGTCTTTGATAAACCAAGAACTTGAAGAAACAAGCGATGGTGATGGATAGTACTTGGTATCTGAAGAACAATCGAAGGTAACTGATAGCACTCGGTATCTGGAGAAGCAATCGATGGTAACCGATGGCACTCGGTACTTGACACACTGAAGAACCTGGAGACACTTGAAATAGCAATCGATGGTAATCGATGTTGAAATACTCTGGTGGTGACGCAGAGTGGAGCCTGGAACCTGGAGCAGCAACACACAGCAGCATGCACTGAAGAAAGTTGTTCAGGTGCCTTCCTGTTCCCATGATCCCAATTATATACCCTGAGACAGTCTGCTGTTGGTGAGAGTAATCAGCTGACAATTCCAGGGTTCCCATTGGGCATTGCTGCGATCAGCTGACTCTGTAACATGGCTGACCAGAGTCCTGTATACTCCATGCATTCCACTCCATGCATTGTTTACTCTGAGATAGTACAGCAGCATATATCATGCCCACCGGCCGGCACCATGTCTGACAGCACCCCTGATCTGTGGAAGCCGGCGTCACAATGAACAACGGCTGGCTCTAGCCCGGATCCTGATAACTGTATATTACTTCTGATGTCTTAAAAGATGTCTAAGTGATATGATGTTACAAAATCACACCAGGGTGTACAAGTAATGAAATGCTTGATGTAGGTGTCATCTATATAGTAGAGATGAGCGCCTGAAATTTTTCGGGTTTTGTGTTTTGGTTTTGGGTTCGGTTCCGCGGCCGTGTTTTGGGTTCGAACGCGTTTTGGCAAAACCTCACCGAATTTTTTTTGTCGGATTCGGGTGTGTTTTGGATTCGGGTGTTTTTTTCAAAAAACACTAAAAAACAGCTTAAATCATAGAATTTGGGGGTCATTTTGATCCCAAAGTATTATTAACCTCAAAAACCATAATTTACACTCATTTTCAGTCTATTCTGAATACCTCACACCTCACAATATTATTTTTAGTCCTAAAATTTGCACCGAGGTCGCTGTGTGAGTAAGATAAGCGACCCTAGTGGCCGACACAAACACCGGGCCCATCTAGGAGTGGCACTGCAGTGTCACGCAGGATGTCCCTTCCAAAAAACCCTCCCCAAACAGCACATGACGCAAAGAAAAAAAGAGGCGCAATGAGGTAGCTGTGTGAGTAAGATTAGCGACCCTAGTGGCCGACACAAACACCGGGCCCATCTAGGAGTGGCACTGCAGTGTCACGCAGGATGGCCCTTCCAAAAAACCCTCCCCAAACAGCACATGACGCAAAGAAAAAAAGAGGCGCAATGAGGTAGCTGACTGTGTGAGTAAGATTAGCGACCCTAGTGGCCGACACAAACACCGGGCACATCTAGGAGTGGCACTGCAGTGTCACGCAGGATGTCCCTTCCAAAAAACCCTCCCCAAACAGCACATGACGCAAAGAAAAAAAGAGGCGCAATGAGGTAGCTGTGTGAGTAAGATTAGCGACCCTAGTGGCCGACACAAACACCGGGCCCATCTAGGAGTGGCACTGCAGTGTCACGCAGGGTGTCCCTTCCAAAAAACCCACCCCAATCAGCACATGATGCAAAGAAAAAGAAAAGAAAAAAGAGGTGCAAGATGGAATTATCCTTGGGCCCTCCCACCCACCCTTATGTTGTATAAACAAAACAGGACATGCACACTTTAACCAACCCATCATTTCAGTGACAGGGTCTGCCACACGACTGTGACTGATATGACGGGTTGGTTTGGACCCCCCCCAAAAAAGAAGCAATTAATCTCTCCTTGCACAAACTGGCTCTACAGAGGCAAGATGTCCACCTCATCTTCACCCTCCGATATATCACCGTGTACATCCCCCTCCTCACAGATTATCAATTCGTCCCCACTGGAATCCACCATCTCAGCTCCCTGTGTACTTTGTGGAGGCAATTGCTGCTGGTCAATGTCTCCGCGGAGGAATTGATTATAATTCATTTTAATGAACATCATCTTCTCCACATTTTCTGGATGTAACCTCGTACGCCGATTGCTGACAAGGTGAGCGGCGGCACTAAACACTCTTTCGGAGTACACACTTGTGGGAGGGCAACTTAGGTAGAATAAAGCCAGTTTGTGCAAGGGCCTCCAAATTGCCTCTTTTTCCTGCCAGTATAAGTACGGACTGTGTGACGTGCCTACTTGGATGCGGTCACTCATATAATCCTCCACCATTCTATCAATGTTGAGAGAATCATATGCAGTGACAGTAGACGACATGTCCGTAATCGTTGTCAGGTCCTTCAGTCCGGACCAGATGTCAGCATCAGCAGTCGCTCCAGACTGCCCTGCATCACCGCCAGCGGGTGGGCTCGGAATTCTGAGCCTTTTCCTCGCACCCCCAGTTGCGGGAGAATGTGAAGGAGGAGATGTTGACAGGTCGCGTTCCGCTTGACTTGACAATTTTGTCACCAGCAGGTCTTTCAACCCCAGCAGACCTGTGTCTGCCGGAAAGAGAGATCCAAGGTAGGCTTTAAATCTAGGATCGAGCACGGTGGCCAAAATGTAGTGCTCTGATTTCAACAGATTGACCACCCGTGAATCCTTGTTAAGCGAATTAAGGGCTGCATCCACAAGTCCCACATGCCTAGCGGAATCGCTCCGTGTTAGCTCCTCCTTCAATACCTCCAGCTTCTTCTGCAAAAGCCTGATGAGGGGAATGACCTGACTCAGGCTGGCAGTGTCTGAACTGACTTCACGTGTGGCAAGTTCAAAGGGCATCAGAACCTTGCACAACGTTGAAATCATTCTCCACTGCACTTGAGACAGGTGCATTCCACCTACTATATCGTGCTCAATTGTATAGGCTTGAATGGCCTTTTGCTGCTCCTCCAACCTCTGAAGCATATAGAGGGTTGAATTCCACCTCGTTACCACTTCTTGCTTCAGATGATGGCAGGGCAGGTTCAGTAGTTTTTGGTGGTGCTCCAGTTTTCTGTACGTGGTGCCTGTACGCCGAAAGTGTCCCGCAATTCTTCTGGCCACCGACAGCATCTCTTGCACGGCCCTGTCGTTTTTTAAAAAATTCTGCACCACCAAATTCAAGGTATGTGCAAAACATGGGACGTGCTGGAATTGGCCCAGATTTAATGCACACACAATATTGCTGGCGTTGTCCGATGCCACAAATCCACAGGAGAGTCCAATTGGGGTAAGCCATTCCGCGATGATCTTCCTCAGTTGCCGTAAGAGGTTTTCAGCTGTGTGCGTATTCTGGAAAGCAGTGATACAAAGCGTAGCCTGCCTAGGAAAGAGTTGGCGTTTGCGAGATGCTGCTACTGGTGCCGCCGCTGCTGTTCTTGCGGCGGGAGTCCATACATCTACCCAGTGGGCTGTCACAGTCATATAGTCCTGACCCTGCCCTGCTCCACTTGTCCACATGTCCGTGGTTAAGTGGACATTGGATACAGCTGCATTTTTTAGGACACTGGTGACTCTTTTTCTGAGGTCTGTGTACATTTTCGGTATCGCCTGCCTAGAGAAATGGAACCTAGATGGTATTTGGTACCGGGGACACAGTACCTCCAACAAGTCTCTAGTTGGCTCTGCAGTAATGATGGATACCGGAACCACGTTTCTCACCACCCAGGATGCCAAGGCCTCAGTTATCCGCTTTGCAGTAGGATGACTGCTGTGATATTTCATCTTCCTCGCAAAGGACTGTTGAACAGTCAATTGCTTACTGGAAGTAGTACAAGTGGGCTTACGACTTCCCCTCTGGGATGACCATCGACTCCCAGCGGCAACAACAGCAGCGCCAGCAGCAGTAGGCGTTACACGCAAGGATGCATCGGAGGAATCCCAGGCAGGAGAGGACTCGTCAGACTTGCCAGTGACATGGCCTGCAGGACTATTGGCATTCCTGGGGAAGGAGGAAATTGACACTGAGGGAGTTGGTGGGGTGGTTTGCGTGAGCTTGGTTACAAGAGGAAGGGATTTACTGGTCAGTGGACTGCTTCCGCTGTCACCCAAAGTTTTTGAACTTGTCACTGACTTATTATGAATGCGCTGCAGGTGACGTATAAGGGAGGATGTTCCGAGGTGGTTAACGTCCTTACCCCTACTTATTACAGCTTGACAAAGGGAACACACGGCTTGACACCTGTTGTCCGCATTTGTGGTGAAATACCTCCACACCGAAGAGCTGATTTTTTTGGTATTTTCACCTGGCATGTCAACGGCCATATTCCTCCCACGGACAACAGGTGTCTCCCCGGGTGCCTGACTTAAACAAACCACCTCACCATCAGAATCCTCCTGGTCAATTTCCTCCCCAGCGCCAGCAACACCCATATCCTCCTCATCCTGGTGTACTTCAACACTGACATCTTCAATCTGACTATCAGGAACTGGACTGCGGGTGCTCCTTCCAGCACTTGCAGGGGGCATGCAAATAGTGGAAGGCGCATGCTCTTCACGTCCAGTGTTGGGAAGGTCAGGCATCGCAAACGACACAATTGGACTCTCCTTGTGGATTTGGGATTTCAAAGAACGCACAGTTCTTTGCGGTGCTTTTGCCAGCTTGAGTCTTTTCAGTTTTCTAGCGAGAGGCTGAGTGCTTCCATCCTCATGTGAAGCTGAACCACTAGCCATGAACATAGGCCAGGGCCTCAGCCGTTCCTTGCCACTCCGTGTGGTAAATGGCATATTGGCAAGTTTACGCTTCTCCTCCGACAATTTTATTTTAGGTTTTGGAGTCCTTTTTTTTCTGATATTTGGTGTTTTGGATTTGACATGCTCTGTACTATGACATTGGGCATCGGCCTTGGCAGACGACGTTGCTGGCATTTCATCGTCTCGGCCATGACTAGTGGCAGCAGCTTCAGCACGAGGTGGAAGTGGATCTTGATCTTTCCCTAATTTTGGAACCTCAACTTTTTTGTTCTCCATATTTTATAGGCAGAACTAAAAGGCACCTCAGGTAAACAATGGAGATGGATGGATTGGATACTAGTATACAATTATGGACGGACTGCCACGGTTAGGTGGTATAAAAAAACCACGGTTAGGTGGTATATATTATAATAATAATACAATTATGGATGGACGGACTGCCTGCCGACTGCCGACACAGAGGTAGCCACAGCCGTGAACTACCGCACTGTACACTGGTTGATAAAGAGATAGTAGTATACTCGTAACAATTAGGATGACACTATGACGGTATAAAGAATGAAAAAAAAACCACGGTTAGGTGGTAGGTATATAATAATAAATAATACAATTCTGGTCGGACGGACTGCCTGCCGTGTGCCGACACAGAGGTAGCCACAGCCGTGAACTACCGCACTGTACACTGGTTGATAAAGAGATAGTAGTATACTCGTAACAATTAGGATGACACTATGACGGTATAAAGAATGAAAAAAAAAACCACGGTTAGGTGGTAGGTATATAATAATAAATAATACAATTCTGGTCGGACGGACTGCCTGCCGTGTGCCGACACAGAGGTAGCCACAGCCGTGAACTACCGCACTGTACACTGGTTGATAAAGAGATAGTAGTATACTCGTAACAATTAGGATGACACTATGACGGTATAAAGAATGAAAAAAAAACCACGGTTAGGTGGTAGGTATATAATAATAAATAATACAATTCTGGTCGGACGGACTGCCTGCCGTGTGCCGACACAGAGGTAGCCACAGCCGTGAACTACCGCACTGTACACTGGTTGATAAAGAGATAGTAGTATACTCGTAACAATTAGGATGACACTATGACGGTATAAAGAATGAAAAAAAAACCACGGTTAGGTGGTAGGTATATAATAATAAATAATACAATTCTGGTCGGACGGACTGCCTGCCGTGTGCCGACACAGAGGTAGCCACAGCCGTGAACTACCGCACTGTACACTGGTTGATAAAGAGATAGTAGTATACTCGTAACAATTAGGATGACACTATGACGGTATAAAGAATGAAAAAAAAACCACGGTTAGGTGGTAGGTATATAATAATAAATAATACAATTCTGGTCGGACGGACTGCCTGCCGTGTGCCGACACAGAGGTAGCCACAGCCGTGAACTACCGCACTGTACACTGGTTGATAAAGAGATAGTAGTATACTCGTAACAATTAGGATGACACTATGACGGTATAAAGAATGAAAAAAAAAACCACGGTTAGGTGGTAGGTATATAATAATAAATAATACAATTCTGGTCGGACGGACTGCCTGCCGTGTGCCGACACAGAGGTAGCCACAGCCGTGAACTACCGCACTGTACACTGGTTGATAAAGAGATAGTAGTATACTCGTAACAATTAGGATGACACTATGACGGTATAAAGAATGAAAAAAAAAACCACGGTTAGGTGGTAGGTATATAATAATAAATAATACAATTCTGGTCGGACGGACTGCCTGCCGTGTGCCGACACAGAGGTAGCCACAGCCGTGAACTACCGCACTGTACACTGGTTGATAAAGAGATAGTAGTATACTCGTAACAATTAGGATGACACTATGACGGTATAAAGAATGAAAAAAAAACCACGGTTAGGTGGTAGGTATATAATAATAAATAATACAATTCTGGTCGGACGGACTGCCTGCCGTGTGCCGACACAGAGGTAGCCACAGCCGTGAACTACCGCACTGTACACTGGTTGATAAAGAGATAGTAGTATACTCGTAACAATTAGGATGACACTATGACGGTATAAAGAATGAAAAAAATACCACGGTTAGGTGGTAGGTATATAATAATAAATAATACAATTCTGGTCGGACGGACTGCCTGCCGTGTGCCGACACAGAGGTAGCCACAGCCGTGAACTACCGCACTGTACTGTGTCTGCTGCTAATATAGACTGGTTGATATTTAAAGAGATATTAGTAGTATACAACAATACTATACTGGTGGTCAGGCACTGGTCACCACTCCTGCAGCAAAAGTGTGCACTGTTAATTAATATAATTGTACTCCTGGCTCCTGCTAACAACCTGCAGTGCTCCCCAGTCTCCCCCACAATTAATTATAAGCTTTTAATTTATACATTGATGACTGTGCAGCACACTGGGCTGAGCTGAGTGCACACAGACTGAGTCACACTGTGTGACTGACTGTGCTGTGTATCGTTTTTTTTTCAGGCAGAGAACGGATATAGCAGAGAGAAGTGAACGGATATATTATATTAAATAAAAGTTAACTAGCAACTGCACTGGTCACTGACTGTGGTAAACTAACTCTGTCTGCGACTCTGCACAATCTCTCTCTCTCTATCTAATCTATCTCTATTCTAATGGAGAGGACGCCAGACACGTCCTCTCCCTATCAATCTCAATGCACGAGTGAAAATGGCGGCGACGCGCGGCTCCTTATATAGAATCCGAGTCTCGCGATAGAATCCGAGCCTCGCGAGAATCCGACAGCGTCATGATGACGTTCGGGCGCGCTCGGGTTAACCGAGCAAGGCGGGAAGATCCGAGTCGCTCGGACCCGTGAAAAAAAACATGAAGTTCGGGCGGGTTCGGATTCCGAGGAACCGAACCCGCTCATCTCTAGTGTGAGTAAGATTAGCGACCCTAGTGGCCGACACAAACACCGGGCACATCTAGGAGTGGCACTGCAGTGTCACGCAGGATGTCCCTTCCAAAAAACCCTCCCCAAACAGCACATGACGCAAAGAAAAAAAGAGGCGCAATGAGGTAGCTGTGTGAGTAAGATTAGCGACCCTAGTGGCCGACACAAACACCGGGCCCATCTAGGAGTGGCACTGCAGTGTCACGCAGGATGTCCCTTCCAAAAAACCCTCCCCAATCAGCACATGATGCAAAGAAAAAGAAAAGAAAAAAGAGGTGCAAGATGGAATTATCCTTGGGCCCTCCCACCCACCCTTATGTTGTATAAACAAAACAGGACATGCACACTTTAACCAACCCATCATTTCAGTGACAGGGTCTGCCACACGACTGTGACTGATATGACGGGTTGGTTTGGACCCCCCCCAAAAAAGAAGCAATTAATCTCTCCTTGCACAAACTGGCTCTACAGAGGCAAGATGTCCACCTCATCTTCACCCTCCGATATATCACCGTGTACATCCCCCTCCTCACAGATTATCAATTCGTCCCCACTGGAATCCACCATCTCAGCTCCCTGTGTACTTTGTGGAGGCAATTGCTGCTGGTCAATGTCTCCGCGGAGGAATTGATTATAATTCATTTTAATGAACATCATCTTCTCCACATTTTCTGGATGTAACCTCGTACGCCGATTGCTGACAAGGTGAGCGGCGGCACTAAACACTCTTTCGGAGTACACACTTGTGGGAGGGCAACTTAGGTAGAATAAAGCCAGTTTGTGCAAGGGCCTCCAAATTGCCTCTTTTTCCTGCCAGTATAAGTACGGACTGTGTGACGTGCCTACTTGGATGCGGTCACTCATATAATCCTCCACCATTCTATCAATGTTGAGAGAATCATATGCAGTGACAGTAGACGACATGTCCGTAATCGTTGTCAGGTCCTTCAGTCCGGACCAGATGTCAGCATCAGCAGTCGCTCCAGACTGCCCTGCATCACCGCCAGCGGGTGGGCTCGGAATTCTGAGCCTTTTCCTCGCACCCCCAGTTGCGGGAGAATGTGAAGGAGGAGATGTTGACAGGTCGCGTTCCGCTTGACTTGACAATTTTGTCACCAGCAGGTCTTTCAACCCCAGCAGACCTGTGTCTGCCGGAAAGAGAGATCCAAGGTAGGCTTTAAATCTAGGATCGAGCACGGTGGCCAAAATGTAGTGCTCTGATTTCAACAGATTGACCACCCGTGAATCCTTGTTAAGCGAATTAAGGGCTGCATCCACAAGTCCCACATGCCTAGCGGAATCGCTCCGTGTTAGCTCCTCCTTCAATGCCTCCAGCTTCTTCTGCAAAAGCCTGATGAGGGGAATGACCTGACTCAGGCTGGCAGTGTCTGAACTGACTTCACGTGTGGCAAGTTCAAAGGGCATCAGAACCTTGCACAACGTTGAAATCATTCTCCACTGCACTTGAGACAGGTGCATTCCACCTACTATATCGTGCTCAATTGTATAGGCTTGAATGGCCTTTTGCTGCTCCTCCAACCTCTGAAGCATATAGAGGGTTGAATTCCACCTCGTTACCACTTCTTGCTTCAGATGATGGCAGGGCAGGTTCAGTAGTTTTTGGTGGTGCTCCAGTTTTCTGTACGTGGTGCCTGTACGCCGAAAGTGTCCCGCAATTCTTCTGGCCACCGACAGCATCTCTTGCACGCCCCTGTCGTTTTTTAAAAAATTCTGCACCACCAAATTCAAGGTATGTGCAAAACATGGGACGTGCTGGAATTGGCCCAGATTTAATGCACACACAATATTGCTGGCGTTGTCCGATGCCACAAATCCACAGGAGAGTCCAATTGAGGTAAGCCATTCCGCGATGATCTTCCTCAGTTGCCGTAAGAGGTTTTCAGCTGTGTGCGTATTCTGGAAAGCGGTGATACAAAGCGTAGCCTGCCTAGGAAAGAGTTGGCGTTTGCGAGATGCTGCTACTGGTGCCGCCGCTGCTGTTCTTGCGGCGGGAGTCCATACATCTACCCAGTGGGCTGTCACAGTCATATAGTCCTGACCCTGCCCTGCTCCACTTGTCCACATGTCCGTGGTTAAGTGGACATTGGGTACAGCTGCATTTTTTAGGACACTGGTGACTCTTTTTCTGAGGTCTGTGTACATTTTCGGTATCGCCTGCCTAGAGAAATGGAACCTAGATGGTATTTGGTACCGGGGACACAGTACCTCCAACAAGTCTCTAGTTGGCTCTGCAGTAATGATGGATACCGGAACCACGTTTCTCACCACCCAGGATGCCAAGGCCTCAGTTATCCGCTTTGCAGTAGGATGACTGCTGTGATATTTCATCTTCCTCGCAAAGGACTGTTGAACAGTCAATTGCTTACTGGAAGTAGTACAAGTGGGCTTACGACTTCCCCTCTGGGATGACCATCGACTCCCAGCGGCAACAACAGCAGCGCCAGCAGCAGTAGGCGTTACACGCAAGGATGCATCGGAGGAATCCCAGGCAGGAGAGGACTCGTCAGACTTGCCAGTGACATGGCCTGCAGGACTATTGGCATTCCTGGGGAAGGAGGAAATTGACACTGAGGGAGTTGGTGGGGTGGTTTGCGTGAGCTTGGTTACAAGAGGAAGGGATTTACTGGTCAGTGGACTGCTTCCGCTGTCACCCAAAGTTTTTGAACTTGTCACTGACTTATTATGAATGCGCTGCAGGTGACGTATAAGGGAGGATGTTCCGAGGTGGTTAACGTCCTTACCCCTACTTATTACAGCTTGACAAAGGGAACACACGGCTTGACACCTGTTGTCCGCATTTCTGGTGAAATACCTCCACACCGAAGAGCTGATTTTTTTGGTATTTTCACCTGGCATGTCAACGGCCATATTCCTCCCACGGACAGCAGGTGTCTCCCCGGGTGCCTGACTTAAACAAACCACCTCACCATCAGAATCCTTCTGGTCAATTTCCTCCCCAGCGCCAGCAACACCCATATCCTCCTCATCCTGGTGTACTTCAACACTGACATCTTCAATCTGACTATCAGGAACTGGACTGCGGGTGCTCCTTCCAGCACTTGCAGGGGGCATGCAAATAGTGGAAGGCGCATGCTCTTCACGTCCAGTGTTGGGAAGGTCAGGCATCGCAAACGACACAATTGGACTCTCCTTGTGGATTTGGGATTTCAAAGAACGCACAGTTCTTTGCGGTGCTTTTGCCAGCTTGAGTCTTTTCAGTTTTCTAGCGAGAGGCTGAGTGCTTCCATCCTCATGTGAAGCTGAACCACTAGCCATGAACATAGGCCAGGGCCTCAGCCGTTCCTTGCCACTCCGTGTGGTAAATGGCATATTGGCAAGTTTACGCTTCTCCTCCGACAATTTTATTTTAGGTTTTGGAGTCCTTTTTTTTCTGATATTTGGTGTTTTGGATTTGACATGCTCTGTACTATGACATTGGGCATCGGCCTTGGCAGACGACGTTGCTGGCATTTCATCGTCTCGGCCATGACTAGTGGCAGCAGCTTCAGCACGAGGTGGAAGTGGATCTTGATCTTTCCCTAATTTTGGAACCTCAACTTTTTTGTTCTCCATATTTTATAGGCAGAACTAAAAGGCACCTCAGGTAAACAATGGAGATGGATGGATTGGATACTAGTATACAATTATGGACGGACTGCCACGGTTAGGTGGTATAAAAAAACCACGGTTAGGTGGTATATATTGTAATACAATTATGGATGGACGGACTGCCTGCCGAGTGCCGACACAGAGGTAGCCACAGCCGTGAACTACCGCACTGTACACTGGTTGATAAAGAGATAGTAGTATACTCGTAACAACTAGTATGACTGACTATGACGGTATAAAGAATGAAAAAAAAACCACGGTTAGGTGGTATATATTATAATACAATTATGGATGGACGGACTGCCTGCCGACTGCCGACACAGAGGTAGCCACAGCCGTGAACTACCGCACTGTACACTGGTTGATAAAGAGATAGTAGTATACTCGTAACAACTAGTATGACACTATGACGGTATAAAGAATGAAAAAAAAAACCACGGTTAGGTGGTATATATTATAATACAATTATGGATGGACGGACTGCCTGCCGACTGCCGACACAGAGGTAGCCACAGCCGTGAACTACCGCACTGTACACTGGTTGATAAAGAGATAGTAGTATACTCGTAACAACTAGTATGACACTATGACGGTATAAAGAATGAAAAAAAAACCACGGTTAGGTGGTATATATTATAATAATACAATTATGGATGGACGGACTGCCTGCCGACTGCCGACACAGAGGTAGCCACAGCCGTGAACTACCGCACTGTACACTGGTTGATAAAGAGATAGTAGTATACTCGTAACAACTAGTATGACTATGACGACGGTATAAAGAAAGAAAAAAAAATACCACGGTTAGGTGGTATATAATTATACAATTATGGATGGACGGACTGCCTGCCGAGTGCCGACTGCCGACACAGAGGTAGCCACAGCCGTGAACTACCGCACTGTACTGTGTCTGCTGCTAATATAGACTGGTTGATAAAGAGATAGTATACAACAATATACTACTATACTGGTGGTCAGGCACTGGTCACCACTAGTCACACTGGCAGTGGCACTCCTGCAGCAAAAGTGTGCACTGTTTAATTTTAAATTAATATAATATTATGTACTCCTGGCTCCTGCTATAACAACCTGCAGTGCTCCCCAGTCTCCCCCACAATTATTATAAGCTTTTATACATTGATGTGCAGCACACTGGGCTGAGCTGAGTGCACACAGACTGAGTCACACTGTGTGACTGCTGTGTATCGTTTTTTTCAGGCAGAGAACGGATATAGCAGAGAACGGATATATTAAATAAAAGTTAACTTAACAACAACTGCACTGGTCACTGTGGTAAACTCTGTCTGCACAATCTCTCTCTCTCTCTCTCTCTTCTAATCTATTCTAATGGAGAGGACGCCAGCCACGTCCTCTCCCTATCAATCTCAATGCACGTGTGAAAATGGCGGCGACGCGCGGCTCCTTATATAGAATCCGAGTCTCGCGAGAATCCGACAGCGTCATGATGACGTTCGGGCGCGCTCGGGTTAACCGAGCAAGGCGGGAAGATCCGAGTCGCTCGGACCCGTGAAAAAAAAAGTGAAGTTCGTGCGGGTTCGGATTCAAAGAAACCGAACCCGCTCATCTCTACTATATAGTTCTGCATCTATCTAATCTTTTCCACTTTCTGACCCTACAGTAGGGGTAAATGCAATAGCCTGTGAAGTTAACTACAGGCATTGGCAGGTTCTGTGCAAATCTGCTCCATGTTCTAAAGTAACAATCAGAAAAAAGACAAAACGAGATTGGTTTTGTCTTTAATGATTGTAACTGTACTTTAAAACATCAGGCAGACTCACAAGAAACCCGCCGATGCCTGCAGTTCACAGGCCTTTACATTTACCCCCTAGGCCTAGTCAGTTCCTTGCAAATATGAATTCTGCCCTTAGGGATCTATGGGGGTAATTCAGAGTTGATCGCAGCAGCAAGTTTGTTAGCAATTGGGCAAAACCATGTGCACTGCAGGGGGGGGCAGATATAACATGTGCATAGAGAGTTAGATTTGGGAGGGTTATTTTGTTTCTGTGAAGGGTAAATACTGGCTGCTTTATTTTTACAATGCAATTTAGATTTCAGTTTGAACACACTCCACCCAAATCTAACTCTCTCTGCAAATGTTATATGTGCCCCCACTGCAGTGCACATGGGGGGGTCATTCCGAGTTGTTCGCTCGTTATTTTTTTCTCGCAACGGAGCGATTAGTCGCTAATGCGCATGCGCAATGTCCGCAGTGCGACTGCGCCAAGTAAATTTGCTATGCAGTTAGGTATTTTACTCACGGCATTACGAGGTTTTTTCTTCGTTCTGGTGATCGTAATGTGATTGACAGGAAGTGGGTGTTTCTGGGCGGAAACTGGCCGTTTTATGGGTGTGTGCAAAAAAACGCTACCGTTTCTGGGAAAAACGCGGGAGTGGCTGGAGAAACGGAGGAGTGTCTGGCCGAACGCTGGGAGTGTTTGTGACGTCAAACCAGGAACGAAACTGATTGAACTGATCGCAGATGCAGAGTAAGTGTGGAGCTACTCAGAAACTGCTAAGAGGTGTCTATCCGCAATTTTGCTAATCTTTCGTTCGCAATTTTGATAAGCTAAGATTCACTCCTAGTAGGCGGCGGCTTAGCGTGTGCAAAGCTGCTAAAAGCAGCTTGCGAGCGAACAACTCGGAATGAGGGCCATGATTTTGCCCAATTGCTAACAAACTTGCTGCTGCGATCAACTCAGAATTACCCCCTATGTACTAAGCCTTGGAGAAAGATAAAGTGGATGGCGTAGTGGGCCTTAATACAAAAATATGCTTTGAGCCCCCCCACCACCACTACGGCAAAAAAAAACCAAAAAAAAAAAAACCTGTGGCTACAGATAACAATGACATTTGTATGCTCCTGAAATGACAGCAAGCACAAATGTATGCCTCCATCACAGCTTATTACCCCATCTAATCTCACACCAACGCCCTTACAACACACTGCCCCATCACAACTCACCTAACCCTCAAAGTGTAACACTGGGGGTCATTCCGAGTTGATCGCTCGCTAGCAGTTTTTAGCAGCCATGCAAACGCTATGCCGCTGCCCACTGGGAGTGTATTTTAGCTTAGCAGAAGTGCAAACGGTGGTATTGCAGAGCGCCTGCAAAAAATTTTTGTGTCGTTTCAGAGTAGCTCAAAACCTACTCAGCGCTTGCGATCACTTCAGACTATTCAGTTCCGGATTTGACGTCACAGACCCGCCCAGTGTTCGCCCAGCCACGCCTGCATTTTCCCTGGCACGCCTGCATTTTTCCGAACACTTCCTGAAAACGGTCAGTTGCCACCCAGAAACACCCACTTCATGTAAATCACTCTGCGGCAACCAGTGCGACTGAAATGCATCGCTAGACCCTGTGCAAAACTGCATCGTTTGTTGTGCCCGTATGTCGCGCGTGCGCATTGCGCCGCATACGCATGCGTAGAACTGCCATTTTTTAGCCTGATCGCTGCTCTGCAAACAAATGCAGCTAGCGATCACCTCGGAATGACCACCACTGACTGATCCTCCTCACAGCACACTGCCTCGTCACAGCTCACCTACCTCTCACAGCACAACACAACACTGACTGATCCCCTCGCAGCACACTGCCTTGTCACAGCTCACCTACCTCTCACAGCGCAACACTGACTGATCCCCTCACAGCACACTGCCCTATCACAGTTCCTCTACCCCTTGCAATGCAATACTGACTGATCCCCTCACAGCACACTGCCTCGTCACAGCTCACCTACCTCTCACAGCACAACACTGACTGATCCCCTCGCAGCACACTGCCTCGTCACAGCTCATCTACCTCTCACAGCGCAACACTGACTGATCCCCTCACAGCACACTGCCTCGTCACAGCTCACCTACCTCTCACAGCGCAACACTGACTGATCCCCTCACAGTACACTGACCTGTCACAGTTCATCTACCCCTTGCAATGCAATACTGACTGACCAACTCACAGCTCAACTCCCCCTCACAGCGAACACTAACTGATCACCTATTAACTCACCTCCCCTCTTCCGCACAGCACTAACAAACACCCCCCTACAAGGCAGTGCCAGCACACTTGTTTCTTTTATCTCAGCAGATGGGCCCACTCTCTGTTCAGGGGGGAAGGACAGAACCTGTAGTTCCATTTTTCTCCTTTCTCTGGCGAGACTGCCTTCTGCACCCTCTCCTTCATCCCGAGCCACGGCAGCATCCACTTTCTTTGCCCGCGGTCAGCGGTGGCGTATTGGTAATGAGTCAGTTGGACTTTGACTCATTACGGTACTGATGACAATACCGCTGACTACAGTCTGCGCTACTGCATCATTGTTGTGGGCCCCCAGAGTAACGCACCGGCTGCATCCCCGGTAGCGATGCAACTGAGATGGAGATAAAATACCAAGCAAGCAGATCCTAGCTGTCATTTTTCAAACACAGCCTGTAATGTGGCAATTAGGAGCTGATTGGCCGTTAATTTGGGCAGGATGTAATGACGTCCGAGTTCGGCAGGCATGTGAATGGTTTCGCCTTGTAAATGATTGCCTCTTTTAAAAAAGTCAGGATTCGACCCTTAAACTTCATCAACTTTATCTCTGTCCAAGGCTTAGTACATAGCCCCTGTAAGCCTTTAATGCCCATGTAACAGTGAAGCAAATACTGTATCAAAACTAAAACATTTATAATTATGTATACTGAAAATATTTATTAATACTGATGTTGTTATACAATGAAGCTATATTGTCAGTAACTACAGACATGACAGATGACACTTTCACCAGTTTGTAGCACATTTTCACTGAATGAAAGACCAGGATTATCATTTAATAGGGCAAGAACTGTACCTGAGTCATGTTAGATGTTTCTCTGCATCATCAGCCTGAATAGCAATTATCTTTTATGAAGTACATGCGCATTTTGTAGAATTTCAAGTAATGAATTTAATTGGCAAAAGTAATTGGTATAATTAGGCTAACTTCTAATAAATGGTTTTAAAAGCACAAAATGATTTTACTTCACCATGGGAGGTAATGGTTTGAGAAGATCTATCAGTTTTACTGGATGCTGTAGTCAGTAATTGCTTTTCACAACATTATTTGCAGGAAAAGCTGTGGGTAATTTCCTGCAGTGGCTGCTGCCCCTGGGTTTCAGCACCAACCAAAGACTGCAGGGAGGAGCCGGCTAGCACATTTAAACATGCAGATGGGGCCACGTTTATCCTGACTTTTAATAGGATTAACTGAGACTTGCCAGTCGGACTTAATCCCCTGCTGTAATGACTTAATCCCCTGCTGTATTGTTCTCTGTATTGTATTCAGGGCCGGTTCTAAGACTTGTGGCGCCCCGGGCAAAATATGGGGGCGTGGCTTCAATTGGGGGCGTGGTCACGACGCTGCAAGAAAAGAAATAAATAAATAAAAAGTATACTTACCATGCCCGTTCCTGATCCAGACCCCCTCCGCCGGCGGCGCCGCTCTTCTCCTCTCCTCTCTTCTCTTCGATCTATGGGAGAGACGTTATTACGTCTCTGACATAGAACAGCATAGACACTAGAGGTCAATTATGACCCCTAGTGTCTGTGCCACTAGGCTGTGCGGTGCGCGATGACGTCATCGCGCATCGCACAGCAAAGGTCCTCTACTTGAAGGGAAACTAGACCGTAGCGTCTAGTTACCCTTCATGGAGAGGACCTTTGCTGTGCGGTGCGCGATGACGTCATCGCGCACCGCACAACTAAGGTCCTCTCAATGAAGGGAAACTAGACGCTACGCGTCTGGTTCCCTTCAAAGCGGGGGGGGGGGGGGCACAGCAGGGCACTGCGGGGGGCACAGTGGAGGATCTTGCCCTGGTGCGGCGCCCTCCGGGTGGCGCCGGCGCCCTCCGGAAGGCGGCGCCGGCGCCCTCCGGAAGGCGGCGCCACGGGCAAAAGTACTGCTTGTCCGTGGCAAGAACCGCCACTGATTGTATTGCAGCTGAGAAGAATAGATGAAGGGTTATGCAAATAAGTCATGTTGTGCCTAGGTGCAGAAAACTAATCAAGATAACCGCAGACCCATCTGTACATGTCTCTTTACCCAGGGATCAGCAGCCGCCGAAGCATAGGACAAAAGCACATAGGGTCTTTTTACTAAGCCTTGGATGGAGATAAAGTCGATAGAGATAAAGGGGGTCATTCCGAGTTGTTCGCTCGTTGCCGATTTTCGCTATATTGCGATTAGTCGCTTACTGCGCATGCGCAAGGTTTGCAGAGCGCATGCGCTTAGTTATTTTACACAAAAGTTAGGTATTTTACTCACGGCATAACGAGGATTTTTCATTGTTCTGGTGATCGTACTGTGATTGACAGGAAGTGGGTGTTTCTGGGCGGAAACTGGCCATTTTCTGGGCGTGTGCGAAAAAACGCTGGCGTTTCTGGGAAAAACGCGGGAGTGTCTGAAGAAACGGGGGAGTGTCTGGGCGAACGCTGGGCGTGTGTGACGTCAAACCAGGAACGAAACTGACTGAACTGATCGCAATGGCTGAGTAAGTCTGGAGCTACTCAGAAACTGCTAAGAAATTTCTATTCGCAATTCTGCTAATCTTTCGTTCGCAATTCTGCTAAGCTAAGAAACACTCCCAGAGGGCGGCGGCCTAGCGTGTGCAATGCTGCTAAAAGCAGCTAGCGAGCGAACAACTCGGAATGAGGGCCAAAGTACAGGCCAAACAGTTCCTAACTGCCATGTCACAGGCTGTGTTTGAAAAAAGTTAGGAGACGATTGGCTGGTACTTTATCTCCATCCACTTTATCTCATCCAAGGCTTTGTAAATAGACCCCCATAGTGCTTAGCCTGTCTATCTTCAATAAGCCCTCCCCAAGACTCCCATTGGCTGGTTTCACAGGAGTCTGGGGCCGGGCTTATTCATGATAAACAGACTGAGCACTGTGTGTTGTGGGCCGTGTTGTGGCAGCTGCTGATCCACGTGTAAGGAAGCCAGCACATATGTTACATACAACTTGACATGTATGTTTATATGTGCAGTTTGCCTCCCCCCTGCAGTCTTTAGTTGGAACTACATCCCAGGGGCAGCAGCCTCCGCTGGTAATTTCCAAGACTAATGTAATTAATATAAGTAACATTTTACACATGCTTCTCACAAGAAAGTATTAGTGGGTGTTATTTGGGGATCAACAAAATTAGTACATAATGTATATTTGCATATGTCATATGTTATTAAAAAGGAAAATATAAGATATCAACTGGATATATCTATAACATCACACCAGTGACTGTACAAAGGAAACAGATGAAGGCAAAAATGTTGCATGTATATTGATTTGTCAGTGTCATTTGTCATTTGTCATTGTCATTTATCACTCAATTAGATTGTAAAAAATTATTTCTGATGTTCCACCCACTTACACTTATGCACTCTTGCTAGAGTGGCATCTGCTACCACTAAATCAAAGTAGAGATGAGCGGGTTCGGTTTTACTCAGATTTACTCGTTTCTCAAAACGGCATCTTATTGGCTCACGGATGTCTCTTGTTTTGGATAGGCAATAAGATGCCGTTTTGAGAACCGAGTAAATCCGAATAAAACCCGAACCCGCTCATCTCTACATCAAAGGACGTGTAGTGAAATATGTTAGTAAAATTATTATTATTATGATGATCACCATCAAACCCGGTGACAAGGGGGTAGTAGGTCATACTTGCCTACCTGACCCTCTCCATGAGGGAGAAAATGCTCTGTTCCTGGACTTTCCTGGTAATGTATGATTGCCATCACCTGTGGTGAAACACCTTTCTTATCAATTAACTAGCTCACCACAGGTGATGGCAATCATACATTACCAGGAAAGTCCAGAACAGAGCATTTTCTCCCTCATGGAGAGGGTCAGGTAGGCAAGTATGTAGTAGGTGTGATGTTATTGCATTAGAATGCTTCATGTTTGTACACACTCCCTTACTAATATGTGTAAGCCTGAATCTTCAGTGATGGTCCCTAGGACCAGAGGGAATGCTGGGAAGTGGGTGGTCTGGTGTGTAGTGTGTCTGGAGTTGGTAATGGAATAAAAGAGCACAGCAGTGAACTCACATGCCTCTGTGTCCTAATGATTGGAATTACGAGCATATGAACAAAACATGGTGTCAGAAGAAATTTTACTTGGGCTGTAGTGCTTAGAGTGTGACAGGATTCTGCAGAAGTATGTAAGGCTGTGATACACAGTGTCTGCAAATCCAGCATCGTGCTCCTCTCTTCAAACAGTGAGTAACCATGGATAAACTGTCTCCTCCAACAGGCATGCTGATGTCTGGTAGCTTGTCTGAGAACTGGAAAAGATTTAAGCAAAGGTTTACTATATATCTTGCTGCATGTGGAGCTGATACAGAGGCTGACAAAACTAAGGCATCCATTTCCCTCCATGTGATAGGAGAGGATATGCTGGACATTTATAATAGTTTTCAGTTTGATGACGGGCAGACTATGGTGCTATCTTCTATAATGCAAAAGTTTGAAGATTACTTTGTGCCAAGGAAAAATGTGACATATGAAAGATATAAGTTTTACACATGTGATCAGAAGTCTGGAGATAGATTTGATCAGTATGTTACAGAGCTGCAATCACTCAGTAAAACCTGTGAGTTTGGTGATTTAAAGGATTCACTGATTAGAGATCATATTGTCTGTTGAATACCTGATAATGGACTCTAGACAAGGCAATGGCTATCTGCAGAAATAACTAGATTTCAAGCCAAAAAGTTACACAAGGAAGCTGATGGTGCTGCACATGTAGTGCAGAAAACAGCCAAGAAAACCACCATTCTCAAGAATGAAGCCGTCTAAGCCACAGTCTAAAGGCGCATACACACGGTGAGATTTGGGCTATGACCGATTCTCACTATGTGACAGGGGCTAGGTCGGCATCGCAAGCACATAATGAGTGTGCTTCCTTTACTGA
Organism: Pseudophryne corroboree; assembly: GCF_028390025.1. Classification (NCBI taxonomy): domain Eukaryota; kingdom Metazoa; phylum Chordata; class Amphibia; order Anura; family Myobatrachidae; genus Pseudophryne; species Pseudophryne corroboree. The sequence continues at coordinate 264,462,880 of NC_086447.1, read as the reverse complement.
CTGTGCGATTTTGGCTAAGTGTCAGTTTTGACTATCTCTTCTATAGCGATAGTCAAAATTGACTTGCCTGCACAGTCTATCTAGGCTTGCGATGCCGACCGCATGGAACCGCGCATCGGCATCGAATAGGGTTCGCAAGGTGACTTTCACCTTGCGATCTGCACTAACTTTTCTTACGATTTGACTATATAGTCAAAATCGTAAGAAAATATCTCACCGTGTGTACACACCATTACACTGGTAAACTCGTAACTCGGAGATAAACTCGGAATATGTCTAGACCCCAGAGATTTAAACAAAGTTATTAAACGAGAACATTTCAAATTACCAACCAGAGATGAAACCATGTTGCAATTTGCGGGAGCAAAATGGTTTAGTAAATTGGATGCATCTTCAGGATTCTCGCAAATGAAGCTAGATAAGGCCAGCTCAAAGCTTTGTACATTTAATATACCAGAAGGTCAATACAGATTTTTGGACTACCATATGTAATATTGTCTGCTCCAGAAGTATATCACAAAAGGATACACATTATTTTTTAACATATTGCAGGTGATGAAACAATGATGGATGACATTATTGTCTAGGGATCTACAAAGGAAGAACATGATTCTAGATTGAGACAAGTAATGGAACTTGTCAAGAAAGTGAATCTAAAGCTAAGCAAGGACAAATGTGAATTTGGCATGAAAACACTTACCTTTATGGCTGACGTGGTCTCGGATCAACGTGTAAAGCCAGACCCAAGGAAAATATCAGCCATAGTGAACATGGAACGTCCTAACAACAAAGACGACGTCAGAAGATTCCTAGGAATAATTACCTACTTAGGAAAGTTTATTTCTCAACTCTCTGAATGAACAGCCTCTCTTAGATGACGAGTGGATGTGGTCACATGAACAAGAAGAAAGTTGGCAAAACTTGAAACAGATCATTACAGAGCAACTAGTACTAAGATTCTTCGATCCTGTGAAAATAATAAGAATTTCAGCAGATGCTTCGCAATTTGGCCTAGGCTCAGTGCTGTTACAAGAACATGAGGATACATGGCAACCAGTAATCTATGCATCAAGAGCACTGACAAGCAGCGGGCTTGGTGGCTCACTGTGCTCGCCACAGGTTCTATTCCGGCTGTGAGATGGCCACCAGGGTGGGGGTGGGGGGTGTTTGCGAGCGCAACAGAGCCCCTTGTGGACTCACTGTGCTCACCACAGGTTCTATTCCCACTCTATGGGTGTTGTGGGAATAGTCCCTGGCAGGATTTTGAGCGGGTGGGATGTAGTGGTCGGTATAGTGACCGGCGGTCTCCTGACCGACGCTCACATAACTACATCCCCTCTTTACATAACTCGCCTCTGCATTTCCAAGATAGGAGATTTGAAAAGCAGTTAAGAATGCCATATTTATGGGAATTGCATGGATGTCTATGTCAAGATGGTGTCATCTATGGGTGGTGCAATATCTGGCATTAGCTGAGTTATTTGGGGGCTTTTACATCTGCATGTAAAATGAGACTTAAGGGATTGTGAGAAGTCATTCTGTACATGAAATGGTTTGTATTTGTAACTTGATGTAGATCTAGATCAGTGCATTCATATTTGCACAAAATGTTTTCCAAAAATGTTCAAAAAGAAATATTAAGTAATTGCAATAAAGATAGTTTTGATGTCCTCTCATTTAGAATAATTTTCCTCTTTCAGACTAATTTATTGACTATACATGCTACCCTGTAACGTATACTCATTCATTGTATTACATTTTTGCCTGGATTTTATCCTTTTCACCAATATAGCACAATCTAGTGGCTGATGCATACCTCCCAACGTTCCAAGGAAAAAACAAAATATTGGCTACATCCTAATCTGCCCAAACCATGCCTATGGGTCACTGCAACAAGACAAGATACAGTATATAAAAGGGATATTTTCAGCATGCCGGTGGTCGAGATGCCGGCAGTCGAAAACCCGGCACCAGAATCCCGACATGCAGCCAAAATACCGGAATGACCGTTGCTACATTTTGTTTGATGATAGGGTAAAGAGCAATGTTTCAATTTTTGGTGTTACCAGTCTTTGCAGTTCAGCATATTTGCATCATTTGCTATGTAAGATACACTGAATTGTACCCAGTAACACATTGATGCTCAGGTAGGTTTGTGTTTGAATTACTTATTTCAATTAGCTCAGAGAAAATGTGGAAAATCAATACAGGTCTAGACAATACAATAAATTTTCATTGAAGCATTTATCATCTGACTGAACATTATTTTTGCAAGTGTACTGGCATTTTTTTTACAGTGTGCCTGATAAACAGAACAAGGTACCTGGAGGAACTTTAAAAAAAAACTTCATAGCTGCGCTCTCCTCCCCTCACATCAGCGGCGGTGCGGTGGGGAGCAGCAGAGGCAGGGAGGGTAGAGGAGCGGCGGCCCGTCTGTGTTATTATTAGTAAAAAGCCTGCCGTGAGCCAATCGGAGGTCACGGGCCGGCAGCCAATCAGGAGCTGCCAAATGGCAGCTACTGATTGGCTGCCGGTCCGTGACCTCCGATTGGCTCACGGACGGCATTGTAGTTAGAATAGCGCTGCGGCGTTAAAATAATTGTCGCCGTTAATTAGTTAATGCGTTAACGCGATATTAACGCGTTAACTTGCCCAGCCCTAAAAATTATACATACTATTATGTAGAGAAATTCTACATTGTACCATACTGCCCTACATACACACATATGTAGCTGCAGACACACATGTACATGGGCATGTATGACCCCACATGTAACAATGTCCCCCCAGCTGCAGGATACATATAATGTCCATCCTCATCTAGTGCCCAGGCCCCCTACCCAGCTATTATGTCAGCAGCAGGGACATTGCATGTGACTGGGCGGCAGCAGCAGTGACCCTGGCTGACACAAAGCGCGGGCGATCTAGGTGCAGCTGGATGGGATACTTCCCTGGCGAGTCACTGACACCTGGCAGAGAAAGAGGAGGCGGCTCATATTGCGGGGCCTAGGCCCGATTTGGGTGCACCCCTCACGCAGCTGCAGTCCCTGCTGCTCTGGGCCGGGTGGCAGGGGCAGGGATGGCGATAGGCCACAGACCTTGGTGTGGGGGTTACCTGCTCTCGCCGTGCGCTCTGATCTCCCCAGCGGTGGCCGCCACTGCCTCCCCCTGCACGGCTGCCATCGTACACACAGCAGCAGCCAGTCCAGATGAGGGGAGGAGGAGGGCGGCTTTCACCAGCTCCCGGCACCACACGTCACCGATCACCAGGTCACTTCATGGTGCGGTGTAAGATGGGCGGCCAGGTGAGGACGGGGCAGTGCAGGGGGGGTGGTCTCCTTGGTCAGGGCGAGGGTCTTAATTGGAGGCGGGGTGACAGCGGTTTCTGTTGTAAATGTCAGTAACGTGAGCCCTCCCCCTGAACAGCACCGCTGGCATATTTGCCCAGATCTGTGACTGTGACTCCGCCCATCGCTGTGGCTCTGCTCAGTGTTAGTCACACAGTCACAGAGTGTCAGATCTAGGAGATGTTTGTCACGCTCAGCATAAGTTGGGGTTTTGACAACCGAGTTTTGGCTGAAGGGACAGCTACCTGTGAGGAGAGTAAACAAGGTGGCAGAATGTAATTCCTCCTCATGGGGTGGAAGCCTAACTAAGTGTTAACGTTGGCTGGAGGACATAAAGAAAAGGAGGACTTCGTAGGAAGATAACTGTAGTTTTAATGAATAATCAGGCTGTACACGAATATTGGAGCAATTGAAGAAACTGGAAGAATTAGAGTCTATGGTTAAATGACTTGAAGAGTGAAGCTGAAGAACTCCGGTAAAGAAGAACTGAAGACTGTTTAATGATTAAAAGACGAGGCTGAAGAGCTTGGACTTTGAAGAAATGAAGACTGTGGTTTGTGATTGAAAGACGAGGCTGAAGAACTTGGACTTTGAAGAAATGAGGACTGTGGTTTGTGATTGAAAGACGAGGCAGAATAATTTGGACTTTGAAGAAATGAGGACTGTGGTTTGTGATTGAAAGACGAGGCTGAAGAACTTGGACTTTGAAGAAATGAAGACGTCTGCGGAAACCGCCGTTAGCACCTGGAGCTCCTCTACGACCTGGGACCCCGTGAACGCTTCCACGAGTGGCAACGGATTTAGACAGCAGGACTGCAGCAGCATTTAGGTAACCGATGGATGAGAGCAACCAGGACCAGGGAACCAGAAGTAACCTGGGAGCACAGAGCTGGAGAACCTTTCACAAGGAGGTAACATGAAGCACTGGCACTCTCCCTCTGAGCCAGACCCCTTTTGTAAGGGGAGAACACGCAGGATTGGCTGGACACAGATTGGGAACTTCATTAGTAATACTCTGGTCTCCAACATGGCTGCCTCCAGCACAGGAGACATACTTAGCTGTTAGCACACAGCTTTAGCCAGCTTCTGTCTCTGACACACTATACTGTGTCACCACTAGAGGACCTTACTGCAGCGACCCCCGCCGCAGCGCCCGGCTCTCCAGACCCTTGGCCCCTGGCCCTTGGCAGCCGCACATGCGTCCAGAAGGACCCGCTGACAGCAGCTCCCTGCCGCCGCAGCCGCGCCAACCAGCGGGATGGTAACCCGCGGGAGCACACGACGGAGGTAAGGCTCCGGAGCCTGACAGTACCCCCCCTTTTTAGGGTGGGCTCTGAACACCCTTGTGCTTTCATCGGATTCTTTGTATGAAAAGCCCGGACTAATCTTGGAGCATGGACGTCCTCTTCAGAAACCCAGGACCTTTCCTCCGGTCCATATCCCTTCCAATCAATAAGATATTGGAGACGACCATATCTTTTACGACAGTCAAGGATCCTATGAACTTCAAATTCTTCTCCCTGAGCAGCTTGCACCTTGGGAGGTCTAGGGAGCGCAGCCCGAAAACGGTTCAGTATGAGGGGCTTCAGTAAGGAGATGTGAAATGCATTTGGGATCTTCAAGTATGAATGCAATGTCACTTTGTATGCTACTGGATTCAATACTTTTTCAATAGGATATGGTCCAGTGAATCTGGGGGCAATTTCTTGGAAGGGACCTTGAGTATTAAGTTTCGAGTAGAAATCCAGACTTGATCACCCACTTTGAGAGTAGGGACAGCCTTCCGTTTCCGATCTGCAAAAAACTTGTATTTATTAGATGTTTTAAGCAGAGCCTTGTGAACTTGTTTCCACATCTTAGTGATTTGCTGATGGGCTAACTCTGCAGCAGGTACTTCAAGAGCTGGGAGAGATTGGAAAGCAGGAACACATGGATGAAGTCCATAATTCACATAAAAGGGTGTGGAATGAGTAGCGGAATGGTAGAGATTATAGTGAGCAAATTCAGCAAATAGAAGATAGTCCAGCCAATCGTCCTGAGAAGACATTAAGAGTCGTAGGAAGTCTCTAAGTCTTGGTTCACTCTATCAGTCTGGCCATCCGTTTGGGGATGGTATGCAGAAGAGAAACTTAATTCCATTCCAAGAGCTGAACTCAGTGCTCTCCAGAATTTAGCCACAAACTGAGGCCCTCAATCGGACACTATCTCTTGTGGAAGTCCATGTAACCAGAAGATGTCTGATATGAACATTTTTGATAGTTGTGGAGCGCTTGGAAGACCTGTGAGTGGGGCAAAGTGCGCCATTTTGGAATATCGGTCCACAATGACCCAAATGATGTTTCGTCCTCTGGAGACAGGTAGGTCAGTTATAAAGTCCATGGAGATGTGTGTCCAGGGTTTTTGTGGAACCGATAGCGGATGAAGAAGACCCGACGGTGATCCTCTTGGACTTTTATGTTGGGCGCACTTTGGGCAGGTAGCTATGAATTCTAAAACATCCGTCTTCATATGAGGCCACCAATAGGAGCGTTGGATGAACTTAAGGATCTTGAGGCTACCTGCGTGCCCCATACACGGTGAGGTATGAGCCCACGTGAGCAGTTTTTCCCTGAGTTCTGGTGCAACAAACGTTTTTCCCGGTGGCGGAAGCGGAGTAGTATGAGTTGCAGCAAAGGAGGCAGGATCTAGGATGAATTGTCTGTCTGGAAGATCTGTGGACTCATCTGAATTCAATGAATGAAAGAGCGCATCTGCTTTCCGTTTAAGAGACCCTGGACGATAACTGAGCTTGAAAGAAAAATATGAGAAGAACAGTGCCCACCTGGCTTGCCGTGGGTTTAAACATCGGGCGGTCTGAAGATATAAAAGATTTTTGGGATCTGTGGTTACTGAGATTGGGTGCTGAGCTCCTTCCAGTAAGTACCTCCACTCTTCAAAAGCAAGTTTTATGGCAAGCAATTCTTGTTCTCCAATGGCGTAGTTTTGTTCTGCCGGAGAGAATCTTTGGGAAAAATAAGCACAAGGATGAGCTTTCTGATCCTCGAAGTACTGGGATAAGACTGCCCTCACTCCTACTGAAGAAGCATCCACCTCCACCTGAAAAGGACGACTGAGATCAGGTTGCCGAAGGATAGGAGCAGACATGAAGGCCTCTTTTAGAAACGAAAAGGCTTTTAGTGCCTCAGGTGGCCAAGCTGCAGAATTAGACTCTTTTCTTGTTAGTGCTGTAATCGGGGCAGTGATGGAGGAATAATCTTTAATAAACTTCCTATAGAAATTGGCGAAGCCTAAAAAACGCTGGATTCCTTTCAGAGTGGTAGGAAGGGTCCAATCTCTGATTGCTTGGACTTTGGCAGGATCCATCTGTAATTCCCTCCCGGAAATGATGTAACCTAAAAAAGGGATGGAGGGAACCTCAAACAAGCACTTCTCTAGTTTTACAAAAGAGTCGATTTTCCCTTAGACGTCTCAAGACTTCTCTGACTTGTTCCCGATGGACTTCCAGATCTTTGGAAAATATTAGAATATTGTCCAGATACACAACCAGGCACTTATAGAGTAGATTTCGGAATGACTTGTTGACATAATTCTGGAAGACTGCTGGAGCATTGCATAAGCCAAAAGGCATCACCAGGTATTCATAATGCCCGTCCCGAGCATTGAACGCAGTCTTCCACTCATCTCCTTCGCGGATGCGTATAAGGTTATAAGCTACCCGCAGGTCCAATTTGGTGAAAATAGTAGCCCCCTTTACACGGTCAAATAGTTCGGTAGTCAAGGGCAAGGGTATCTGTTCTTAACTGTAATTTCGTTGAGGCCCCGGTAGTCGATGCAAGGCCGTAGGCCCCCGTCCTTCTTCTTAACAAAAAAAAACCCTGCCCCAGCTGGAGAAGAGGAAGGGCGAAGGAACCCTTTGGCCAAATTCTCCTGTATGTACTCAGATATCGCTTGGGTTTCGGGGAGAGATAAAGGGTACATTCGGCCTCTGGGAGGTGTTTTACCAGGCAGTAAATTGATAGGGCAGTCCCAACTTCGGTGGGGTGGCAAGGTATCCACCCCTTGCTTACTGAACATGACCAGAAAGGGCTGATAGACATCTGGGAGATCAGTGGAGTGTAGGGTAAAAAGTGGCTTGACGGTGGATCAACAGCTTTGAGAACACGACTCCCCCCAGGTGAGTCTGTCCTTAGTTTGCCAATCCAAGCGGGGGTTGTGCTCCTGCAACCACGGGAATACTAGGATTATTTTTTGAGAGGCTTTGGGAATTATCAGGTAAGAGATAACTTCAGAATGGAGAATACCAACTTTCATCTTTAGAGGAACTGTACCGTGGGTGATGATCCCTTCAGGGATATAACTTCCGTCAACTGCGGTGATAGAGTTAGCTCGCTCCAAACGAGTGGTTGGTATTTCAGACTGTTGGACTAAGGCGGAAGTAATGAAACTCTCTCCAGCTCCAGAATCCAAAAGTGCTGTAACATGAAAGGAGGTAGAGGGAAGTTCCAGACATACATCCAACAGTGATTCGTTCCTGGTAAATTGGTTGGGGAATGCTCCTAGCTTAACCTCTCCTGCGCAAGCTAGGAGCGGGAGTTTCCCGGTCATTGAATACAAGACTTAACAAAGTGGTCGGCCGCCCCACAATACAAGCAGAGGTTTCCCTGTCTGCGCCTTTGACGTTCCTCATTGGTGAGATGAGAACGGTTGACCTGCATGGGTTCTTCAGTAGACGGTGAGGATGGTCTAGGAGTGGGACAAGCCCGAGATTTGGGTCGCTCGAACCTGGTTTTCTCAAGACAGCGCTCCTAGTATCTTAGATCAATCTTGTTACATAAAGAAATAAGCTGATCAAGCTTAACTGGCACATCCTGAGTGACCAGGTCATCTTTAATTTTGTCGGAGAGAACGTTCCAAAAGGCGGCAATGAGAGCCTCTTCATTCCAGCCCACTTCGGAAGACAGAGTACGGAATTGGATCACGTACTAGTCGATGGAACGGGTTCCCTGACACAGACGCAGAATCTCCAAAGAGGCCGAGGTGGTCCGGCCTGGCTTATCAAAGATTTTACGAAAAGTTGCCACGAATTCTGGGTAATTTGAGAGTATGGGATCAGTTCTCTCCCATAAGTGTGAAGAACCATCCAGAGCTGGTCCGGTCAGAAGTGAAATGATGTATGCTATTGTGATCCGATCATAGGGAAAGTTAGCTGACTGAAGCTCAAACTGGATCTCGCATTGATTGAGGAACCCTCGGCATTGCTTTGGACTACCGTCAAATTTACTGGGTGGCGGTAGTTGTACACGAGGAACTGGAATCGACACTAGAGGATTAGGTGCTGGTGGATTAGAAGCTGGAACTGGAGTCCGAGAAATGGCTGTGGGAAGAGAATCCAAACGAGTGGACATATTCTGCATGAACTGTACAATCTGTGCCTGCATGGCCTCCTGTTTATTTAGACGAGACAGAATATCCACAAAGGCATCGCCCCCGGTAGCCTGCTCACTTGCCGGATCCATTGGGCCGGTGCTTACTGTCACGCTCGGCGTAAGTTGGGGTTCCGACAACCGAGTTTTGGCTGAAGGGACAGCTACCTGTGAGGAGAGTAAACAAGGTGGCTGAATTTAATTCCTCCTCATGGGGTGGAAGCCTAACTAAGTGTTAACATTGGTTGGAGGACATAAAGAAAAGGAGGACTTCGTAGGAAGATAACTGTAGTTTTAATGAATAATCAGGCTGTACACGAATATTGGAGCAATTGAAGAAACTGGAAGAATTAGAGTCTATGGTTAAATGACTTGAAGAGTGAAGCTGAAGAACTCCGGTAAAGAAGAACTGAAGACTGTGTTTAATGATTAAAAGATGAGGCTGAAGAGCTTGGACTTTGAAGAAATGAAGACGTCTGCGGAAACTGCCGATAGCACCTGGAGCTCCTCTACGACCTGGGACCCCGTGAGCGCTTCCACGAGTGGCAACGGACTTAGACAGCAGGACTGCAGCAGCATTTAGGTAACCGATGGATGAGAGCAACCAGGACCAGGGAACCAGAAGTAACCTGGGAGCACAGAGCTGGAGAAACTTTCACAAGGAGGTAACATGAAGCACTGGCACTCTCCCTCTGAGCCAGACCCCTTTTGTGAGGGGAGAACACGCAGGATTGGCTGGACACAGATTGGGAACTTCATTGGTAATACTCTGATCTCCAACATGGCTGCCCCCAGCACAGGAGACATACTTAGCTGTTTGCACACAGCTTTAGCCAGCTTCTGTCTCTGACACACTATACTGTGTCGCCACTAGAGGACCTTACCGCAGCGATCCCCGCCGCAGCGCCCGGCTCTCCAGACCCTCGGCCCCTGGCCCTTGGCAGGCGCACATCATTACCCGAATTCACTACCCGAGCCCGGATCCGAGTCAGGCTCGGGTTTTCCTGCCTGACTCGGAAATCATCCCACTGTCGGATTCTTACGGGGCTTGGATTCCATATAAGGAGCCGCGCGTCCCCGCCATTTTCACTCTGGCATTGGTGAGTGTAGAGAGAGCCCGTGTGTCCATCCTGCATCAGTTCAGTGTTAGTGTCTTGTGCTGCTTCAGTCCAGTCACAGTGTTGCTGTGTTGTGCTGCATCAGTTCAGTGGTGTATTGTGCTGCATCAGTCCAGTCATAGTGGTGGTGTCCTCTGCTGCCATATATCCAGTGCTGCTGTATAAGTCCAGTCCATTGCAGTGGTGCTGTGTTGTCCTGCATCAGTACAGTGGTAGTGTCTTGTGCTGCATCAGTCCAGTCACAGTTGTGGTGTCCTCTGCTGCCATATGTCCTGTGCTGCTGTATAAGTCCAGTCCATTGCAGTAGTGCTGTGTAGTCCTGCATCAGTCCAGTGGTGGTGTCCCTGTGCTGCTGTATATATCCAGTGATACTGCTGTATATGTCCAGCGGTACTGCCGTATAGCTCCAGTGATCCTGCCGTATAGCTCCAGTGATCCTGCTGACTCCAGTGATCCTGCTGTATAATTCCAGTGGTAGTCCAGTCCAGTGATACTGCTGTATATGTCCAGTGATACTGCCGTATATGTCCATTGATACTGCCGTATATGTCCAGTGGTACTGCCGTATAATTCCAGTGATCCTGCCGTATAATTCCAGTGATCCTGATGTATAATTCCAGTGGTACTGGCGTATAAATCCAGTGATCCTGCCGTATAATTCCAGTGGTACTGGCGTATAAGTCCAGTCCATTGATACTGCCGTATATGTCCAGCGGTACTGCTGTATAATTCAAATCCAGTGATCCTGCCGTATAATTCCAGTGATCCTGCCTTATAATTCCAGTGATCCTGCTGTATAATTCTAGTGGTACTGGCGTATAAGTCCAGTGATCCTGCTGTATAATTCCAGTGTTACTGATGTATAATTCCAGTGATACTGCCGTATATGTCCAGTGGTGCTGCCATATAATTCCAATGATACTGCCGTATATATATATATATATATATATATATATATATATATACACACATATATATATAAATATACAGAACCGAAAATCCGGCACTCCACGGGGTCACAACAACTCAGCTTTACCGGGTGCCCTCCACGACGGATGTCCTGCACGGACGCGTCCAAGTCACAGCCATACACAAGGCGGCACTCCGGTCAATGAAAAGTCAGTCACACAAGCTTGTATGCAACGTTTCAGCGCTTTTATTAGCGCTTTTGTCAAGCAGTATACATAATAAACACTTAGTACTCACCACCATATATAGCCGACACCAACACCATGCCTCGCGTCTGTTCCCGGCTTCCGGCCACTGTAGCCACCTCCCAGGAAATGACGTATCGGCCCGATCACCATAGTAACCTTCACCAAATAACATACACCGTTCGTGACAACTGACAAATCTATATACAATAAACAGCAGGGCTGTCACCACAAAGTTACCATGTGTCTCAGAACGAATATCATTCAATGATAATATATAGCATAAATAAGCATAAAAATACCATAACATCAGAATGTAATTCATAATCATAATCATCAAACATCACTAGCAGCATGACGGTTAAAACAGATGAAAGTACTACGACTACTACCTCTAACCATTTAACTAAATATCTTACAAGTAACATTGAATACCCAAGGATTCATTAAGCCCATTAGGAGATAAGGTGTTTAATTTAATAATCCACCTTGACTCCAATTGTAACAATCTGCGTGCCCTATCACCTCCCCTCGTGAGGATGGGTACATGGTCGATAATACGGTGACGTAACGTTGACAGGTTATGCTTAGCCGTAGCAAAGTGCCTCGCTACCGGCTGTTCACTCGTGCCCGAAGCTATTGCTGCTCGGATCGCCGAGCGGTGCTGGGTCATTCTCTCTTTGAAGGTACATTTAGTTTTACCTACATATAGCATAGCACAAGGACAGGTAATGGTATAAATTACAAAACGGGTAGTGCATGTCATAAAATGTTTAATCTGGAATTTATAACCTGAAAATGGGTGACAGAATGTCGCCCCAGTCAATAGATAACTACAGGTAGTACAATGGGGGCATTTAAAACAGCCATTTTTTGGTTTGCCCAAAAAAGTCTGTTTCTGCTTTTTACCCATTAATGTGACATCATTACAGACAATAAAATCCCTAATACTTTTGCCTCGTTGGTAGCATGTCATTAGAGGGGTGTCACGATCCGGGTATCTGGACGCCATTACCTGCCTTTCAGATGTCTCCTGAGGCTCGCTCAGCGTTCCAAGGCCGGATCTCATCTGTGTCCACATACTGCACATTCCTCCTGTCACGCTGAGATGCTGTCACAGCGGCGCCATGTTTGAATCCTGCATGGCGTCTCCTGTTTTCCGCGGCCTCCGCCGCCGCTCCTGTGTTATAGGTGCAGGTTGTCAGTGTGGTGTTCCATGCCTGCCGCGGCCTCCGTTGTCATCCACGAGTCTCAGCATACATTTGTCAGTCTGGCGTCTCCTGTCCTCTGTGGCTGGCGCCGCCATTACAGTTATGTTTCCACATGGTTTCCCAAGCCAGTTTTCCCTCCAAGTTCTAACATGGGCGCAGCCATGTTGGATTCAATCACATGCTTCAGTTCCTCCAATCCACTGCCTGGAAATCTGCATAATTGCCCAGCCAATACCTGCATTGCTGCAGGTATAAGTATCCTGTGCCTGGGCCAGCAAATGGTCAGTGCTTTGTTTGTCATACCTTGTTCCAGTCTCTCTCCTGTGGTTGTGTTTCCAGGTTCCAGCTCCTGTCTCCAGCATCCACCAAAGAGACCCGCACCTGCCTACCATCCTGCGGTGCAGCCTGACTCTGCAGTCCTCCGTGGCTGATCCAGTTTCCAGCTTCCAGCTATTTCATCTGCTTCCAGCAGTATCCACTACCACCGGTAATCATCCTTCAATTCCTCTGTTTCCACGCTCCCTAGCATCTTACTATATTCACTCCGTGTTTCATCACCTGGCTGGTTCCACCCAGCATTCATTCAGTGACTTTATCATCTGGCTGATTCCATTCCGCATCCACTCTGTGTCTTACCACCTGGCTGGTTCCATCCAGCAATTACAACAGCTGATTCAAGTTACCAACTTCATCTGTTCCATCTACTGGCATGTTCCTTGGATATCTTCACTACTACAGCCAGGCCTGGTAAGGTTATTCCATCTAAGGACTGTAACAGCTGTTCTTACCTACCAGTGTCCTGTGTAACCATTTCATGGTCAGAGTGCTCCAGGAATCATATTATTTATCATTGCCATTATTTACCTTGAATGCTGTTTGTTTACACGGAGTCTGTTAATAAACTTTTATTTTGACTTTTACCTGGTTGTCATGGTCACACCTTCGGGTTTCCTTTTAACACTTACATGTCCAGGGGTCTGATTAAACCTCCCCGGTTTAAGTTCCTCTCAGCCCCTACAACTGAGGCTTTCTCCTGTCAGCCAAAACCCTCAGTTGTGACAGTAAGCACTGACCATATGAATCCAGCCGGAGACCAGGATCAAGCGGCTAGGCCGATGCAAGAACTGGCAGCCAGACTCGAACATCAGGAGGCTGCACAAGGCCACATCATCCACTGTCTCCATGATCTCTCTACGTGGCTGGATGGGATTCAAACGACCCTCCGTGGACCTGGCACGTCCGGTGCATCCACTACAGTGACACCAGCTGTAACCCCACCCACCTTACCCATTTCCATTCCACGTCTTCATCTCCCAAGGCCAGCAAAGTTTGACGGATCTCCAAGGTTCTGCAGGGGATTTCTTAACCAATGCGAAATCCACTTTGAGCTTCAGCCTGGCAATTTCCCCAGTGGTCGTACTAAAATTGCTTATATAATTTCCCTTCTCAGCGGCTCAGCCCTTGACTGGGCATCACCTTTATGGGAGAAGTCTGATCCCCTGCTGTCCTCCTATATGGACTTTGTGGCAACATTCAGGCGCATCTTCGACGAGCCAGGCCGGGTAACCTCTGCTTCATCTGAGATTCTCCGTTTACGCCAGGGAACACGTACTGTGGGACAGTATCTCATACAGTTCAAAATCCTGGCATCCGAACTGGCATGGAACGACGAGGCCCTGTATGCTGCATTCTGGCATGTCTTATCAGAACGCATCAAGGATGAGTTAGCTACCAGAGACTTGCCCTCTAAGTTGGATGAGCTAATTTCTCTTTGCACGAAGGTTGATCTACGTTTCAGAGAGAGAGCAACCGAGCGAGGAAGATCGTCTGCTCCAAAATCTTCTGCTCCTCCTCTTCGTCAACCGTCTCCATCCAAGGATGAGCCCATGCAAATTGGCCATTCCCGTCTATCTCCAGCTCAGCCCCGAAGACGTCTCTCTGAGTCTCTCTGTCTCTATTGTGCAGCTCCGTCTCACATTATCAATACCTGTCCCAAACGTCCAGGAAACTCCAAATCCTAGCTCGCCAAGGAGAGGGCCGGCTAGGAGTAATGATCTCCTCTCCATCTCCTCATGATTGTAATCTCCCAGTCTCGCTCCAAATTGCTCAACGTTACAGGAACGTCATTGCCCTCCTTGATTCCGGAGCAGCTGGGAATTTCATAACCGAAGCTTATGTTAAACGATGGTCCCTACCCACCGAGAGACTTCCTTCGTCCATCTCCTTAACTGCAGTAGATGGCAGCAAGATTTTTGATGCAGTTATTTCTCTAAGGACTCTACCAGTTTGTCTGAGAGTGGGAGTTCTTCATGCAGAATTTATTTCCTTCCTAGTGATTCCAAGAGCCACACATCCAGTGGTTTTGGGCCTTCCATGGCTCCGTCTCAACAATCCGTCGATTGACTGGACGACTACGCAAATACTAGCATGGGGTCCCTCCTGTGCTAAGACTTGTTTGTCCAAAGTGCTTCCTGTTTGTTCTTCTTTCCCCAGGTCGTCTGATGTTCCACCTCCTCCATATCAAGACTACACGGACGTGTTCAGTAAGGCTTCTGCTGATATCCTTCCTCCTCATAGAGAATGGGACTGCCCAATTGATCTCATTCCAGGGAAGGTTCCACCTCGAGGCCGAACTTACCCGTTGTCTCTGCCTGAGACGCACTCCATGGAGGAGTACATCAAAGAGAACCTGGCGAAAGGTTTTATCCGACCTTCTTCTTCTCCAGCTGGCGCAGGCTTCTTCTTCGTTAAGAAGAAGGATGGTGGTCTGCGACCGTGCATCGATTACAGAGGTCTGAACGACATTACCGTCAAGAACCGGTATCCTTTACCTTTGATTACAGAGCTCTTCGATAGAGTCAGCGGAGCAACCATCTTTACAAAGTTGGATTTGAGGGGTGCCTACAATCTCATCTGGATCCGTGAGGGTGACGAGTGGAAGACCGCTTTTAACACCCGTGATGGACATTATGAGTACCTCGTCATGCCCTTCGGATTGAGCAACGCTCCAGCTGTCTTCCAGCATTTCGTGAATGAGATCTTCAGAGACATCTTATACCGCCATGTCATGGTTTATCTAGATGATATCCTCATCTTTGCCAATAATCTAGAGGAACATTGTTTCTGGGTAAAGGAGGTTCTGTCCCGTCTCCGTGTCAATCATCTCTATTGCAAATTGGAGAAATGTGTATTTGAAGTTAAATCCATTCCGTTCCTAGGTTACATTGTGTCCGGTTCCGGACTAGAGATGGATCCTGAGAAACTACAAGCAATCCAGAATTGGCCGATACCCTTAACCCTCAAAGGGGTCCAGAGGTTCTTAGGGTTCGCCAATTATTACAGAAAGTTCATACAAGACTTTTCCACCATTGTGGCGCCTATCACTGCATTAACCAAGAAGGGTGCTAACCCGTCCAAGTTGTCTGAAGAAGCTACGCAAGCTTTTCATCTTTTAAAACAACGTTTCATCTCTGCACCAGTTCTGAAACAGCCCGACACCGACTCTCCTTTCATCTTAGAGGTGGATGCCTCCTCCGTTGGAGTAGGAGCGGTGTTATCCCAGAGGGCTAAAGATGGCCATCTATATCCCTGCAGTTTCTTCTCCCGGAAGTTCTCCCCAGTTGAGCGCAACTATGCCATTGGCGACCAGGAGTTGCTAGCCATCAAGCTCGCTCTTGAGGAGTGGAGATATCTGTTGGAGGGAGCTTATCATTCAATCACAATACTTACCGACCACAAGAATCTTTTATACCTGAAAGGCGCACAATGTCTTAACCCCCGTCAGGCCAGATGGGCACTTTTCTATTCCAGGTTCGACTTTAAACTCCAGTTCTGTCCGGGCTCTCAGAATCGCAAGGCCGATGCCCTTTCCCGCTCTTGGAAAACGAGTCAGAGTCTTCAGACAAGCATCCTATTATTAATCCGTTGGCAATCTCCACGGTAGGGATGGACTCTACGCCCCCACCAGGGAAAAGTTTTGTGAAGCCGGTGTTAAGGAAGAAGCTCATGCATTGGGCCCATGCTTCCCGTTTTGCCGGACATACAGGCATTCAGAAAACCCTCGAGTTTTTCTCTAGGTCCTACTGGTGGCCAACTCTGAAGAAGGATGTCAAGGAGTTTATTGCCTCTTGCCCAAAGTGTGCCCAACACAAAGTTCCCCGCCAGTCTCCTGCGGGGCAACTGGTTCCATTATCTGTTCCCAGTCGACCGTGGACCCATTTGTCGATGGACTTTGTTACATATCTGCCTATATGCAATAAGTTTAATACCATCTGGGTGGTAGTTGACCGGTTCACCAAGATGGCACATTTCATACCCCTCACCGGTCTCCCGACAGCTTCCAAGTTGGCCCAAGTGTTTATCCAAGAGATCTTCCGACTTCACGGTCTTCCTGAAGAGATCATCTCCGATCGTGGAGTACAATTTGTAGCCAAATTTTTACCGAAGTTTGTGTCAAGCCCTCCAAGTCAAGTTAAAGTTTTCTACAGCTTACCATCCTCAGACCAATGGTCAAACCGAGAGGGTGAATCAGGACTTGGAGGCCTTCCTCCGCATTTATGTGTCTTCCTCCCAAGATGACTGGGTTCAACTCCTTCCTTGGGCCGAGTTTAGCCACAACAATCATTACCATTCCTCATCCTCCTCAACACCATTCTTCATCAACTATGGATTTCACCCTAAGGTTCCAGAATTCCAACCGCTTCCAGCAACTTCTGTTCCAGCAGTGGATGTCACCTTGCGTCAGTTTTCAAACAACTGGAAGGATGTCCGCGCAGCCCTGCTTAAAGCCTCATTTAGGTACAAGAAGTTGAGAGAATTGCCTCCTTTACCCACTGGGTGCGTGCTTTGTTCAGTGGATGTAAAGAGCCTGTACACTTGCATTCCTCATCAGATGGGTGTGCAGGCCGTGAAACATCTGCTTGTTGATAACCCTTTGTATAAGGGCCCGACATTGGAATTGTTTCTGGAATTACTACAATTGATTCTTACTAGAAATTATTTCACTTTCGATGGTGCATTTTATCTGCAGGTATCTGGCTGTGCGATGGGGTCCAATGTGGCCCCATCGTACGCCAATGCCTTTATGTTTGCCATCGAGCAAGAATTGTTTTTTGATGATCAAGCTATAGCCGCTAATATCTTTGCCTACTATCGCTATATTGATGATTTGTTCATCATATGGCAGGGCACAGCACAGGACTTTAAAGACCTTATTGACCATCACAATGGGAGGGACAACCCGGTAAAATTTACATACACCCTTGATGAAAATAGTGTGAATTTTCTTGATGTCACACTGACAAAAATTGGTGATAGATTAGTACCCTCATTATTTACAAAAAGCACTGACAGAAATAACCTTCTTGTAGCTAGTAGTGCGCACCCTGTGGCTTTAAAAAGCGCCTTGCCTTTTTCCCAGTTTTTAAGAGCATTACGCATATCAGGGGATAGAACAAAAGGGACTGAACAATTGGATATGATGTACAACAAGTTTTTACTAAGGGGTTACAGCAAGTCTATTTTAGACAATGCCAAGCAGAGAGCCTTAGCCATCAAGCATGACCAATTGCTGTCGTACAAAACCAAGAAAAAAACACTCAAAAGGCACATTTGGGTTAATAAGTTTAACCATATGTCCTCTGAAATAGCTGGGCAGGCGAAACGCTTATGGCCAATTTTAACATCTGACAAAGAATTTAAATTTTTGGAACAAACCCCTCTAATGACATGCTACCAACGAGGCAAAAGTATTAGGGATTTTATTGTCCGTAATGATGTCACATTAATGGGTAAAAAGCAGAAACAGACTTTTTTGGGCAAACCAAAAAATGGCTGTTTTAAATGCCCCCATTGTACTACCTGTAGTTATCTATTGACTGGGGCGACATTCTGTCACCCATTTTCAGGTTATAAATTCCAGATTAAACATTTTCTGACATGCACTACCCGTTTTGTAATTTATACCATTACCTGTCCTTGTGCTATGCTATATGTAGGTAAAACTGAATGTACCTTCAAAGAGAGAATGACCCAGCACCGCTCGGCGATCCGAGCAGCAATAGCTTCGGGCACGAGTGAACAGCCGGAAGTGAGGCACTTTGCTACGGCTAAGCATAACCTGTCAACGTTACGTTACCGTATTATCGACCATGTACCCATCCTCACGAGGGGAGGTGATAGGGCATGCAGATTGTTACAATTGGAGTCAAGGTGGATTATTAAATTAAACACCTTATCTCCTAATGGGCTTAATGAATCCTTGGGTATTCAATGTTACTTGTAAGCTATTTAGTTAAATGGTTAGAGGTAGTAGTCGTAGTACTTTCATCTGTTTTAACCGTCATGCTGCTAGTGATGTTTGATGATTATGAATTACATTCTGATGTTATGGTATTTTTATGCTTATTTATGCTATATATTATCATTGAATGATATTCGTTCTGAGACACATGGTAACTTTGTGGTGACAGCCCTGCTGTTTATTGTATATAGATTTGTCAGTTGTCACGAACGGTGTATGTTATTTGGTGAAGGTTACTATGGTGATCGGGCCGATACGTCATTTCCTGGGAGGTGGCTACAGTGGCCGGAAGCCGGGAACAGACGCGAGGCATGGTGTTGGTGTCGGCTATATATGGTGGTGAGTACTAAGTTTTTATTATGTATACTGCTTGACAAAAGCGCTAATAAAAGAGCTGAAATGTTGCATACAAGCTTGTGTGACTGACTTTTCATTGACCGGAGTGCCGCCTTGTGTATGGCTATATATATATATATATATATATATATATAAAACCTGTTGCAAAGCAGATTACTGAGGCCATAACAACTATGCTGGTGCTAGACGTGCATCCGGTATCGGCCATTAGTGCAGTGGGACTGCAGTGCCACTCCTAGATGGGCCAGGTGTTTGTGCCGCACACTTGTTTCATTTAGCTTAGTCATACAGCCACCTCGGTGCAACCTTTTGGCTTAAAAACAATATTGTGAGGTGTGAGGTGTTCAGAATAGACTGGAAATGAATGTTATTGAGGTTAATAATGCTGTAGGATCAAAATTACCCCCAAATTCTGTGATATTAGCCGTTTTTATGTTTTTTTCAAAAATCATCCAGATCCAAAACCAAAACACGAAAGGGTGGTTTTGGAAAAACCAATCCAAAAAAACCAAAACACGAGCGGGGAATTAGAACCAAAACCAAAACACAAAAAGTGCCCGCTGCATATCTCTACATGCATCTCACAGAAGTTGCTGCCCGCTTTTTCAGAACATTGTCAGGCTCCGGAGCCTTACCTCCGTCGGGTGCTCCCACGGGTTACCATCCTGCTGGTTGGCGCGGCTGCGGCGGCAGGTCCTTCTGGTCAGACCTGCAGTGAATTCTCGGGGGGGGGGGGGGGGGTTCGAACCGAACCCGCTCATCCCTAATGTTAACGGCTAAATTTACTAAAATCGTTAATCGTCCCCAGACCTCTCAGCCAGGGCTGGTATGGGAAAATAGGGGGAGAAACTGTGGGGTAATCAGTACCAGGCTGAATCAGCTGGGGTACTGACGCTGTAGCAGGGGAACACACCCTGTGAGGTCCACCTGCCATAATGACAACCAGCCCCAAACTGGTTAGCCCATGCCTGGAATTTCTTGTGAAGTCGAGACCCAAAAAACATATTAAGGCCCTCCTTCCGGAGGAATCCCCAATCCTGGGCTGAAAGCGCGGGGCTATCTCTGCACTCCCCACACTGGGTGCAGGGTTAATTGGTAAAGAATAGATACTGATATTGTTCTTGACAGGCAGACTACAAGTTCCAGCAAGGCGGCCTCAAAGTAGACATCCAGTTGTCTTGGTACAATAAAAAAATGAGCGGAGCACACCAAACAGGCACTATACACTGTGTACAGTGCAAAGGCGAAATGACAGGTCAGTCGTGGACACTGCCATAAGAATGAATGAGGAAGTGCTAATTGGCTGAGAGCATGGGAATGGTTGCTATGGCAGTACTAGGGCACCCGGAGACATGGTCTGGACAGGCTAATAGCAGGCGGTGGAGCTGGAGCAAGATTGATGATCAGGGCAGCTGTGGGCCTGCGGCAGTGCATCACTGCTGCAGGGCTGCCCCTCTAACCCCCGGGTTCCCTGTCAGCAAGGGAGCTGGTGTGGGAGAGGAGGACCTAGCACCAGCTGCGCCAGACCATTACTGCTGCCAGGACCGGTTTTACGCATACGCTGGTTACGCAGCTGAGTAAGGCACAGCATAGAGGAGGGTGCCCTACTCAGCTGCGCCAGCGATATGTGTAACACTGGCCATTCCTGATACGCTCTGATATGTAGCGCCTGCCCGGAGACTCACCGAGCAGGCAGTGATGTTGGCGCCGCCGAGCTATGTCCGGCAGCGCACCCCACTAGTACTACAGTAATGTGCAGAAAAATAAAATAAACTACTGCTCCCAGAATTCCTTTCTTCCAGACAGCAAGGGCTGCTGGGAGCGATGGTTTATTTTAAGATTCTTCACATTACTGTACATGCAAAATACACTACCGCTCCCAGAAGCCCTTGCTGTCCGGCTACTAGAGCGGTAGTTTATTTTGAGATTCTTCTTCTTCTAGTACTATAGTGCGGTGCCGGGCATGGCGGAGGCGCCAACACAACTGACTGCTTTACAAGTCTCCGGGCACAGGGGTCATATCAGGTAATACAGTACTTTGATTAGATTAATATGTAAGGGGAAGTATTAAAGTGGGCAAAATATGTAAGGGGAACTTCAACAGTGATCAAATGTGTCAGGGGCACTTATATAGTGGACAAATGTGTAAGGGGCACTTATAGAGTGGGCAAGTGTGTAAGGGGCATTAAAACTGTGCTTTTACAATGAGACCACACCTCATTAATTTTTTCAGGAGGCACGCGCAAAAGTGCTTAGGTTGGTGCCAAAGTATTTATTCACTTACCAAATTATTTGGCCTTGTGCCGGCCCTGACTGCTGCTGGGCTGCCCCTGTCACCCTGGTGGTGGTGGAACAAGAGCCAAAAAGAAGGATCAGGAGCACTTCTGATCTTGACTCCTTCGGGACTGCTATCTCGACTGCTCACCAGGACCATACTTGTCAAACCTCCGGCTGCAGTGACTCGCTGTAATCTCCAGCAAAAGTGCACAGATGAACCCAATGCAGCTCCACGGACATACATATAAACCAGACTCCTGTCAGAAGCCCCCAGAGAACAGCGGTACAATACCCCCCCACCCACCCCAGAACAGCGGTACAGTCTCTCGGAGACCAGCTGCACCCCCTTCCTTCAGGTGTTGGTAGGGATAATAATGTTAAAACAATGGTCATGTTTTGTCTTCAACCCCATGAAAGCAGCTGTCCTTTGACCTTACCTTATGCTGGGTACACAATGGAGCAATGTGTGCGCAGCCAATCTCGCAGGCGTTGGGACCCTGCATTGGCAAGTGCATACACACTTACCGATGCAGGGAGGCAATGGATTATGGGTGATACCATGCTGCATTCGTCAGCATGGCATTGCTAGTAATATCTTCTGGTCAGACCTGCAGCAGGGCCAACCAGAAGACATCACTAACAACCACAGCAGCGAGCAGATTGGGGGTACACTCTAGATGATCCAGCCGATATGGCATTCCAATTCAGCCGAAAACGACATATCGGATTGTTCCAGCATGTAACCGGCTTTACTTCCTCTTCTGTTTATACTATCTAGAGTTCTCTATTTCACTACATTTTATTCCCATGAATGGGTAAGTAGGGGCCCCAGTGAATTGCTTTGCCCAGGGCCTACACGGTTGTTAAGATGGCCCTGCCTGTCTGGTGCGCTTCACTCATTGCATACAGGTCTCCGCAGGGTCACACCTCTCATTACCAGTGTGCACCCCAGGACCCTTCCCCTGCGCTCCACTCATTGTATTATTTTTACCAATACCATTGGATGCCTACTTGGACCAAACAGGAATCCATCCATAGATTTGGTAAGTATGAATGTATTTATTTATTTTTTAATAAAGGATTAGCACAGTTGGTGCATGAGTACTGTGGTTACTTTAATATTTTCTTTACGGGTGGACTACAGGTGCCAGGGGGCTCATAATGTTTGAACACGTTGGCACTTGTTTTTTTGGGGGTCCTGATTTTCCGAGACAGCCAAGCCCTGGTCTGATCAGTTTGGGGCTGGTTCCCTTTATGGCCGAGGGATCCCATGTTATGTGTCCTCCTTCTATAGCATCTGCTCACTGGCTGGTTCGGCCTGATGCTGTTTTTCCCCTCTATTTCCCGTACTAGCACAGGCTGAGAGGTCTGGGCTGCACATATCATACTGGCAGTTCTATTGCTTCTGGGGGGTGAGGGGCGGTGGGAGGGGAGGGTCTTAGCATAGTGCTCTTCTGTTTTAGCCATTTATTTTTTTCACAAGATTGAGAGTTGCATCTGATGTATTTGAGAGGTTTTCTATTTTTATGGGTATTTTGCAGTCTAAACAAATAGTTACAAATTTGTAAGTGTATGTGACATGTGCTTAACCCACACCTCTCAACAGTCCTGACTTTAGCAGGGCAGCCCTGCTTTTCAGGCACTGTGCCAGCCATGGACTGCAGTGTCCTCCGGTGTGTGTGTGTGTGGTGGGAGCGGAGTTGGGAAGCCCCCCTTACTCGCTGCTCTGCTTAGCACAGCAGCAGTGAATAGATGTTTCTATTCCTGGAAGAGAGGAACGGGGGCATGGCCAGCAGTTCCCAGAGCACTGAGAATGCCCCCAACAGTGACGGAAAATGGGACGTGGCTTGTGATTAGGACATTTTTAGTGAGGGCACGCCCCTACTTTTGGGTCACAAGCCTTTGGGGCATGCAGCTGTCTCTCCTTATAGATTATGTGCCGACCTGCTATAGCTGCATCTTTGCAAATGTCTGCAATTGCAGCTTCTCTAGTGAACTCTGTACATGCCTGCGGTTTGTGTCACAATTGCGGGCAGCTCAGCATTAACCCCCAGCTGCGCATCTCCTTTCCTTTGCCATTCATAATACATTCTTTGAAGTGTTTAAAGATGCTGTACTGTGACTCCCTTTTCCTAAACATTACATTGGACACATCCATAAAGTTTCCGCAATCCATCCGCTTATTTCTTTCCCCTATAAGACAGTATGTGACACAAACACCTTCTCTGTCTGCCAGTGTCAGAATATTGTTATAGTCAGTCATATAAAACCTATTGACTTGGAGGAAACTGAGGAAGATAATGCAGATGAGATGCCGTATATAAACTATATATACCCAGTTGTCCCAATTAACTCATCTGTATCTTCATGACAGAAACACAGTGTGAGAGCCAGGGATCTTGTACTCATCATGCTCCAGTCAGACATACACTTACTGCATTCCCCAGATGCCACAATGCTTGAGTCAACAGCAAATTAAGTGTAGGTGTTTTCGCTGAATGTTGAATTATTGCCATTATTGTCTCCCTAGGCACAAGCTTTTTTAACATCCAATTCTTTCACATGAAATCCTGTGCTTAAATATTCCTCATTTGGTTCATTCAGAGTCTGAAAGGGCTTTTTTTTATTGCTCTAGGGTAGCTAATATACATAGTTTTTAAAAAACATTTTAGTCCATTTTTTTTGCATAAACAGTATAAATAAATGTTATTGCGACACTTGTGAAAGAGCAACAATCCTCATTGTTTGCATTCTGCAATTAGTGAATTAAATGACCTTGTTGATATTATTTTACGATAAAATCTAAAAACTTTTATAATCATATGAAATTGGGTTTGTGTATGTGTCTGTATAAATGAAAAGCTACATAATATATAACAAAAATCCTCTACAGAGAATGGGCCACATTTGGAAGTGGACGCAATTGTGGCATCTGACATAATCGGATGATGTTTTCAGTCTGCACATGCGTCTGAGTCACACTGCATGTCACATGGCACATGTGTCCGGATGGTTACTGCTGGAGGGCACTGAATGAATTTGGACGCAGAGAGATAACAGGAGAGTGGCTATCCAGACACGGTTGTGCCTTGTGGCCAGTAACTGCGGCTACTTCTCCAGTTGCACAGATTTCGTAAGCCATATTCAGACTGACATTCTGCGCCTCCATAGGGCCGGTGCGATATTCAATGGTGCAACAGATGTGAGGTCGATGGTGTGTCAAAGCAGCAGATTAGCACCACAGCTGGTACGTATCTCTGTATGAATTCCATCAGCTTGGGACATTAGAAAAAAGTTGCAGTCATGCGCCTCCATAAATGTCCACCTCTGAATCAGGCACAAAAAGGACGAAGGGTATGCAGTAAGTTTCCGGATGTACAAAAAGTATCATATTTACAAACAAGTCAACATTACATTTTGCATGCGCTCAAACCACTGGGGGAAGCAGCTGGACCAGCCTGAAGCAGGCATGCATGTCTACTACATGCTGGATGAAGGTCCTCCACAGCAGCTTCCAGTGACTCAAAATTAATCCCACGCATCTTGTGCTTGATTACTGGGAACAAAAAGAAGTCACAAGAGGCCAGGTCTGGACTGTACGGTGGATGACCAAGCTCCTTGATGCATTTATGGGCCAGGAAATTCAGCACTGGACTTGTGGGCAGGTGCATTGTCGTGATGGAGAAAGGCACCATGAGTTTTTGGATGGAAATAGCTTCCAGCACTTGCAGCAGGCATAGGCTGGTGCATCAATCCTCAGTGACGGTGCGCTGCTGCACGAGTGGAATACTGCAATGAGAATCATGACTGGGACATAGCTATACCAGGATACAATTTATTTAGGAAGGATAGAATGGGAATAATAGGAGGAGGGGTAGCAATGTATGTGAAAAAAAAACAAATGCTACTTTAATACAAAATATTGAAGATAAAACTGAGGCCCTTTGGGTCACCACAGAAACCGGGGAGAAGGAAATTATTTGCATTGGGGTGATCTATAGACCACCAGGCCAGGGGCCGGATTTGAACAGGAACCTATTGTTGGACATCACTAAAATGGCTTTAAAGGGAGAAGTCATCATGGGAGACTTTCATTTACCTGATGTAAATTGGGAGGGGTCTTTTGCAAGTTCAGCTACAAGTGGCAAATTTCTACATTCCTTACAGGGAGCATCTCTCAAGCAATTGGTGAGGGAGCCCACTCGCAAAGACTCAATATTAGATTTAATTCTTACAAATGGTGACAGGATATCTGACATATATGTGGGTGAGCACCTGGGATCCAGTGATCATCAAGCAGTATGGTTTAGTATAAAGACAGGATCCAACTCTTGTCACACAAAAACAAAGGTGTTGGATTTTAGAAATGCTGACTTTGCAAAAATGGGGAGATGCTTAAGTGATTCATTGGCGGACGGGAGGAACTTGGAAGGAGTGCAGGAGAGGTGGGAAAAACTGAAAAGTGCAATACTAAGTGCAACAGACCTTTGTATCAAAAGGGTTAGGAAAAGCACCAGGAAAAGGAAGCCAGTGTGGTTCACAAAAGAAGTATCAACTAGTGTGAAAGCAAAAGAGATGGCTTTTAGGAAATACAAACAGACTCAAAATAAAAACGACAAAGAGGTGTATCTTGACAGACGGAAGGATGCTAAGAAAGGGATCAGATGTGCAAAGGTAGAAGCTGAGGAGAAAATGGCCCAGTCAGTAGATAAAGGGGGCAAAACTTTTTTTAAGTATATAAGTGAAAGGAGAAAATCAAATGGAGGAACAATAAAACTTAAGACAGAGAGTGAGCACTTGGTGGTGGGAGACAAGGCAATAGCAGATCACCTAAATAATTATTTTTTCTCAGTATTTACTACAGAAGGAGAAGGGATGGGGCCACAGTTAAGTTACAAGGACATTCATAAAAATAAGGTAGATGAAAGTACATTTACAGAGGAATAGGTCCTAACAGAACTTTCAAAACTAAACGTGGATAAATCAATGGGGCCAGATGGGATACACCCAAGGATACTCAAAGAGCTAAAAGATGTGCTGGTTACACCTTTAACAGAATTATTTAACCAGTCACTAAATACAGGTGCCATTCCAGAGGACTGGAAAAGAGCAAATGTAGTTCCACTGCAGAAAAGTGGAAGCAAGGAAGAAGCAAGTAACTACAGACCAGTAAGCCTTACATCAGTAGTAGGGAAAGTAATGGAAAAACTATTAAAATAAAGAGTTGTGGAATATCTTAAATCAAACAACTTACAGGATCCAAAACAGCATGGATTTACTGGTGGGAGATCATGCCAAACAAATCTTATTGACTTTTTTGACTCTGTGATGAGAATAATAGATCAAGGGGGAGCTGTAGATGTAGCATATCTAGACTTTAGTGAGGCATTTGACACTGTCCCACAGCGCAGACTGCTAAATAAACTTGAAAGCGTGGAGGTAGATTATAAAACAGTTAAATGGATAAGAACCTGGTTGCAGGATAGGAAACAGACAGTTGTAGTAAATGGAGTGCAATCTATGGAGGGAAATGTTACCAGTGGAGTACCCCAGGGATCTGTACTTGGTCCAGTTCTCTTTAATATCTTTGTTGGTGACATGGCAAATTGTATTGAAGGGAAAGTATGCCTTTTTGCAGATGATACAAAGATATGCAACAGGGTAGACACACCGGGAGGGGTAAAAAAAATGATTGATGACCTATGTAGGCTTGAGAAATGGACAAGAATGTGGCAACTACAGTTTAATGCTAAAAATGCAAAATCATGCACTTGGGTCCTAAAAACCCAAAGGCTAAATATAGTATCAAGGGTACTATAATGGAAACTACTGAGGAGGAAAGGGATTTAGGAGTCACTATTTCAAGTGACTTGAAGGCAGGAAAGCAATGCAACAAAGCAATGAGAAAGGCAAGTCAGATGCTTGGTTGCATAGGGAGAGGAATCAGTAGCAGAAAAAAAGAAGTGATAATGACACTGTATAGATCATTGGTACGGTCCCATCTGGAATACTGTGTCCAGTTCTGGAAAACATATCTCCAGAAGGATATAAATACATTAGAGAGTGTACAAAGAAGGGCAACTAAAATGGTGCATGGCCTACATCACAAAATTTACCCGGAAAGGCTGAAAAAGATCTTAATATGTATAGTTTGGAGGAGAGAAGGGAAAGGGGGACATGATAGAAACTTTTAAATATATCAAGGGTCTTAACAAAATTCAGGAGGGAAACATTCCTCAAAGGAAGAGAAGTATTAGAACTCGAGGACATATACTGAGACTGGAGGGGGGGGAGTTCAGGGGAAATTTAAGGAAAAATTACTTCACAGAAGGGTAGTGGATAAGTGGAATAGCCTCCCATCAGTGGTGGTAGAGGCTAAGACTGTAGAGCAATTTAAACATGCTTGGGATAGGCATAGGAATATCCTTACAAAGAATTAAGGTTCAAACAGGCTTGAGATTGCCTAAAGGATAAAAAAAGGGGCAGACTAGATGGGCCAAGTGGTTCTTATCTGCCGTCAAATTCTATGTTTCTATGGTAGCTAAATGACCAGTCTTGGCAACATAAACAGCCACCATCTGCTTGGCCACGCTGCGCTCATGTCAGAACTTCTGTGGTGGTTCCCCTCCAACTGGGGTCCACTTGGCTGTCTGTTGTTTGGTCTCAGGGTTGAAATATAGATCTAGGATACATCCCTACTGATGAACTCCTGGCCAGCATGTTGCAGCAACAAGTCACCCGACACTCCTTCTGCTCTCGAGTCAGCTGATGGGGCACCCAGCATGCAGAAACCTTGCTCAGGCCAACTTTTTATGGCGTATTAAGTGGATGGATCCCGATGAGATGCCTATCTCCTTCTCTAAATGAGCCATGGTCACCCTGGTGTCCACCTCAACTGTGGCCTACACAGCAGAAACATTGTCCTCTGTGATGGCGGACACAGGTCGACAGGTCTTGTAGTTGTAGAAGATCGTGGCTCTCCAGTGGCCTGTTGAGCTGCATAATGAGTTTGTGGTGGAAGTGAACATGATGGCTTCTTCGCCTTGCAATGCAGCATATATAGGGTTCTGTGCTTTGACATTTTACAAGAACTTTAGTCAGATTAGGTTGCAGTTCACAACCAGCCAGATTGTGTCTACTTTACCTATGCACTGCCCGTCCAGAAACTTTTTGCACACCCCTGCGCACTCTATAGGATACTTGTCAATGTAGTGTGTGTTTGGGGACAATTCACATGAAAAATAAATTATTACTATGTCTTTGTTTTAAATGTAGACTTGCCCTATAATTTAAATAACAGTGATGGTATACAGTCCTATGTCCATAGTAGCTTCGCTGTAGCAGTGCTTTATTAACACCACAATCACTGAAGACTCGAAGCTTCTCTGCTAACAAATTAATAATATACACTCTTCAATGTGAAACTGATACCGCTTTCACATTGCAAACCCAGGTCCGACCTGGGATTTTTAACCCAGGTTTAACCCGGTCAGACCATTTCATACTGCCCTTTCGGCCCAGGTTATTCCTGTGTTTGTCCATTCTACACTGAACTTGGTCACCCATGTAAACACTATGGATGTCATTTAAAATGGACTTTTTCTGGCTCACAAAGATGAGGTGTCAATAGTAGGGGGTGGGGCTGCTCACAGCATTGCAGCAATCATGGCCGACAGAGCACGTGTCACACCCTCCAGCAACATTTAATAAAAAATTGGTACAAATTTGAAAAAGAGGTGTAGCCATGGGTAAAAGGGGGTGTGGTCATACAGCGCTGTCATAGGAATCTATAGAACAAGGGAGACACTGGAAATCCAGTACATAGCCCTTTTTAACCGATACAGACCATAAAAAACGGCACTGTACTGGCCAAAAAGGTACAGTTGGAGGGTATTGTCAAAATGGGGTTGAGGTAGAAAAACTGCGCTGTATAGACTTTAGCTGGCCTAGGGGTGGTCACAGGGCTCCCCTGTTGAGTCCAAAAATAGAAATGGATATATGCAATACAGAAAGAGGACTACTCCTGATTGGCGCTTGTCAGATAACACCCACATAAAACATTATGATTGAGCCATGATTGGTAGGAAATAAAGCATGTGTCTAGTGTTATGTAAAAACAATCTCTGTTTTAATTTAAACAAACACTTAATATCAAAACACATAAAATGGAAGTGGATAACACAGAGAATCCTACCAAGATGGTGGCCGGAGCCGCAGGTGTTATATGCAAGGTATACCCGGGAAAGATACCCTGCATAAGGCTCCGGAAGGCGAGATTTTCCCTGTGGTATAAACTGAGTCCAAAAATGTCCTTGGAAGTCCAGAGCACTGGTAGGCAGACACCAACGCGTTTCGGGACATCAAAGTCCCTTTTTCAAGGTAGTATGTCTCCAGTGCTAACTTAGTGTCTTTATATAAGGTGTGCAATTAGTGAAATGGCCTCCTGTAAAGCACTTCCTGTCCGCCGATTACCGGAACCGGAAGTGACACTCCTGTGCGTTCCACCAGCCGACCGGAAGTGATCTTGTGTCCGCCGGAACCGGAAATGACGTTTTTATATATATATATATATATTTTTTATTATTAGTGTGTCCATAGAAGTTGCTGAATTGAAAGTTCCAAATCCAACTTATTGTAGATGTTCATCTTGGTATTGGCCTCAGTAGAAAAGATAGAAATAGAGATAATGAGCAAACAATAAAGTTATCAAAAGGGGGGGGCTAAAAATAAATTAAGGAATTTTAATCTTTAGAGGAACCATTTGATTTCAAAATCCCTGTTTAGACCAGTGGGAAAGAGGGTTTGTAAATTAAAAATAGTTGGAGGGTATGATGTGCATAGGCAAACGCAGGGGAGGTTTCCAGTTGCATGGAAACCCCCCTCCTCTTGGCAAGTGGCTCAAATGATGACAACAATGGTCATGGTAAATAGTACTATTACTAGAACTGCCGCCACATCATGCAGTTTTTGGGACAGCAGAGCTGCTGCACATGCCCAGATGCCCAGTGGTAACAGCTTCTTCTACCAAGTTTGCTGTGTGTGTGGATCTGAGTCCTCAATCTGAACTGAACCAGAGTGTGGCGACCAGGAAGAACAGACAGGAGCCTTACCATAAGGTGGAAGAATGTGTTCTTAGAAAGTGCAGTACTTGTTCTATTATGTTTGTGTATTTATTTATTTATTTATTTATTATGGTATGTTTAACCTTTTTCTGACCACTTATTTATATTATTTAAGTATGTTTGATACAGCCTATACTAGATACCATCTATAGGGTTAAATATAAATACTGTATTCCATACAGTATACAGTGTATAAAAAAAACAATGTTCAGAGTCGTTACTAGTTTCTTCTACCGCTCCCCCAGACTCCTGCACTTGCTCCAATGTTCCGCAGTGGGAAATTGTGGACTGCATTTGGAAACCTCCCTCAAGAAATCCTGCGTTTGCCACTGATGTGTGTAGCACTGGGTTCATGATTGTTTCTACTGTACGGCTGTTTGATACAGCCAGTGAGAGGTTATTTCAACTTCTGAAATTCTATAGCATACTTTTCAGCTATTTCAGGAGGAGGGCACAGTATTGGCCATGGCAATTAACGGATGACAATTAACCCTCACACTGCTGAACTTCTAATATGCTGCTCTCTTGATGTATGCAGTGTGCTGCCTGTGTGGCTGTTGACATCATCAAGGGAGACACAGGAACATCCAATCAGCACCTTTTTTTTAGTCCTGTGTTGAATAACCCTGGTCAGAACCTTTCACACTGCACATCAACCCGGGTCCAACCCGTGTTTAACCCTGCTTTAATCCTGGGTTGAAATGCAATGTTTGCTTGACCTGGGTTATTTCACTTTGACGCTTTCACACTGCACCTCGACCCGGCAATAACCCATGTTTAAAGCAGGATTAAACACGGGTCAGATCCTGGTTGCTGTGCAGTGTGAACGGGTTGCCGGGTCGATACGACCTGCTTACCCGTTCACACTATAGGAGCAGGCGGCGTTTGGAGAACAACTGATCTTGGAGATTCTATTCCCACTCTATGGGTGTCGTGTACACCCACGAGTGGGAATAGCCCCTGTAAGTCGGCATTCCAGCTGTCGGCATTTCTAGCTGTCAGGATTCCGGCGTCGGTATCCTGACCCCCAGGAATTGACTGCTGGCAACGTGACTACACCGCATTTGTTTTTAAAATTAGGTTCTTTTGAATCTTGAAGAACAATTTTTTTTGTATATAGCAATAACCAGCTGGAGGAAGATATCCCCAAACTGATTAATGATAGTCTGATTAAAGATATGAATTAATTTATTGGTGCTCAAGGGCAGTATGTTCCTTTATAGGTTACGGAAATCCCTCGCTTTCATATGTACAGTATTATGATTTGGTCCTGTAACATGACAGCAGCAGAATACCTCCCAACATGTCCTTTACAGGAGGGACAGAATGCTCTGCTCCTGAACTTGCCTCTTAATTTACGCTTGCCATCACCTGTGGTGAAACAAATTTCTTATCTATTCACTTGTTCAAAACTGGTTCTGGCAATCATAAATTAAGAGAAAAGTCCAGAAGCAGAGCATTTTGTCCCTCTAGGAGAGAGTCATGTTGGAAGGTAAGCTACTGTCAAGCAGTAAAGCTAAATACACAAGTGAGTGACTTGATTTCCATTGCCCCATCGAATGGCCGATTCAGCTAAGTATACACACTTACCAATCGGTCACTCAATGTGTCCTGACGTCACACCTGGGTGGGCATTTAAATTTGCCTGCCAATCTTTGACATGAGTTCCCACAGCAAGTGTAGAGGCATTCCGCAGTCCGCTTGTACACACAGCCAGATGCGCTGATATATCTTGACATATATTGGCCATCTATTGTGCTGCATAGCCAATGAGATATGTCTGTAGATGTATTTTTAAATATGTGTGCTTGACTGCTTGTTAATGGTATGCAGCCTACTATTATTCTGCTACAGTATCTCATTGCACTCTCCAGGGCTCTATAATTTTACACATGGCAGCAACAAGAGATATGTGTGCAGATGGCCTATCGCATACCTTACAGTATATACCCAAGCCAGCGCATGACACATGACATACTTTATGGACTACACACTACCGACATCAAATGTAGGAGGTAGTCATAGTAATGTGACTCGACCATGTATATATTTTTTTCTGCTGCGGGGTACACTGGGCTCCACAAGGAATAGCATTGGGGTGTAGAGTAGGATCTTGATCCGAGGCACCAACAGGCTCAAAGTTTTGATTGTTCCCAAGATGCATAGCGCCGCCTCCTTTATAACCCCGCCTCCGTGCACAGGAGCTCAGTTTTGTAGTTTATGCCTTGCAGTAAGCAGACAGTCAACATGGATGCTGCTCCTGCAGCCCTAAGAAAAGCATATTTCAGAAGAAAAGAAAGACTTCAAGGGCTGCAGCAGTGACTAGATGTCAGACAGACATCCCCTGCTGCAGCTCCATCACCCCCCAGCGGCGCTGTATACTCCCGTGCCCTGGTTGCCGGGTAATTACAGCGGAGGCTCCGGGTTTCTTCTCAGTTAGTCACTCACTCACTGCTGTGCTCTGGGATCGCATGGCCGCATACAAGGGGCTGTAATCGCAATCCGGCACGGTCGGTGGGAGGTGGGCCACGCGCACGCTGGCGTGGACACTGTAAGGGGCAGACGCTCCACTAGCCACAAGGACACTGGGCACAGGTCAGTTTTCTTCAAAAACCATTTGATTACAGCCCGCAGCGCCCGATGGGGAAGCCAGCAAGGGGGATAAGGCTTTGACCTGTAGCCCCTGCCCCAGGGCGCCATTTAGGCAAATGTTCCCGCCCTGGAGCTGCATATCTCTCTCCCTCACTCCCTGTCAGCCGCCATTTCACGGAGCTGCGCTGTTGCTGGGACTGCTTGGGCAAATCCTCCTCTGTAAAGCCGCCTGCACGTCAGCACTGTGCATTTTACAGGACATTTAAGTATTCTACCTGTCAGTGGACAGCGTTAGTTAAGAAAAAGTGCATACAGTCAGGGTTGGGTAGTACACATACCCTGTGATATACATCCAGTTTTTACTGTGTTTTTTTGTATATATATATATATATATATATATATATTAGAGATGAGCGGGTTCGGTTTCTTTGAATCCGAACCCGCACGAACTTCACTTTTTTTTTCACGGGTCCGAGCGACTCGGATCTTCCCGCCTTGCTCGGTTAACCCGAGCGCGCCCGAACGTCATCATGACGCTGTCGGATTCTCGCGAGACTCGGATTCTATATAAGGAGCCGCGCGTCGCCGCCATTTTCACACGTGCATTGAGATTGATAGGGAGAGGACGTGGCTGGCGTCCTCTCCATTAGAATAGATTAGAAGAGAGAGAGAGAGAGAGAGATTGTGCAGACAGAGTTTACCACAGTGACCAGTGCAGTTGTTGTTAAGTTAACTTTTATTTAATATATCCGTTCTCTGCTATATCCGTTCTCTGCCTGAAAAAAACGATACACAGCAGTCACACAGTGTGACTCAGTCTGTGTGCACTCAGCTCAGCCCAGTGTGCTGCACATCAATGTATAAAAGCTTATAATAATTGTGGGGGAGACTGGGGAGCACTGCAGGTTGTTATAGCAGGAGCCAGGAGTACATAATATTATATTAATTTAAAATTAAACAGTGCACACTTTTGCTGCAGGAGTGCCACTGCCAGTGTGACTAGTGGTGACCAGTGCCTGACCACCAGTATAGTAGTATATTGTTGTATACTATCTCTTTATCAACCAGTCTATATTAGCAGCAGACACAGTACAGTGCGGTAGTTCACGGCTGTGGCTACCTCTGTGTCGGCAGTCGGCACTCGGCAGGCAGTCCGTCCATCCATAATTGTATAATTATATACCACCTAACCGTGGTATTTTTTTTTCTTTCTTTATACCGTCGTCATAGTCATACTAGTTGTTACGAGTATACTACTATCTCTTTATCAACCAGTGTACAGTGCGGTAGTTCACGGCTGTGGCTACCTCTGTGTCGGCAGTCGGCAGGCAGTCCGTCCATCCATAATTGTATTATTATAATATATACCACCTAACCGTGGTTTTTTTTCCATTCTTTATACCGTCATAGTGTCATACTAGTTGTTACGAGTATACTACTATCTCTTTATCAACCAGTGTACAGTGCGGTAGTTCACGGCTGTGGCTACCTCTGTGTCGGCAGTCGGCAGGCAGTCCGTCCATCCATAATTGTATTATAATATATACCACCTAACCGTGGTTTTTTTTTCATTCTTTATACCGTCATAGTGTCATACTAGTTGTTACGAGTATACTACTATCTCTTTATCAACCAGTGTACAGTGCGGTAGTTCACGGCTGTGGCTACCTCTGTGTCGGCAGTCGGCAGGCAGTCCGTCCATCCATAATTGTATTATAACATATACCACCTAACCGTGGTTTTTTTTTCATTCTTTATACCGTCATAGTCAGTCATACTAGTTGTTACGAGTATACTACTATCTCTTTATCAACCAGTGTACAGTGCGGTAGTTCACGGCTGTGGCTACCTCTGTGTCGGCACTCGGCAGGCAGTCCGTCCATCCATAATTGTATTATAATATATACCACCTAACCGTGGTTTTTTTTTCATTCTTTATACCGTCATAGTCAGTCATACTAGTTGTTACGAGTATACTACTATCTCTTTATCAACCAGTGTACAGTGCGGTAGTTCACGGCTGTGGCTACCTCTGTGTCGGAACTCGGCAGGCAGTCCGTCCATCCATAATTGTATTACAATATATACCACCTAACCGTGGTTTTTTTTTCATTCTTTATACCGTCATAGTCAGTCATACTAGTTGTTACGAGTATACTACTATCTCTTTATCAACCAGTGTACAGTGCGGTAGTTCACGGCTGTGGCTACCTCTGTGTCGGCAGTCGGCAGGCAGTCCGTCCATCCATAATTGTATTATAATATATACCACCTAACCGTGGTTTTTTTTTCATTCTTTATACCGTCATAGTCAGTCATACTAGTTGTTACGAGTATACTACTATCTCTTTATCAACCAGTGTACAGTGCGGTAGTTCACGGCTGTGGCTACCTCTGTGTCGGAACTCGGCAGGCAGTCCGTCCATCCATAATTGTATTACAATATATACCACCTAACCGTGGTTTTTTTTTCATTCTTTATACCGTCATAGTCAGTCATACTAGTTGTTACGAGTATACTACTATCTCTTTATCAACCAGTGTACAGTGCGGTAGTTCACGGCTGTGGCTACCTCTGTGTCGGCACTCGGCAGGCAGTCCGTCCATCCATAATTGTATTACAATATATACCACCTAACCGTGGTTTTTTTATACCACCTAACCGTGGCAGTCCGTCCATAATTGTATACTAGTATCCAATCCATCCATCTCCATTGTTTACCTGAGGTGCCTTTTAGTTCTGCCTATAAAATATGGAGAACAAAAAAGTTGAGGTTCCAAAATTAGGGAAAGATCAAGATCCACTTCCACCTCGTGCTGAAGCTGCTGCCACTAGTCATGGCCGAGACGATGAAATGCCAGCAACGTCGTCTGCCAAGGCCGATGCCCAATGTCATAGTACAGAGCATGTCAAATCCAAAACACCAAATATCAGAAAAAAAAGGACTCCAAAACCTAAAATAAAATTGTCGGAGGAGAAGCGTAAACTTGCCAATATGCCATTTACCACACGGAGTGGCAAGGAACGGCTGAGGCCCTGGCCTGTGTTCATGGCTAGTGGTTCAGCTTCACATGAGGATGGAAGCACTCAGCCTCTCGCTAGAAAACTGAAAAGACTCAAGCTGGCAAAAGCACCGCAAAGAACTGTGCGTTCTTTGAAATCCCAAATCCACAAGGAGAGTCCAATTGTGTCGGTTGCGATGCCTGACCTTCCCAACACTGGACGTGAAGAGCATGCGCCTTCCACTATTTGCATGCCCCCTGCAAGTGCTGGAAGGAGCACCCGCAGTCCAGTTCCTGATAGTCAGATTGAAGATGTCAGTGTTGAAGTACACCAGGATGAGGAGGATATGGGTGTTGCTGGCGCTGGGGAGGAAATTGACCAGAAGGATTCTGATGGTGAGGTGGTTTGTTTAAGTCAGGCACCCGGGGAGACACCTGTTGTCCGTGGGAGGAATATGGCCGTTGACATGCCAGGTGAAAATACCAAAAAAATCAGCTCTTCGGTGTGGAGGTATTTCACCAGAAATGCGGACAACAGGTGTCAAGCCGTGTGTTCCCTTTGTCAAGCTGTAATAAGTAGGGGTAAGGACGTTAACCACCTCGGAACATCCTCCCTTATACGTCACCTGCAGCGCATTCATAATAAGTCAGTGACAAGTTCAAAAACTTTGGGTGACAGCGGAAGCAGTCCACTGACCAGTAAATCCCTTCCTCTTGTAACCAAGCTCACGCAAACCACCCCACCAACTCCCTCAGTGTCAATTTCCTCCTTCCCCAGGAATGCCAATAGTCCTGCAGGCCATGTCACTGGCAAGTCTGACGAGTCCTCTCCTGCCTGGGATTCCTCCGATGCATCCTTGCGTGTAACGCCTACTGCTGCTGGCGCTGCTGTTGTTGCCGCTGGGAGTCGATGGTCATCCCAGAGGGGAAGTCGTAAGCCCACTTGTACTACTTCCAGTAAGCAATTGACTGTTCAACAGTCCTTTGCGAGGAAGATGAAATATCACAGCAGTCATCCTACTGCAAAGCGGATAACTGAGTCCTTGACAACTATGTTGGTGTTAGACGTGCGTCCGGTATCCGCCGTTAGTTCACAGGGAACTAGACAATTTATTGAGGCAGTGTGCCCCCGTTACCAAATACCATCTAGGTTCCACTTCTCTAGGCAGGCGATACCGAGAATGTACACGGACGTCAGAAAAAGACTCACCAGTGTCCTAAAAAATGCAGTTGTACCCAATGTCCACTTAACCACGGACATGTGGACAAGTGGAGCAGGGCAGGGTCAGGACTATATGACTGTGACAGCCCACTGGGTAGATGTATGGACTCCCGCCGCAAGAACAGCAGCGGCGGCACCAGTAGCAGCATCTCGCAAACGCCAACTCTTTCCTAGGCAGGCTACGCTTTGTATCACCGCTTTCCAGAATACGCACACAGCTGAAAACCTCTTACGGCAACTGAGGAAGATCATCGCGGAATGGCTTACCCCAATTGGACTCTCCTGTGGATTTGTGGCATCGGACAACGCCAGCAATATTGTGTGTGCATTAAATATGGGCAAATTCCAGCACGTCCCATGTTTTGCACATACCTTGAATTTGGTGGTGCAGAATTTTTTAAAAAACGACAGGGGCGTGCAAGAGATGCTGTCGGTGGCCAGAAAAATTGCGGGACACTTTCGGCGTACAGGCACCACGTACAGAAGACTGGAGCACCACCAAAAACTACTGAACCTGCCCTGCCATCATCTGAAGCAAGAAGTGGTAACGAGGTGGAATTCAACCCTCTATATGCTTCAGAGGTTGGAGGAGCAGCAAAAGGCCATTCAAGCCTATACAATTGAGCACGATATAGGAGATGGAATGCACCTGTCTCAAGTGCAGTGGAGAATGATTTCAACGTTGTGCAAGGTTCTGATGCCCTTTGAACTTGCCACACGTGAAGTCAGTTCAGACACTGCCAGCCTGAGTCAGGTCATTCCCCTCATCAGGCTTTTGCAGAAGAAGCTGGAGGCATTGAAGAAGGAGCTAACACGGAGCGATTCCGCTAGGCATGTGGGACTTGTGGATGCAGCCCTTAATTCGCTTAACAAGGATTCACGGGTGGTCAATCTGTTGAAATCAGAGCACTACATTTTGGCCACCGTGCTCGATCCTAGATTTAAAGCCTACCTTGGATCTCTCTTTCCGGCAGACACAGGTCTGCTGGGGTTGAAAGACCTGCTGGTGACAAAATTGTCAAGTCAAGCGGAACGCGACCTGTCAACATCTCCTCCTTCACATTCTCCCGCAACTGGGGGTGCGAGGAAAAGGCTCAGAATTCCGAGCCCACCCGCTGGCGGTGATGCAGGGCAGTCTGGAGCGACTGCTGATGCTGACATCTGGTCCGGACTGAAGGACCTGACAACGATTACGGACATGTCGTCTACTGTCACTGCATATGATTCTCTCAACATTGATAGAATGGTGGAGGATTATATGAGTGACCGCATCCAAGTAGGCACGTCACACAGTCCGTACTTATACTGGCAGGAAAAAGAGGCAATTTGGAGGCCCTTGCACAAACTGGCTTTATTCTACCTAAGTTGCCCTCCCACAAGTGTGTACTCCGAAAGAGTGTTTAGTGCCGCCGCTCACCTTGTCAGCAATCGGCGTACGAGGTTACATCCAGAAAATGTGGAGAAGATGATGTTCATTAAAATGAATTATAATCAATTCCTCCGCGGAGACATTGACCAGCAGCAATTGCCTCCACAAAGTACACAGGGAGCTGAGATGGTGGATTCCAGTGAGGACGAATTGATAATCTGTGAGGAGGGGGATGTACACGGTGATATATCGGAGGGTGAAGATGAGGTGGACATCTTGCCTCTGTAGAGCCAGTTTGTGCAAGGAGAGATTAATTGCTTCTTTTTTGGGGGGGGTCCAAACCAACCCGTCATATCAGTCACAGTCGTGTGGCAGACCCTGTCACTGAAATGATGGGTTGGTTAAAGTGTGCATGTCCTGTTTTGTTTATACAACATAAGGGTGGGTGGGAGGGCCCAAGGATAATTCCATCTTGCACCTCTTTTTTCTTTTCTTTTTCTTTGCATCATGTGCTGATTGGGGAGGGTTTTTTGGAAGGGACATCCTGCGTGACACTGCAGTGCCACTCCTAGATGGGCCCGGTGTTTGTGTCGGCCACTAGGGTCGCTAATCTTACTCACACAGCTACCTCATTGCGCCTCTTTTTTTCTTTGCGTCATGTGCTGTTTGGGGAGGGTTTTTTGGAAGGGACATCCTGCGTGACACTGCAGTGCCACTCCTAGATGTGCCCGGTGTTTGTGTCGGCCACTAGGGTCGCTAATCTTACTCACACAGTCAGCTACCTCATTGCGCCTCTTTTTTTCTTTGCGTCATGTGCTGTTTGGGGAGGGTTTTTTGGAAGGGCCATCCTGCGTGACACTGCAGTGCCACTCCTAGATGGGCCCGGTGTTTGTGTCGGCCACTAGGGTCGCTAATCTTACTCACACAGCTACCTCATTGCGCCTCTTTTTTTCTTTGCGTCATGTGCTGTTTGGGGAGGGTTTTTTGGAAGGGACATCCTGCGTGACACTGCAGTGCCACTCCTAGATGGGCCCGGTGTTTGTGTCGGCCACTAGGGTCGCTTATCTTACTCACACAGCGACCTCGGTGCAAATTTTAGGACTAAAAATAATATTGTGAGGTGTGAGGTATTCAGAATAGACTGAAAATGAGTGTAAATTATGGTTTTTGAGGTTAATAATACTTTGGGATCAAAATGACCCCCA
The DNA here is from genome assembly GCF_028390025.1 of Pseudophryne corroboree. Lineage (NCBI taxonomy): Eukaryota > Metazoa > Chordata > Amphibia > Anura > Myobatrachidae > Pseudophryne > Pseudophryne corroboree. Next base: position 264,423,179 of record NC_086447.1, on the reverse strand, counting down.
AATTCTATGATTTAAGCTGTTTTTTAGTGTTTTTGGAAAAAAACACCCGAATCCAAAACACACCCGAATCCGACAAAAAAAATTCGGTGAGGTTTTGCCAAAACGCGTTCGAACCCAAAACACGGCCGCGGAACCGAACCCAAAACCAAAACACAAACCCCGAAAAATTTCAGGCGCTCATCTCTAATATATATATATATCTTTCTCTACTGAGTATTACTTTGTATTGCTAGTCCAGTGCAGTCTTATTGTGCAGTCTAATTGTGATATAACTTCTGCAATGTACATTGTGACTATATGTGTGTGTGCATGTAGCTGCTGAGTGTCTGCCATTTCGTGTATTTCACTCAGTCTGCTACCCCTATATTTTGTAACCTGAGGGGGCTCAGTGCGTCAGGCTTATTAGTAGATATAGGTGTTTCACAAGATATACCTACTGTGTATTTTTCTCTGTGATTTCTAGTCACCATATATCTCTTGGATTCCCGGTGTGTGCCGATACACTATACTGGGAGTTCTTGCTAGATATAGTGCTGCTAATATTGTACTAGGTTGCCTGATATTGAGCTTATTATTATGCCAGCTAAAAGGGGCAACAGGGCTGGGGCTGATCCCACATTGGGTGGAGGTGACGCTGCAGACACATTTGAGGAAAAAATGGCAGCAGAGAGTTCAGGTTCTGGGGGTTCTTTGCCCTCCCAGTGGGTTTGTAGCAACGGGGGTCCAAAATGTCCCACCCTGGGCTACCTTCTCCACATTATGAAATACTCTAGTAACTAAACTTATGCCCCCTGTGGGACCTCCTATGCCAGTACAGCAGTTTATGGTCCCTGCAGTCAATCTGCCATGGGCAGATCAGATCTCATCTCAGTTACAGCACTTGAACCAATCACTGACTAAAAAGAAGTCTTAATCTCGCCCACCTAAGACTAAAATGTCTTCTAAATGGGCAGCTATTTCCTCACAATCCACCACTGTTCCAGACACCTCCTCTGATGAGGATGGCGCATACGCTGACCCCACAGACACTGACTTTGATGCTTCAGATGGGGAAGGACGGTCACTGATTTGGTTGAGGCTATCAGGCTGATTCTTCAAGTTTCTGATGAACCAGAGCCTGAGGCTGTTTCTAAAAATCCGGACAGATTTAAACGTAACAAAGTGGTTAAACAAGTTTTACCTCATTCTCAGCACCTGGCTGACATACGTCAGGAACCCTGGGAAAATCCAGGAACAAAGTTCACGCCAGTTTCCTGGATTTCCTGGTAGTTTCCTCAGCTCTGCCAGTGACTGCCGTCACCTCTCTGAAGGAACCGACGGATAGACGTGTGGAGGGTTGTTTAAAGGTGATTTACACCCTTACAGGGGCTGTGCATAGGCCAACCATTGCAGCGACATGGGCTGCTGAAACTGTTGAAGCATGGGCTCAGGAGTTGGAGGCGGAGCTACCTTCCAACGCTTCTGATCATGCTAGACAATGTCTCGCATATATTTCCACGGCTTCTCATTATCTTAAGGAGGCGGCTTCCGATGCCGGGGTGCTGGCGGCCAAGGCTGCTACTACGTCCATCTTGGCTCGACGTATCCTTTGGTTGAGATCCTGGTCTGTGGATCTGGATTCTAAGAAAAACCTCGAGGTGCTCCCTTTTAAGGGAGACATTCTTTTCGGGGAAGACCTCAATAAGAGTGTGGCTGACTTGGCATCTGCTAAAACAGCTTGCCTACCTAGTACGGCACCTTTGCCACCGAAGGCTAAAAGTACTTTCTCTCGCCCCTTTCGTCCTCCAGGAAAAGCAAAAAGGTCAGCCGTACCCAAAACAAGCTCGTACTTCCAAACCTGCTAAGCCTAGACCCAAGCGGGCCTGGGCTGCCCGTCAGCCGGATTCCAAAACAGACAAGGCCTGCCGCATGATGGGGGGCCTCCCTCTGGGGGATCCCATGGTGGGGGGCAGACTTCTAGGGTTTGCCCAGGAATGGTTGAAGACCACTTCAGATGCCTGGGTACGGGAAGTCGTCACTCGAGGTTACGCAGTATCCTTCAAGAAACGTGTCCCTCATCGATTTTGCCTGACAGACCTCCCTCCGGAATCGGTAAAGGCAAAAACTCTTAATTCGGTGGTACAGTCCCTACTGAACACAGGTGTGGTAGTACAGGTGCCTCTGGCTCAGAGAGGCAAGTGGTACTATTCACCGCTGTTTCTAGTCCTGAAACCGAACTGGTCCTCACAGCCCATTCTCAATATCAAGTCCTTGAACAAGTTTGTGAGGGTCTCCAAGTTTCGTATGGAAACTCTACGCTCTATTGTTCTGGCCTTGGAGCCTGGGGACTATATGGTCTCCCTGGACATACAGGATACATGCATATTCCTATTGCAATGTCACATCAGCAGTACCTGAGGTTTGCAGTGGGCGTTAACCTTTGGTTTGACCATGGCTCCGCGGGTATGCACCAAAGTCATGACGTAATGACGGCTGTACTACGCCGTCAGGGGATCGGGATCCTCCCGTATCTAGACGACTTACTGATCGTGGCGAACTCCCCAGATATCCTCCTATGTCATTTGGATGTGACAATCCAGTTTATGCAAACTCATGGGTGGCTCATCAACTGGAAGAAATCTTTCCTGGTCCCTGCTCAGAGCATGGAGCACCTGGGGGCATTGTTGGACACTCGCAACCAGTGGTTGTTCTTGTCTCAGGAGAAGGTCCTGAAACTTCCGGAAAATATTTGATGCTTCCTCTTTCGTCCGCAAGTGTCGATACATTCGGCAATGCAAGTACTAGGTCTCATGATGACGGCCTTCCACATGGTGGAGTACGCTCAATTCCATTCCCGCCCTCTTCAGAAGTTGATTCTGGCCAAGTGGGATGGCCTGCCTCACCGGGTATGATCTCCTTGTCTCTGGAAGTCCATCTGTCACTGAGCTGGTGGCTTCACGACCAACGATTGAGCAGCGGTCGTCCCTTCTCTATCTCCAACTAGGTCCTTCTGACGACGGATACCAGTCTGAGGGGTTGGAGCGCGGTGTTGGAGCAACACTCCCTTCAGGGTTGGTGGACCAAGGAGGAGTCTCTCCTCCCGATAAACATTCTAGAACTGCGGGCAGTGTTCAATGCACTGAACTTGGCCCAGCATTTGATACAGAACAGACTTGTTCAGGTACAGTCGGACAACGCCACCATGGTGGCATACATCAATCATCAAGGCGGCACTCGAAGCCGCATGGCAATGAGGGATGTATCACGGATTCTTCAGTGGGCAGAAAGCCATCTGCCAGCCATATCGGCAGTGTTCATTCCAGGGGTCCTAAACTAGGAAGCGGACTTTCTCAGTCATCAGGACGTGCACTCCGGAGAGTGGAGCCTCCATCCAGAAGTGTTTTAACTCCTAGTGGACAGATGGGGCCTTCCAGATGTGGACCTGATGGCGTCTCAACACAATCACAAGGTTCCCGTCTTCGAAGCAAGGACAAGGGATCCTCAAGCAGCGTTCGTGGACGCACTGGAAATTCCATGGAACTTTCAGCTGCCATACATGTTCCCTCCGGTGTCACTCTTGCCCAGAGCAATAAGGGAGTTCAAGCAAGAAGGAGGAATACTACTACTGATCGCTACAGCGTGGCCCAGATGGCACTGGTTCTCTGATCTACAGGGCCTCTCGCTAGATCGTCCCCTTCTACTTTCACAACGACCATACCTCCTCGTTCAGGGCCCTTGTGTTTACCAGGATTTGGCCCGACTGGCTTTGACGCCGTGGCTCTTGAAGCTTCCTTCTTGAGGGCCAAGGGTTTTTCTGAGGCGGTCATTCAGACTATGTTGAAGATCCATAAGCCAGCTTCTGCTCGGATTTACCATAGGGTCTGGAATTCTTACTTTACTTGGTGTGTGTCTAATAACCATGACATTTACAAGTTTAGTATGGCCAAACTTTTGGCCTTCCTACAACAGGGCCTGGACTTAGGTCTTCGTCTGGCCTTCCTCAAGGTTCACATTTCTGCCTTGTCGGTATGGTTTCAGAGAAAGATTGCTACCCTGCCTGATGTTCATACTTTCACTCAGGTATTGTTACGGATTCAGCCTCCTTATGTGCCACCTGTGGCCCCTTGGGATTTGTCGGTGGTTCTGGAGGCCTTGCAAGAGTATCCGTTTGAACCTCTTGCGTCTGCAGACCTTAGGTGGCTTTCCCTTAAGGTTTAATTTTTAATGGCTATTGCATCTGCTAGAAGGGTCTCGGACTTAGGTGCATTATCCTGTAAGTCCCCCTATCTGATTTATTCACCGTGACCAGGCGGTTCTTAGAACGCGCCCTGGTTATTTGCCTAAGGTGGTATCTTCCTTCCACCTTAACCAGGAGATTGTGGTTCCAGCCTTTAGTTCTCCCGAATTGTCATCCAAAGAACAGTCTTTGGATGTGGTACGAGCTCTCTGTATCTATGGTAAGAGAACTGCATCTTTTAGGAAGTCGGTTTCTCTTTTTTTACTGTTTGGTTTTCACAAACATGACTGGCCTGCTAACAAGCAGACCTTGGCCAGATGGATTAGAATGGTAATTGCACATGCTTATGTATAGGCTGGTCTTCCAGCTCCTGCTACCATCAAAGCCCATTCTACTCGGTCGGTTGGACCTTCTTGGGCGGCCCGCCGTGATGCGACCCTTGAACAATTGTGCAAGGCGGCTACATGGTCTTCAGTGAACGCGTTCATAAGGTTCTATGCCTTCAATACTTCCGCCTCCCAGGATGCTTCCTTTGGATGCCGGGTTCTTGTGCCCGCTACAGTGCGTCCCCCCCCCCATAAGGAACTGCTTTAGGACATCCCCGATGTTATTCCTTGTGGAGCCCAGTGTACCCCGCAGCAAAAAACAAGATTTATGGTAAGAACTTACCGTTGTTAAATCTTTCTGAGAGGTACACTGGGCTCCACAAGGCGCCTACCCTGATGCACTTAGCTTCTTTCGGTTGGTATGGCATTAGACAATAGATATAACTTTTCTAAATATGGGGGAAAAAAGCATCAGATGAATAAAATTAATTTTGAAATTTTGTAATACAATACTTTACTTTAGTGAACATCATTTTCCCCCCCTATCATAAAGGAAGCATTTTTCTCTAATCACAGGTACTATGAATGAGTCCTCTAGTGTTTAATCTACGCATTTCCTCTCAAAGAGACTTCTTCAGGGTAATTCTTCAAAGAATGCTTAATATAGAAATCACATTAAACTGGAATTCATCATAATATGACCAGTGGAAAACAGCTCAGATTAGGCCAGCGGTTCCTTTGACACATTCAAGGTCACAGATATGAAGGTATGTGTGTCTAATTAGCACAAAAATACTTTTTCAGCATAAGATGAAGCTAGCAAAACAAAATGAAAGGCCATAATTCACCTACAAAGTGTCCTCTTATATGTAGATAAAAAGCAGTGATATTCTGTTTTTCATCCACACATAAGAGGATACTTTATATGTGATTTCAGGTGCCATTTCACTCAGGAGAGTGTGTGGTGAGTAGGGATGTGCACATGAAATTTTTCGGGTTTAGGGTTTTGGTTTTGGGTTCGGTTCCGTGGCCGTGTTTTGGGTTCGAACGCGTTTTGGCAAAACCTCACCGAATTTTTTTTGTCGGATTCGGGTGTGTTTTGGATTCGGGTGTTTTTTTCAAAAAACCCTAAAAAACAGCTTAAATCATAGAATTTGGGGGTCATTTTGATCCCATAGTATTATTAACCTCAATAACCATAATTTCCACTCATTTTCAGTCTATTCTGAACACCTCACACCTCACAATATTATTTTTAGTCCTAAAATTTGCACCGAGGTCGCTGGATGGCTAAGCTAAGCGACCCAAGTGGCCGACACAAACACCTGGCCCATCTAGGAGTGGCACTGCAGTGTCAGGCAGGATGGCCCTTCCAAAAAATACTCCCCAAACAGCACATGACGCAAAGAAGAAAAAAAAGAGGCGCAATGAGGTAGCTGTGTGAGTAAGCTAAGCGACCCTACTGGCCGACACAAACACCTGGCCCATCTAGGAGTGGCACTGCAGTGTCACGCAGGATGGCCCTTCCAAAAAATACTCCCCAAACAGCACATGACGCAAAGAAGAAAAAAAAGAGGCGCAATGAGGTAGCTGTGTCAGTAAGCTAAGCGACCCTAGTGGCCGACACAAACACCTGGCCCATCTATGAGTGGCACTGCAGTGTCAGGCAGGATGGCCCTTCCAAAAAATACTCCCCAAACAGTACATGACGCAAAGAAGAAAAAAAAGAGGCGCAATGAGGTAGCTGTGCGAGTAAGCTAAGCGACCCTAGTGGCCGACACAAACACCTGGCCCATCAAGGAGTGGCACTGCAGTGTCACGCAGGATGGCCCTTCCAAAAAATACTCCCCAAACAGCACATGACGCAAAGAAGAAAAGAAGAGGTGCAATGAGGTAGCTGTGTGAGTAAGCTAAGCGACCCTAGTGGCCGACACAAACACCTGGCCCATCTAGGAGTGGCACTGCAGTGTCAGGCAGGATGGCCCTTCCAAAAAATACTACCCAAACAGCACATGACGCAAAGAAGAAAAAAAGAAAAAAGAGGTGCAAGATGGAATTGTCCTTGGGCCCTCCCACCCACCCTTATGTTGTATAAACAGGACATGCACACTTTAACCAACCCATCATTTCAGCGACAGGGTCTGCCACACGACTGTGACTAAAATGACTCTTTGGCTTGGGCCCCCACCAAAAAAGAAGCAATCAATCTCTCCTTGCACAAACTGGCTCTACAGAGGCAAGATGTCCACCTCGTCATCATCGTCCGATTCATCACCCCTTTCACTGTGTACATCCCCCTCCTCACAGATTATTAATTCGTCCCCACTGGAATCCACCATCTCAGATCCCCGTGTACTTTCTGGAGGCAATTGCTGCTGGTGAATGTCTCCATGGAGTAATTGATTATAATTCATTTTAATGAACATCATCTTCTCCACATTTTCTGGAAGTAACCTCGTACGCCGATTGCTGACAAGGTGAGCGGCGGCACTAAACACTCTTTCGGAGTACACACTGGAGGGAGGGCAACTTAGGTAGAATAAAGCCAGTTTGTGCAAGGGCCTCCAAATTGCCTCTTTTCCCTGCCAGTATACGTACAGACTGTCTGGCGTGCCTACTTGGATGCGGTCACTCATATAATCCTCCACCATTCTTTCAATGGTGAGAGAATCATATGCAGTGACAGTAGACGACATGTCAGTAATCGCTGGCAGGTCCTTCAGTCCGGACCAGATGTCAGCATCAGCAGTCGCTCCAGACTGCCCTGCATCACCGCCAGCGGGTGGGCTCGGAATTCGTAGCCTTTTCCTCGCACCCCCAGTTGCGGGAGAATGTGAAGGAGGAGATGTTGACAGGTCGCGTTCCGCTTGACTTGACAATTTTCTCACCAGCAGTTCTTTGAACCCCTGCAGACTTGTGTCTGCCGGAAAGAGAGATCCAACGTAGGTTTTAAATCTAGGATCGAGCACGGTGGCCAAAATGTAGTGCTCTGATTTCAACAGATTGACCACACGTGAATCCTGGTTAAGCGAATAAAGGGCTCCATCCACAAGTCCCACATGCCTAGCGGAATCGCTCTGTTTTAGCTCCTCCTTCAATGCCTCCAGCTTCTTCTGCAAAAGCCTGATGAGGGGAATGACCTGACTCAGGCTGGCAGTGTCTGAACTGACTTCACGTGTGGCAAGTTCAAAGGGCAGCAGAACCTTGCACAACGTTGAAATCATTCTCCACTGCGCTTGAGACAGGTGCATTCCACCTCCTTTGTCTATATCGTGGGCAGATGTATAGGCTTGAATGGCCTTTTGCTGCTCCTCCATCCTCTGAAGCATATAGAGGGTTGAATTCCACCTCGTTACCACCTCTTGCTTCAGATGATGGCAGGGCAGGTTCAGGTTTTTTTGGTGGTGCTCCAGTCTTCTGTACGCGGTGCCTGCACGCCGAAAGTGGCCCACAAATCTTCTGGCCACCGACAGCATCTCTTGCACGCCCCTTTCGTTTTTTAAATAATTCTGCACCACCAAATTCAAGGTATGTGCAAAACATGGGACGTGCTGGAATTTGCCCAGATGTAATGCACGCACAATATTGCTGGCGTTGTCCGATGCCACAAATCCCCAGGAGAGTCCAATTGGGGTAAGCCATTCTGCGATGATCTTCCTCAGTTGCCGTAAGAGGTTTTCAGCTGTGTGCGTATTCTGGAAAGCGGTGATACAAAGCGTAGCCTGCCTAGGAACGAGTTGGCGTTTGCGAGATGCTGCTACTGGTGCCGCCGCTGCTGTTCTTGCAGCGGGAGGCAATACATCTACCCAGTGGGCTGTCACAGTCATGTAGTCCTGAGTCTGCCCTGCTCCACTTGTCCACATGTCCGTGGTTAAGTGGACATTGGGTACAACTGCATTTTTTAGGACACTGTGGAGTCTTTTTCTGACGTCCGTGTACATTCTCGGTATCGCCTGCCTAGAGAAGTGGAACCTAGATGGTATTTGGTAACGGGGGCACACTACCTCAAGAAATTGTCTAGTTCCCTGTGAACTAACGGCGGATACCGGACGCACGTCTAACACCAACATAGTTGTCAAGGCCTCAGTTATCCGCTTTGCAACAAGATGACTGCTGTAATATTTTATCTTCCTCGCAAAGGACTGTTGGACAGTCAATTGCTTACTGGAAGTAGTACAAGTGGTCTTCCGACTTCCCCTCTGGGATGACGATCGACTCCCAGCAGCAACAACAGCAGCGCCAGCAGCAGTAGGCGTTACACTCAAGGATGCATCGGAGGAATCCCAGGCAGGAGAGGACTCGTCAGACTTGACAGTGACATGGCCTGCAGGACAATTGGCTTTCCTGGGTAAGAAGGAAATTGACACTGAGGGAGTTGGTGGTGTGGTTTGCGCGAGCTTGGTTACAAGAGGAAGGGATTTACTGGTCAGTGGACTGCTTCCGCTGTCGCCCAAAGTTTTTGAACTTGTCACTGACTTATTATGAATGCGCTGCAGGTGACGTATAAGGGAGGATGTTCCGAGGTGGTTAACGTCCTTACCCCTACTTATTACAGCTTGACAAAGGCAACACACGGCTTGACACCTGTTGTCCGCATTTCTGTTGAAATACTTCCACACTGAAGAGCTGATTTTTTTGGTATTTTCACCAGGCATGTCAATGGCCATATTCGTCCCACGGACAACAGGTGTCTCCCCGGGTGCCTGACTTAAACAAACCACCTCACCATCAGAATCCTCCTTGTCAATTTCCTCCCCAGCGCCAGCAACACCCATATCCTCATCCTGGTGTACTTCAACACTGACATCTTCAATTTTACTATCAGGAACTGGACTGCGGGTGCTCCTTTCAACACTTGCAGGGGGCGTGCAAATGGTGGAAGGCGCAAGCTCTTCCCGTCCAGTGTTGGGAAGGTCAGGCATCGCAACCGACACAATTGGACTCTCCTTTGGGATTTGTGATTTCGAAGAACACACAGTTCTTTGCTGTGCTTTTGCCGCAAGTCTTTTCTTTTTTCTAGCGAGAGGATGAGTGCTTCCATCCTCATGTGAAGCTGAACCACTAGCCATGAACATAGGCCAGGGCCTCAGCCGTTCCTTGCCACTCCGTGTGGTAAATGGCATATTGGCAAGTTTACGCTTCTCCTCAGACGCTTTTAATTTTGATTTTTGGGTCATTTTTTTACTGATCTTTTGTGTTTTGGATTTTACATGCTCTGTACTATGACATTGGGCATCGGCCTTGGCAGACGACGTTGATGGCATTTCATCGTCTCGGCCATGACTAGTGGCAGCAGCTTCAGCACGAGGTGGAAGTGGATCTTGATCTTTCCCTATTTTTTTAACCTCCACATTTTTGTTCTCCATATTTTGCGCACAACCTTAAGCCACCACAGGTATACAATGTAGATGGATGGATAGTATAGTATTACTTATACTTATGGACGATGAGTGACGACACAGAGGTAGGTACAGCCGTGGCCTACCGTACTGCTGCTTAGTGCTTATATATAAATATAATATACTGTATAACGGACCTGGTGGACAGTGTCAGCAGACTGCTAAACTAGTATGAAGAAAGAAAAAAAAACCACCACAGGTATACAATGTAGATGGATGGATAGTATAGTATTACTTATACTTATGGACGACGAGTGACGACACAGAGGTAGGTACAGCCGTGGCCTACCGTACTGCTGCTTAGTGCTTATATATAAATATAATATACTGTATAACGGACCTGGTGGACAGTGTCAGCAGACTGCTAAACTAGTATGAAGAAAGAAAAAAAAACCACCACAGGTATACAATGTAGATGGATGGATAGTATAGTATTACTTATACTTATGGACGACGAGTGATGACACAGAGGTAGGTACAGCCGTGGCCTACCGTACTGCTGCTTAGTGCTTATATATAAATATAATATACTGTATAACGGACCTGGTGGACAGTGTCAGCAGACTGCTAAACTAGTATGAAGAAAGAAAAAAAACCCACCACAGGTATATAATGTAGATGGATGGATAGTATAGTATTACTTATACTTATGGACGACGAGTGCACTGACGACACAGAGGTAGGTACAGCCGTGGCCTACCATACTGCTGCTTAGTGCTTATATATAAATATAATATACTGTGTGTATAACGGATCTGGTGGACAGTGTCAGCAGACTGCTAAACTAGTATGAAGAAAGAAAAAAAACCCACCACAGGTATACAATGTAGATGGATGGATAGTATAGTATTATTTATACTTATGGACGATGAGTGACGACACAGAGGTAGGTACAGCCGTGGCCTACCGTACTGCTGCTTAGTGCTTATATATAAATATAATATACTGTGTGTATAACGGACCTGGTGGACAGTGTCAGCAGACTGCTAAACTAGTATGAAGAAAGAAAAAAAAACCACCACAGGTATACAATGTAGATGGATGGATAGTATAGTATTACTTATACTTATGGACGACGAGTGACGACACAGAGGTAGGTACAGCCGTGGCCTACCGTACTGCTGCTTAGTGCTTATATATAAATATAATATACTGTATAACAGACCTGGTGGACAGTGTCAGCAGCAGACTGCTAAACTAGTATGAAGAAAGAAAAAAAAAACACCACAGGTATACAATGTAGATGGATGGATAGTATTACTTATACTTATGGACGACGAGTGACGAGTCGACACAGAGGTAGGTACAGCCGTGGCCTACCGTACTGCTGCTTAGTGCTTAATTATATATATAATATACTGTATAACGGACCTGGTGGACAGTGTCAGCAGACTGCTAAACTAGTATGAAGAAAGAAAAAAAAACCACCACAGGTATACAATGTAGATGGATGGATAGTATAGTATTACTTATACTTATGGACGACGAGTGACGACACAGAGGTAGGTACAGCCGTGGCCTACCGTACTGCTGCTTAGTGCTTATATATAAATATAATATACTGTATAACGGACCTGGTGGACAGTGTCAGCAGATTGCTAAACTAGTATGAAGAAAGAAAAAAAAACCCACCACAGGTATACAATGTAGATGGATGGATAGTATAGTATTACTTATCCTTATGGACGACGAGTGATGACACAGAGGTAGGTACAGCCGTGGCCTACCGTACTGCTGCTTAGTGCTTATATATAAATATAATATACTGTATAACGGACCTGGTGGACAGTGTCAGCAGACTGCTAAACTAGTATGAAGAAAGAAAAAAAAACCACCACAGGTATACAATGTAGATGGATGGATAGTATTGTATTACTTATACTTATGGACGACGAGTGACGACACAGAGGTAGGTACAGCCGTGGCCTACCGTACTGCTGCTTAGTGCTTATATATAAATATAATATACTGTGTGTATAAAGGACCTGGTGGACAGTGTCAGCAGACTGCTAAACTAGTATGAAGAAAGAAAAAAAAACCCACAGGTATACAATGTAGATGGATGGATAGTATAGTATTACTTATACTTATGGACGACGAGTGACGACACAGAGGTAGGTACAGCCGTGGCCTACCGTACTGCTGCTTAGTGCTTATATATAAATATAATATACTGTATAACGGACCTGGTGGACAGTGTCAGCAGCAGACTGCTAAACTAGTATGAAGAAAGAAAAAAAACACCACAGGTATACAATGTAGATGGATGGATAGTATTACTTATACTTATGGACGACGAGTGACGAGTCGACACAGAGGTAGGTACAGCCGTGGCCTACCGTACTGCTGCTTAGTGCTTATTTATATATATAATATACTGTATAACGGACCTGGTGGACACTGCAGTGTCAGCAGACTGCTAAACAAACTAGCATGAAGAAAGAAAAAAAAAACACTACAGTGTTTTTCAGGCAGACAAACGTATACCGGACTGGTGGTCACTGTCAGCAAAACTGTGCACTGTACTCCTGCTATAACTGCTCCCCAGTCCCCACAATTAGGCAGTGTGAGCAGTGCACTCAGCACAGATATATCATGCAGCAGTGCAGCACACTGAGTGAGCACAGATATGGTGGAGCGTTTTTTTTTCAGGCAGAGAAACAACGGATTAAACTCAAAACCCTGCACTGTACTCCCTAACAGCTGCTCCCCGTCCCCAATCCTCCCCACAATTATAACTAACTAAGTTCTAATATAATACAACGGACTCGGAGAGGACGCCAGCCACGTCCTCTCCCTATCAATCTCAATGCACGTGTGAAAATGGCGGCGACGCGCGGCTCCTTATATAGAATCAGAGTCTCGCGAGAATCCGACAGCGGGATGATGACGTTCGGGCGCGCTCGGGTTAACCGAGCAAGGCGGGAGGATCCGAGTCGCTCGGACCCGTGTAAAAAAAAGGTGAAGTTCGGGCGGGTTCGGATTCCGAGGAACCGAACCCGCTCATCACTAGTGGTGAGGTGGGCAAAATTGACTGGAAATGAATCTTATTGATGTTAATAATACTATAAGCACAAAACAGGTCCAATTTACATGATTTTAGGGGTGGGATGTAATGGAGATAAGTTCGCCCAGCATGTGGGATACCGGCTGAACTACTTTTTTTTTAAAGGGGCAGTCATTTACAAGGTATAGCCAAGCCTTGTAAATGATTTTATCCCACCCCAGGTTTTGTTTTGTTTTTAGCAATTTTTATTGCCTTCAAAAGAAAAGCAGATCCAAACCAAACCCAAAACACTTGAGGGTGGTTTTGAGAAAAAACAAAATATGATAATGATTTAGAACCAAAGCCAAAACACAGGGTCTGCGCACATACTGTATAGTATCTAATACTAACGCCATATTCAATTAGCTGCAGGGTTTATCCTTCAGTAACTACAATGAAAAGACCATAAGAAAAGGGCCCAAAGTTAAAGTCCACAAGAAAAGGGCATAAAATCAGTGGAAAATCCATTGATTCCGCAGTTTTCGTGGAATCAGTACGTTTCCGTATGGCAATCCCCGATTTTACTCTCAGTGAAAAGACTATTTAATTGAATGGCCTTTCCCCAAGATGCATGAAAATTATCTGACAATTATCTGACTTATTGTATATCCCTGGAGACGCTCTCTGACTCAAGCCTTGTTATGAACGAACACCTGGTAATGGCTACCCATCAGCTGCTGCTAAATGGCAAGCCTTCCTATAGAACCAAAATTAAAGTTAGGATTAATCTAAGAATTGCCCTTTTCATTTGTTCAAGGGAATTAACGGTCTAGTTCAGACCTGATCGCTATTGTGCGAAATAAATCACACAGCGGCCGATTATCGAATGACTGCGCACGCATATGCATTGCAATGCGCAAACGCGTGGTCAAACAGCGCCTGAATTGTGCAAACATTTTGATCGCTAGGCTTACGCAAGGTGATTGACAGGAAGCGGTCGTTTGTGGGTGGTCACTGCCCGTTTTCTCGGAGTGTCAGGAAAAATGCAGGCATTCCCAAGCGTTTTCAGGGTGTATGACATCAGCTCCGACTCTGATCAGCGATTTTGTATTGCACTAGGAGTAAGTCTTTGGCTATGCACAGACTGCACAGAATGGAAAAAGCATTAGATGATGAGTGAGTTGTGAAAGGATTCGCTGTCTGGTGAAGTTTTCGCACGGCGTACACATGCATTCGCACACTTGCACGGGGAGGGTTTTCACTCTCAATGGGTGGCGGCTATCTGATGCAGAGGAGCGATCCGGTCTGAATTAGACCCTAAGTCTTCCATCCATAAATGGATATGTATTTAAATCTGTGCTTCCTCTTCAGAATGATACTCATACATGTTTTGTATTTATCAGGATACGATAACCCCCAGAAGGACAATCAGTAGATCCTGATACAGAATGTTGAAGGACTTCCAGATACTAATAGTTCTCTTTTTATTTCTTTCCCCAGTTGCTTTGTTACTTAAGTTCTTGTATACGTAAGTATCATTTTTTTCATCAATACACTTCTGCCGCTGAAGTCGGACAAATGGGTACAGTACAATTTCAGTTGCACTCATGAGCACATAATCACACAGCCATAGACTCTCTAATACATATTTTTAGCCCTCCTTACAATAAGTTTTCTTTTGTACATATCCGTAGTGGGGCCAATACCAGGCCTATGTTTCTAATACGTTGCTTTTGCATCATGCAGTTGTAATGTAATGGGTAAAGTACAATCATATTTTCTCTTTTTCACTTTCCCATACTACTGACCCCAGGCCAACATCACTGTGTGACCATATTATACAGCCCACCAAGAACATCTGCAATCTGGTGGACAGTTATGGAATAGATAGCACCTATTCTTGTGTATCAATGCCTATTTCCCTATAGATTGTAAGCTTGCAAGCAGGGCCTTCTTACCTCTAGGACTGTTTTACCCAGTTCTGTTTTGTCATTGTTGTTTGTAATTGTAAAGTTCAATGGAATATGCTGCGCTATATAAGAAACTGTTAATAAAATAAACATACTCTCATATAAATGAGCCTATAGTGAGCAAATAGAAACACTATAATTATTTAAACGGGCGATGTAAAAGTGATTATACTGTAGGTTGGACTTTAAATCCCAGTTATAACTTTTTTGAGCATGCAGCAGTCCATGGTCTCATTGAGGGGGCCCGGGTGGCAGGAGCGTTGATTGATCGGGAGCACCAGCAGACGATCATGAGGGACAGACCCAGCGACGCTATTTTGAAATCAATGCCGCTGTGAGCCAATTGGATCTTTGCGGACTGGCAACCTATAAGGAGCTGCTACCTGGTGGTCGCGATCAAACAACACTCCTGCCATCTAGGCTCCCTCGCGGATCGAGCCCCTGGACTGATGAACTGGCTGTCCCCCCTTGATGATGGCCCTGATTTGTCCATCTGAGACCACAATACTGGAAATGTCACAAAAAGTTTCTGCATTGTGGTAAAAATAGAAAGTGGCTGTGCACACATATACCCAGGAATGGCCCTGAGTCTTTATATTTAGCCATTCATTGAGATAAATACACCATAATAGATTTAACATGAATAAAGGATACCCACTTTCTTTAAAATTAGCTTTAATGCTCCAATATACAAAAGTTAATCTTGAATCTGGTCCATTAATACTGAAGTGGTTCGGTGGGTGATGTAAAAAAATAAATAAATCCCAGTACCACTTCATCTCATTCTCAGAGTGTGTGTTTATTAATTACTGCAACTCAGTCCATAAAGTACAACAGAAATATATTATGTATTGTGGATCTGTTGAAATACTTTAATGCACTAATGATTTTTTGAAGTGTGTGGTTAGGAAATCATATATTTTAATGCTGTTTTCTTTCAGATGGATTTTCTAACACTCAAGAAAGCAAACAGTATTAGTATTGTTTTCATGTGTATAGCTGTGAACATTAGAGGCTGATAAGTGTGATCTTCTAATATAAAAACACCACTCTTTACTTACCACAATTCCAGAGAGCTTATCATCATAAAATGTACCCTTTTCTGTATGATCTTCTAAACAACACAATCACCCATTACGTTATATGTTTGCTTTTCAAAGTATTCATATTCAAATGAGTTTTTTTGTTGGCCAATTTGAAATTCTTTAATTGCCCTGATGGAAGTTTTCTGTGAGATACAAAGGTTTGAAAGACAGTCAGACATTCATGTGAACTAGGGAAATGATAAGGTTGGCAGTGTCATGATCACCGAGCATGGAATATATGACAGAACAAATGCATTCCTTTCCTCTATTGGCTAAATCTATCAGGGGCTGTCATGAGCTAATGGATTAACCGAAATCCAAATGCACAGTCACTGTAGCTTTAAATTGCATTTCAATCATTGCAAACATTAGCTTGTTTATGGGAAATGCTTTTCTAAGCATGCCACTTACCTAGAGGATGGATGTCAAGTCAAAGTATTGTTATTTAGAGTTTTTAGTATTTAAAAGAAAATGCTATTTACTTGTATAACTGTACTCATATATCTATTGTTGAATTCACTGCATTCAAGGGCATAGCTACCATAGGTGCAGGCAGTGCAGCTGCTATGGGGCCCAGAGCTGTGAGGGGCCCACATTCCCTCTCACAGTTACATGTGTTATATACATTTTTCGCCATTGGGTGGTACGTAGGGCTCCTTTCAAACCTTTTCCATGGGGCCTGCAATATATCTAGGTATGCCCCCCAGACCTGCTCATTGTAGTGTGGTATAAAATGAACTGAAGGGCATTTTAATGTTATATACAGGTTGAGTATCCCATATCCAAATATTCCGAAATACAGAATCTTTTGAGTGAGAGTGAGATAGTGAAACCTTTGTTTTTTGATGACTCAATGTACACAAACTTTGTTTAATACACAAAGTTATTAAAAATATTGTATTAAATGACCTTCAGACTGTGTGTATAAGGTGTATATGAAACATAAAGGAATTGTGTGAATGTAGACACACTTTGTTTAATGCACAAAGTTATAAAAAATATTGGCTAAATTTACCTTCAGGCTGTGTGTAGGAGGTGTATATGAAACATAAATGCATTCTGTGCTTAGACTTAGGTCCCATCGCCATGATATCTCATTATGGTATGCAATTATTCCAAAATACGGAAAAATCCGATATCCAAAATACCTCTGGTCCCAAGCATTTTGGATAAGGGATACTCAACCTGTAATATGAACCGAGGCACTGTAATGAGGCACAATATGAATGGGAAGCACTATATATCATAATGTAAATTGGGGGTACTGTGCGGCAAAATGTGTACTGGCAGCTCTGAAATGTGACATAGGGCATACTTAAGCACTTCTAAGATTCATAAAAGAAACTAGGGCACTACTATGGGGTATATCATTATATAAGACTCTACTATGGTTTCGAAAATTAACTAGGGCACTATTATAGGACATAAAATTAACTGCTGCAGAGAAGTGTCTCTCTAGAAGCATTGGGACGAAGCCCCTTCAAAATGTTGCTATGGGTCCCACAAAGTTCTGGCTACGCCCCTGACTGCACTCATATTATAAATAATCACAAAATAATTATACATTTAAACACCCAATAAATTGCAGAAATTAGCCTATAGAGAGACACAGTATAACAAATATTTGCTTATAGCGGTACAGGAATAGGAAAGTCAGAACAGATGACATCATTTTCTATTTTGATTACCCCTGTTTTTGGTGGAATTACTTATTTTACAGTAAGATATACAGTATTACTAAAAGGTATTTTATTTATGCTTAAATAAAATGCATATTTTAGGACATAAACACCAGATACATAATATGCTACCAATACCAGCATTACATTTCCAACAGTCAGTATTCGCTTGTTATATGGCATCCGACCTCCCGTCTAAAGTGATAGCAGTGCACCCATAGAGGTCAGGTTTAACCATGTAAAATGGCTAAACCGACCAACCTAATGGGGTGCGGCAAAAATTCCGGCCTGCATGCTCATATGAATCACTTTTCACGCATTTCAATTCACCATCCCCAGAGGGTACGAGCTGAAATGCAAGAAAAACAATTGAATATTTGATATTGTGTCATATTATGAGACCTATTATGCCATCGCTTTAAAGTTCTAGGTATAAATCTACTAAACTCCGTGTTGACTGAGATTACACACGGATTTGATTGATCGGACACGGGTGTTTAAAAACCCCCCCATTAATTACAGGAATTTACTATGCTCCCGTGTTTGAGTGGATTGTATTTTCCGATGGTGTATGCAAGCGTGTTTGGCAGCCGTGTTTGCGGTGTGCCAGCTGCCAAACACTCGCATACATAAAGCATGCACAGTTCAGAGTGATCTGTTCAGTGCTTCTCTGTGTATAAACTTTAAAGTAAAGTGTTTAAAAATAGAGTGGGGTCCCCCACCACCCCACAAGCATAACCAGCCATGGACTCTTTGAGCCGGTCCTGGTTCAAAAAATACAGGGGGAAAAAGTCAGTAGAGATCCCCTGTATTTATTGAACCAGTACGGGACTCTTGGATCAGTCCTGGTTCTGAAAATATGGGGCAAAAGTTACACTGGAAGTATCCCATATTTTCAGAACCAGCACCAGTTCCCTTAGTGGGGTGAAAGGGGGGGGGGGCGGGGGGTTTGACAGCCAGGACACACACTTGACGGGGTTCCGTGGCTGAAGCCATAACCCCCCAATTAGTCACCCCAGATCAGGGTTTCCAGGGTAAGTGGGGACCTCCCAATAAAGGGGTCTGCCTCTCCTGGGCACCCAAGGCCTGGGCTGAAGTTGACAGCTTGCAGTTCATTTGCTTTGGAAAATAATATTGTCTTTTACAGGAGGACTACAGGACCCAACATGTCTCCCTGCATGCTGGTACTTTAAGAGCAACAGGGGAGGGGGGGGGGGGGTTTAACATGTCAAAATAGCGGACAGATGAGAATCAATGTGTAAAGCCAGGATTTAACATTACTTTAACTTGTTAGAAATGTATTTAATGATCCTATTTTCCACGTTTTATTAAGAGGTATATGTATAATAAATATGTATACTGCAAATGTGGTTTAATTAGCAATGTATTTCTCCTTGGTGCTTATTTCCTCACAGAAGTGGCTGGCTGTCATTTGTTATGCATGCAACTTAATTCTTTTGTGAAGGGCTGTCAACAAAGGTGTGTGGCCCAGAATACATAATAAGTTATCCTATGTCTGCGCCTTCTGCATCGGGAAAGTAATAATATGATGAATAAGATAAGAAAAGAACAAGATCTATGAAATGACTGTCAAAGTGGTCCTACTTAACTGGACAAAGTACTCAATATATACAGATAGTCCCAAATATTTGACTTGCCAGTGGAAGGTGGAGGGCTTAATACAGTTTCCTTAAATAACTTTTATTACAGTATGTCTGGTATCGATAGAAAAAAACAACCAATGCTTCCCAGGGGGTTAAATGAAATCCCATACATCTTGAGTGATAGCAACCTACTGTATATTTTCTTCCATTGTTTGTTTCATTTTTACTTTAAAACAGCTGCTTTGCTTGATTGAATTACAGATGGATTGTTAGATGCATACTAGCATACTCTGGGCTTGATTCATGTTTGTAAGTAAAGCAAAAAAAATCAAGCAACTGGGCAAAACCATGTTGCACTGCAGACAGAGAAGATGTAACATGTGCAGAGAGGTTTAGATTTGGGTGTGGTGTGTTTAAACTTTAATCTAAATTGCAATGGAAAAATAAAGCTAACATTTGTGGGCTACTTGCAAAAGCAGACAGTATCTACTCTTCACAGAAAAAATATAACTCATCCAAATCTAAATCTGGTTTTGCCCAGTTGCATGCTTTTTTGCTTTATTTACAAACCTGAATCAGGCCTTCTGAGGCAGAAATTGAAAATTAGCCAGTTACTAGGGGGTCTATTCATGTAGAAAACGAAAACATAATTGCCACTTATCACTATACATCGCATCGCTTCGATGCGATGTATAGCTGTGATAAGTAGCAATTCATGTATACTTACCCTTCCGACGATGCGCTGCGGTGTCTTGGGCTCCTGCGGTGAGGTTATCTCCAGCGGTCCTTCCCAGCGATGCGCGGGGTCCAGCGGCGGGTCCCTTTGCGCATGCGCAGGGTGTTGACCTCCCGGCCGGCCGCAGTGGTTGCTGGGAGGTCGGGGGGCGGAGCCAGCGCAAGGTGAAGAGCAGCGATCAGGGAAGCATTGAGCTTCCCTGATGTCTCCGCACCACAGTTCTGGTTACGCCGTCCTGAGATGGCGAACCTGAACTCCATGGAGAAGCGGAAAGCAGAGCTTTCCGCACCTTCATGAATCGCACTCACCATACAAAGGTATGGTGATGCGATTCAGCCACAGAGCGGGGGTGCCGCTGGAGAAGTCAGAGACTTCTCCACGGTAACCCGCTCTGTGAATTGCGGTAAGCAGAGAAAAGCCCTGTTTAACGCAAAACAGGGCTTTTCTCTGCTGCATGAATAGACCCCTAGTTGTGAAACACAGCACATAGTGAAAACCACGAGGCGTTTCGGGTTGTTGGTGGACCAGTGGGATCACATGACACATTTCCTGGCTCCTGTGTAACCACAAGCAGCTCTCTGTAGTCTGAAAAACTCCCACTGCATATCACCCAACAATGACCAATGGTAACTTGGGATGTGGGCTTGGCTAGGAATGCTGAGGGTGTGACCACATCATGGTCTTGTTTGCATAAAAAAACAAAATAACAAAAACCAACAACACTGAAAGCATAAGCAACGTTGTTTTAACCCATTCCTATACCATCCTTCCCTGGCATTCATACTACTCTCCGCATCTGTGTACTCTCTCTTTCTGGGTGGCAGTTACTAATCACTGCAATGCAAATGTAACAGGGAATCTGCACACACATACCTTGAAAGCAGAAGTACACCTTGCTGCTTAACAGTTGTTAATAACACTCTCTCATTTGTGCAGGGTCGGACTGGCCCATAGGGGTACAGAGGAAACCCCAGGTGGGCCCCACTGCCTGAGGACTCACCCTCTCTTCTAGGGATAAGGTTTTAGACTGTGCACTTGAATTACACATTATACATACTGTATGTTACATTATACGGCACAGAACTATGGTGTATTAACTACAGTGCATTTCTGTTATTAATCTGAAACACTATCATGCATGCACTAGCAGTATTTACTATATTTATTTATAAATGTGCCCAAATCATACTATCTCTAATAGTTAGCCGAACCTCTGTGGTGGGTTGCCACACCCCTAAGCATGGGCCCCTACCACTGCATTCCACCCCGCTGGGCTCTTCCTGCCGCTGTCCAATACTGCACCTGTGACATTATATACAGTACTGCCATACTTCACTGGGTACACCCAATCTCATCTGATCTAGGAAGCTAAGCAGTGAAAGACCTGGTCAGTACTTGGATGGGAGACCACCTAGGTGCAGTAATTACCTCATTTTGATGCAGAAAGCAGAACTAGTGGAGAAACCCTTAACCCAAGCTCTTACTCTATCCTCTACACTAGAAGGTAACTTTGCACATTTTTACCTTACCTTCTCTATTTACAAAACACACACTTATTACCTACTATTCCATCAGTAGGTATAGGTTTATCCTGTCCCCCCTGCAGACAATCAAGCCCTTTCTTTTGACAGAGCATTAAGGGATCTATTCATGAAGCAGTGAAAAGTATGAAGAAGTGAGCCAGTACAAAAGTTGCCCATAGCAACCAATCAACTGCTCTGTATAATTTTATAGTATGCAAATGATAAATGTTACTTCAATGCTGATTGGTCGCCATGGGCAACTTCTCCACTGGCTCACTTCTCCACACTTTTCATTGCTTCATAAATAGACCATCTTTGTTTACAACCAGGAGGGATTATCTATTGGCATGATTAAAAAACTGTCAAAGTCAGAAAAATATCACGCTGCACATTGCCATATATGCACCTCATGCGTGTGCCCGCTGCACGTGCACAGGCCCTCCCGTGTGTGCGCATATTCGCAGTCGCGTGCACGCTGAGGCGCACGGTATGTGCATTTACGGTAGAGTTTGTGCGCGTCTAGCATGCGACTCGATCGCTACATATTTAATCAAAATAATGTATTTTAGAAGTTAATATTCCCCTCAATAATGTCAGTAAATCAGTTTAATCTGTCGAATGCCAGATTATTGTCAATACAGGGGGATATCTTACAGAGTCTTTTTCTTGTGGTATTGGCTTCTGTAACCTGAAGCCTAATTAACATCCCTATACTGTAGCCTTGGCTAATTAGCATTTGAATAACCAAGATCACATGGCCAGCTCAGCTCACTGATACAGCTAGCCCACATGCTGTGAAAGACACACACTTCCTGTGGATCACACACCCCCACAGCTGGAACGCAGGTATGATATATCCACTGGAAATCACAGGGCTCACTCACTCAGGACCAACCTAGCATCCAGAAGCATGGCTTGCTCATCACCAGGACTGATCTCCTTACTAAGGCTAAGTATTGTATACACATGGCTTAATGGCATAGAATAGTTAAAAATGTGTTTGTGGTAAAGTAGTTGTGAAATGATTGGCATAGAATAGTTAGTTTGGAGATACAAATGGCTTAAGGTTAATGATGCTTGTGCAGTTATGTGATTGTTGTATGGTTGTGATGATACTCTATGAAATCTGTAATGAATTGGAACAGTAGACAATCTGTAGCATAGCATTTCTGGTTTACATTTATGGATGGTGATTTATAACAGATTATAGTAGTTTTACATGATGCATCTTGCTGAAGGTTAGAAGTCAAAACATACTTCCTTTTGTTACTGTAGTCATGTGCTTGTAGCAATAGCAGGCTGATACTTGTGGGTACCTGGTAATCTGGCCTTGTGATGGCTCATATGGACAGCATGAGATATGTGGTGCTGATTCTGGAAGGATAGCATAGTCAGCATACCATATGCTCTGGTTATGGAGATACTGTGTTGGCTTGAAATTGTGAAAGGTGATTTAGATGGTTTGGAATTGTAAAATCAGCACATATGCATTATATTGAAGCTTAGACATTTTGGAATATAGTGGAGTCTTATGTCTTCTGCTATGTGATTATGGTGTAGCAAAGAATGCCATGTGTTTGGACTTGCAAATCTAAAATGGCTGCTGGCATTCCCTTTTGAACCATATGTTACGGACATGGGAACCATAGGCCAGTAGAAAGAGGTACACCAGCGAGAGTGATATCGTGGGGTGGCTTGGGAGGCGTCCCTTGTTAGTCTCGACATATTAATGAGCAGTAGAGTCTGCTGTACATAACAGACCAGGAGGTCACAGACCAGGAGGTCACAGAACAGGAGGTTCAGGTACAGCAGACTAGAAGTAGAGAGCACAACCGAAGAGGGTTGGTGCGAGACCCATATAGGCCAAAGAAGCTCATTGCTGAAGGAATTCGCAGCCGAAATTTTCGATTCCACTGATCGTTCCGCACATAAGATTAGTTGCTTGTGTGCAGATACGATTGTACCGCATGTGATTTTGTGCATTAGCGTGTCTTAAATATTCATGGGAACGCTACTTGCACATTGTTAACGTGATTTGTGTAATTTTTTTTATTTTAAGGGAAGTAGCCTGATCACTCAGGGACATTCCAGCGACTGATACTTGCTGGGGAGGGTAAGACACTCCCACATGCCCGAGCAAGTAGACGTACTTAGGTGCCCTAGGTTGGGTACGGAACCTCTGGGAACTTTGGTCGCCGTATTGTCCAGCGTGGACGGGAGTTAAGTGGGCGGACTTCGGAGCAAAACCCCCACCGCAGCCTTACCCCGAGCATCTTGGTTTCTGTAAGGGTTGCCGAAGACCCTGATTTGAAGTCAGAGGTAGTGAAAGCAGCACCTGCAGAGATGGGGGCCATTTGTTCAGGTAAGGGGCGATCAACCCAGGTTCAGGTTGATTTAGTAAACCGACCAATCGGGTCGGCAAGGTATATCATGTGTGAGAAATATGGTCATCACACAGAAATGTTGTGCAATGAAATGGAAAGGATGACTGTGCATGACGGGGAGAAGTTTCCCCGGGTAGGTACTTTTAACCCAGAAGTGTTACAAATTTTAAAGAGAAGAGTTTGCCTGATTAAATCTTCAAAAAGGCGTATTAGACATTATGATTATTTACAATTGTGGCAACAGGAAAGTGAAATGCAAAGAAATTTAACTTACATATCTGACTCTCATCTTGGGAAGAGAGACATGGCAATGGAGAGGATTATGGCTGCAGAGAATGGCGCGATGGTGTACGATAAAAATGCACTTAGTAACTGTATTAAGAATGAAAGTAACAAATGTAATAATGTTTATAAAAATGAAAGTGTCAAAATTACAAATGTTAACCTGTGCAAGTCGCACCCCATGTTAAACTCCCCTCAGGATTACCAGCGAGAAGGTGAAACCAACACGATGTCAACACTCTACCCAGCAGTCATCATACGAGACACCCAGAGGGACACGGCCAAGTTGGTAAAGGCAATAGCAGAACCCCCTAACGGAGGGTCAGGTGAGGTCGTGTCAACAGGTAAGTACGGTATTGTATGTTACTCACAGACAAATGCATCTTACACCAAAGAGTTAACACAAAATAGCATAATGGAACAAAATCCTGTCAGGGTGAACACAATATATTAAAACAAATGTACACTACAGGAAAGTAGCAGTTTATGTGTTAATAAATGGTTTAAAGGAAGTATTAAGAACGAGTATACAAGCCTCTCTACCTAACTGGAGAAATAACTCAGTAACTGCATTAAGGAACTCCGCTGTTGGGCATGAGCAAAACATCATCAAGCACAGGGAAACAAAGAAGCCCCAGATCCCTGTGGGTAAGTCAAAGGTGAAAAGGTGTTATAATTGCCAGAAGGAAGGTCATTTTGCAAGAGATTGTAGATCAAGAAGTAGACCAAATTCATATAAACCCCCTAGACAAAGATATGAGCAAAGTTATGACACACCAAATTGTAATCAGAGATCACATAGGAAGGAGTTTGGGCCGCACCTGTAACATGCAATCAGGAAAGGTGATCATTAGGACTGATAGTAAGCCTGAGGTTACAGTTAATGAAATGGGAGGTCAGTTCCTTGCAGGCACAAGGACGGCCGGGTAGACGTTGAAATTTATCTGTAAATGTTCTTTTCCCCATCTCTGACGTTCATCGGCAGGACCCAAATATCACATAGCTATTTGGTCCTTGCAGAAGTCTACCTAACCCCAGTATGCCCTACCAGCATCGATATATCCTGGCCAGATACAAAGGGTGGAGTATGGAAATACTTGTGGGAGAGACTATGCAAGGATACCATTGGACATGTAGATGTGACAGCCTGATGGTGAACGGAAGATCTGACAATGTTTTTTTTCTCTCCTGAAAAAAATGTTTGAAAAATGTTTTTTTTTTCTGTTGTTGTTTATTGTTGATTTATGTGATGCATATATATATGAACGGTTCTCTCTCTCTTGCTGTTTTTTTCTCTCTCTCTCTTCTTTCTCATGTTCTCATAACGTTACAGATGGTATGTCACACATTAGTTGGACAAATGGTAATGCAAGATTTATTCTCCTTACAGAAAGAGCATTGAGCTAGAAGGAATATTGTGTCACCGGAGTGTTCGTTTAGAAGACTGAGAGACAGCATCTTTGAGATGACAGCAGAACAAGAAGAACAACAAGACTAGAGAACTAATTATCGTAACAAGTTTCTCTCCCCTTCAAACTGTTTTTCTGTACCCCCATTACAAATTTCTCCTTTTCTCCTCCTGTAAGATGGACTTGCCCCAAGAGACTGTGATATGGATTTTCCTGTTGACCATGATGTTGACCAGAGCAGTCTGTTTCGGTGAGAGTACCAGTGAGGTCGAGAAAGGATCCAGAATGGGTTTCTGATGACTGAGACGGAGGTGTAAATTTCCAATAACAACACAATCACCGAGCAAAGGCGAGTACCGAAAAAAAAAACGATCTAGCAGCCATGTTATTCGTAAAGATTGTAAAGGATTGTTAGCTGAAGAAAATTGCATCTGTAGGCATTGTGATAACTTAGTTGAGGATGGGTGCATCAAGAAATGTCAGTCCAGTTTTAACATTAACATGGACCGACATCCATTGGGTGACTATCACTCATTAGTGGGTAAGGTGTTAAACCAAACAGACTGTTGGGTATGCTCTCAAGTACCTCAAGGTCACAGCAAGCCAGGACTAGTACCATTTCCTTTAACGATAGGGGAGGTACTTGAGTTAAGTGGTGGGAGACCGGTGGACAAGAGGTTTAATATCTCTAGTCCTCCTAGTTTGAAGCTCCACCAATACCATGTGGATAGGTCCTTAGTGTGTTTTAACATTTCCAATCCCCGAAAGCCGGGAAATTGGGAAGTGTCATGGAATAACAAAACCATGACCTTTTCATATAGAGCCGATAGAATGCCTACAGATACAGAGCTCATACGCCACATAGCCGATAGTGGAAAATATTTCCGATATAGGTATACCCCAGGAAGTAGGACCATGAGAGTTGGAGAAGTATCACCAGGATACTGTGCACATATCATACAACCGGATACGTGTACTAGACAGATGGGAGAATTAGGGTTAGGAGAGTCCACATGGAAAATGTGTAACATGGTAATGACATATTCAGTCCCATATGTTCTCCCCGATGATGCATATTTCATATGCGGGAGAAAGGCGTATGAGCGGCTTGCCCCAAACTCAGAGGGATTATGTTATATTGGAAAAGTACCGCCTGAAGTAATGACTGTATCGCATAACAAAATTGATTTGATTTACGACCCAACCATTGAAACCACGCTGTGATAAAAGGTGATTCCACGACCTGTTTCTTTCACCCGTTTCTCCTTTGTTTTCCTCCAAGGTACAAGGACTCGCTTGGAAGAAGAATTTGAGGACCACATTTATACAAAGATTTTCTTTTATGGACAATGCCATAGACCCCCCATATCCCTAGTAACTTTAACTTTACGCTAGCCCAACACTTTTAAAAATTGTAAGTCTGTGGACATTGAGAAAGCTTTTTGCTCGCATTTTGGCAAAAGCCCAAAGAGACTACAGTCAACATGTACATCAAGACAAGACACCAGACAAGACTTCAATCAACAAATGTATATTAAACTCACATAGTTTATGACTGCATTTGCCATAATTGCTCCTTATCTTCATTTCTACAACCTTCAGGTGATGACACACATAGTCGATAGGGAATACAGGCACAGATATCAGCACTCACATATCCCCCCATTCATGTATCATCAACTAAAATGTGCTCCCCCATTTTGTTGCAACCAAAAGCTGAAAAGAGCTCGGTAAAGTTTGACAGCCCATCCACAGGCCCGTAATATGGGATAAGAAGGAATTCAAATGTATACTTCGCAATACCTCGAAGCTTGATTTAAAACACGTACGGCACGATGATACATGACCCCCCAAACATGGATTCATACACACATGCTTCTGCTATCTCACTAGGTCATACCCTTTTCCTACCTTCTTCTCTCCTCCCTTACCCAATCATAGGAATGTATTTACATATGACATATATTTTTCTCTTTTTGAACTGTTTTAGGAAGTGGCAGTTATTGGTGACTGCCAAAGGGTGGACTGTCAAAGTCAGAAAAATATCACGCTGCACATTGCCATATATGCACCTCATGCGTGTGCCCGCTGCACGTGCACAGGCCCTCCCGTGTGTGCGCATATTCGCAGTCGCGTGCACGCTGAGGCGCACGGTATGTGCATTTACGGTAGAGTTTGTGCGCGTCTAGCATGCGACTCGATCGCTACATATTTAATCAAAATAATGTATTTTAGAAGTTAATATTCCCCTCAATAATGTCAGTAAATCAGTTTAATCTGTCGAATGCCAGATTATTGTCAATACAGGGGGATATCTTACAGAGTCTTTTTCTTGTGGTATTGGCTTCTGTAACCTGAAGCCTAATTAACATCCCTATACTGTAGCCTTGGCTAATTAGCATTTGAATAACCAAGATCACATGGCCAGCTCAGCTCACTGATACAGCTAGCCCACATGCTGTGAAAGACACACACTTCCTGTGGATCACACACCCCCACAGCTGGAAGGCAGGTATGATATATCCACTGGAAATCACAGGGCTCACTCACTCAGGACCAACCTAGCATCCAGAAGCATGGCTTGCTCATCACCAGGACTGATCTCCTTACTAAGGCTAAGTATTGTATACACATGGCTTAATGGCATAGAATAGTTAAAAATGTGTTTGTGGTAAAGTAGTTGTGAAATGATTGGCATAGAATAGTTAGTTTGGAGATACAAATGGCTTAAGGTTAATGATGCTTGTGCAGTTATGTGATTGTTGTATGGTTGTGATGATACTCTATGAAATCTGTAATGAATTGGAACAGTAGACAATCTGTAGCATAGCATTTCTGGTTTACATTTATGGATGGTGATTTATAACAGATTATAGTAGTTTTACATGATGCATCTTGCTGAAGGTTAGAAGTCAAAACATACTTCCTTTTGTTACTGTAGTCATGTGCTTGTAGCAATAGCAGGCTGATACTTGTGGGTACCTGGTAATCTGGCCTTGTGATGGCTCATATGGACAGCATGAGATATGTGGTGCTGATTCTGGAAGGATAGCATAGTCAGCATACCATATGCTCTGGTTATGGAGATACTGTGTTGGCTTGAAATTGTGAAAGGTGATTTAGATGGTTTGGAATTGTAAAATCAGCACATATGCATTATATTGAAGCTTAGACATTTTGGAATATAGTGGAGTCTTATGTCTTCTGCTATGTGATTATGTTGTAGCAAAGAATGCCATGTGTTTGGACTTGCAAATCTAAAATGGCTGCTGGCATTCCCTTTTGAACCATATGTTACAGACTTTGGAATCATGGGAGTTTTTCCCAAAATGGAGTCTAGCTTCTGTCCCATGCGGTATTGTAGGGACCATTGTGTTGTTGCTGTGTGTTGTGTATATAGGGACAGCCAGCCTGGGTGAGCTCAAGTTTCTCAACACAAAGGTTCTCAGCATTGACTAACTGCGCAGCGATCATTCCCACATGTGTAAGTTCTCTGCAGACATTTTGTCTCTTATTAATGTTGTAAGCCATTCTCTCTCTTTTTCTTTCCCTTTAAATGTAATCGTGTCGTTATTGTATTTTATGTGTAGTAATTCGGTTAGGTATTTTATGTTATTTTGGTAGTGTATAACTTGTATTGTGTATTCTTTTGCAATTGAACGTTCATTCTCTTCCTTAAAGGTGTTAGAACCTTAGACCGGTATTTGAGTGTTTAATATATTGCTAAAGGGTTCTCAGAGCGTCACAGACGCTCATACAGCTTTTAAGCTAACAAGGTTACACTGCATTACATCTACACATTATCACTGCACAAAGGTTTACAGTATAAGTACATTCCTTAAGGTATAGTTATTAAAGTTTAATTCTGTAAGTATCTGCGACGCCTGTGTTCACACCTTGTGCACAGCGTCTGCTACGCTAAGGGCGTACCCTTGCGGTACTTTTTGCGCCAATTGCGTACTGTGTCTCCTAACCTTTTAGAGTGTTTTAAATAGGATAAATATATAGGCTTTATCAAAACCAATATTGATATCCAAATAAAAGTGCCACATTATCATAACCTAATATTTTTACCTTACTTTGTTCATCTATTTTACATTCTGAACACCTCAAAATGAATCTTTAGTTCATAATAGAATGCAATGCTACCTCCTTAGATGGTCCATTGGAGGTTCTAATGTTTACTGAGTAACTTTATCCTTGAAAATTTCTGTGTGTAACCTTACTGAATATTTAATAATTGATTAAAAGGTAATTTTTAAATCTTTTTCACTACTGGATTAGGCGTGCCCCAACAAGCGGGTAAATTTACTAAGATGGGAGTTCTATTTAAGATGGGATGTTGCTCATAGCAACCAATCAGATTCCAGCTATTTTCTTCTAGAAGGTGCTAGATAAATGAGAAGTAGAATCTGATTGGTTGCTATGGGCAACATCCCATCTTAAATAGAACTCCCATCTTAGTAAATTTACCCCAAGGAGTCTTTCTTTTCTCTTTTTTTCTTAAGGCGTTGTTATTGTCAATTTTCTGCCAGAATATCATGGGGTCAAACTTACTTTAATAAACCAAATTAATACATGGCATTTATTTTATATATTCTTAATTATGTTATGTTTTTAATAATACGTTGAAGACAACATAATAATAAATAGTAAGAAATGAAAAGTCACATAGAAAGGGATAACAGAACTGTTGGGACAAACAGTTGGGACTGAAAGCAATTGTAGCAAAATGTACACTAAGGGCGAGATTCAATTGTTATATCGCGCGTGATCTCCTCACACATATCACAAACAAACTTCAAAACAAAAGCAGACCTTAAGTGCAGCTATATACAGTAGTTTATTTCTGATTTTGTTTCCCTCAAGGGAGATTAGACTAAAGATAAGTAACCTGAAAAGAAGAAAGTAATAAGGGAGGGGGGGGGGGGGGGGGAATTATACTTTTCTATTAAAAATATCACCATTAAGTGATAATACACATACCATGTTTACAAAAAAAAGTAAACATTTATAAGAAATGTAGATAGTAGCCAGGCTCACTGCTATACTGTTAATTGTAAAAGTAAGTGTTGATATTGTATATAGGGCAAAAGCGGGCCCAGCTGACCATCTGACACTTCTAGCAAATGCCGGTCCGCCCACACAAAGAGTCAGGCTGGCCACCCACAGCACAGCCTTCCGGCTCTTTATTTGCCCCCACCACTGTGCGCGACTGTCTGTGGTTTGCACACAGATAGATAGGGGCCCCGTGAGCCATGGCTACACTGCTCCATTGTCATGTGCGCGTGCTTACTGTAGATGCCAGGGCTGTGAAGCAGCCCCAATCTGTTCCTGCACAAATGATACAAGAATCAGAACTGCAGCAGAGCGCGAGGGCACCCAGGCCAGGCATGATCAGTCAAACAAATATATTTATCAAGACAGTTTGTTAATTGGATAGTAGCATGCAGTATTAACCATTTAAAGATGCACTACCACATACATAAAAGAATTTACTAATACAACACTGCCTCTTGCCAATAGTCTTAAGGGCTGATAAGAGCGGTCAATTTTCCTGGTACTTTACCAGTTGCTTAATAGAGAACAAACAATACAAAACCAACAATTAGACCAGTTCACCACTATTAAATGGCATAGGAGAGGTGTGTGAGTTAGTTTGCAGTTGGTGATTGGTCCACCCTCCCCAGCCTCCCTGAATACCAATTTCGTAGAGGAATACAAGAGTACACTTGGAGTCCTGGAAAAAATGGCTGCATATCACAGCCTATAGGGCTCTACCTACTAGTAGTAGTACAGTATTGAAGTGTGTAGTCAATGTAAGTGAAAGATGCTCAAGTAAAATGACTTTGTATTATTCCTCAATACTGACAGTCATTGGGGTGTAATAAACGTAACTCTGCTTAGTAAGTGTTGAGTTGTGCCTAAGACCTCCAGCTGCTTAAAGAATTATATTATCAAATGAACAAAGCAGAGCAGATATTGGTTAAACTGGAAATAAATATAATAAATATTATTCCCACACACACAGCTTCTTCTCACACTCTTCAGTCATGTGCGACACCTGAATTTCCTGCTCTTGGACACTTGCCATGAACACTGAAGCTTGGCCAGCCAAGCCAAACATACCACACGAAATTTCAGTGCACTCCCAAGGAATGGAAATAGGTTCTCACACTTCTGGAAATCTTACACATTTGAGTAACTGCCTGGATAAGTGCTATTTTCAGATATATAGGAGAATAGATACCTTGGGGCTCATTTAGAGGTGGACACATTTTCGCACCATACTTGATGCATAAAACAAGCGCATTGGCAAGTATATGTTGGGTCAAATGCAAACATATGTCCAGCTCATGTCTCGTAGGAATTGTTTCTCAGATAAACAAGTATGTATACTACTTACACCCCACGATGGGGCAGATCTGTGGTTTGACAGATATGAATGATAATGTTGTATTAGTACACAATATAATGATGCAATGAAGTGTCACAGGGCCTACCTCACAGATGCACACAGTTGCATGTACAGCTGCAATTTCATTTGCATAAAAGTATGCTAGTGATTCAGCCGCTGTTTTCTGCGCAAAGACACCCACTGTGTCTCGCGCACATAAGCAGAAACATTGGGTGACTAGCAGGGCCAGTGCTAGGGTGTTCGTCACCCCCCTGCAAACTATAAATTTGCGCCCTCCCATATTCAACAAAGGGTCAGCGCGTGCCTTTGCGTGCGCCAGGAAAAGGTGTGTGGTCTCACAAGTAAGGGGCATGGCCACACAATAGTACCCCTATTTAAAATTACGACACAGAGTAGCACAATCTTATTCATCTTATACGTAATGTCCCATCCATAGTAGTAACGTCCTTATATGTAATGCACCCCAGTAGTAGTAGCATCCTTATACATAATGCACCCACAGTAGTAGTAGCGTCCTTATACGCAGTGCACCCCCAGTAGTAGAAGCGTCCTTATACGTAATGCCCCACTCACTAGTAGTAGCGGCCTTATACGTAGTGCACCCCCAGTAGCAGAAGCGTCTTTATACGTAATCCCCCCTAGTAGTAGTAGCGTCCTTATACGTAATGCCCCCCCATTAGTAGTAGCATCCTTATACGTAATGCCCCCCAGTAGTAGCAGCATCCTTACACGTAATGCCCCCCAGTAGTAGTAGTAGCGTACTTACATGTAATGCCCCCCCAGTAGTAGCATCGTTATACTTAATGACCCCCCTGTAGTAGTAGCGTCCTTACATGTAATGCCCCCCCCAGTAGTAGCGTCGTTATACGTAATGCCCCCCAGTAGTAGTAGCATCCTTACATGTAATGCCCCCCAAGTAGTAGCGTTGTTATACAAAATGCCCCCCAAGTAGTAGTAGCATCCGTACATGTAATGGCCCCCCAGTTGTAGTGTCCATAATGCGTACGCACACAGACATACCTCACACACACAATTCACACATATATACACACAAACACTCCCTCCACACACACACACACACACACACACACACACACACACACACACACACACACACACACACACCATACACACACACACACACACACACACACACATACATTTCTCTCTCACCCTCCACTTACCTAAGTCTGGCTGGCCGCCACTGTAATTACTGTCTCTCTCTCTACAGCAGCCTGATCCGTTAGCTCCGCCCCTTCCATCCAGTTTAGCCCCGCCCCCTTCCATCCCATGTAGCTCCGACCCCTCCTCTGATCCATACACAGTGCTGTCACACAGGTGAGGGGAGGTGGCTTTTCATGCTGCCAGCTCTGCTGCCTGTCATACAGTGACAGGCACAGCAGCTGGCTGCAGCAGCAGCAGGGGGGACAGGACGGCGCAGCAGCAGGGAAGGGATGCAGAGCAGGGAGAGCGCCTTTCCGTTCCAGCGCTTCCCTGCACTGCATCCCTTTGCTGAGCGGGTAGCGCCGGGCCTGTTGACTAGGGAACGCCCAGAAAACGGTCCCAACCTGCCTTTGTTTTTGTACCCACCCGTTACCGTTCTCAGAAGCTGACTACCTGTCCCTCACTTTGCAAATATATCCTATTGCTGTTCAATCACTGTGCGTGCGCAGTGCAGCTTTAGTGCATGCACAATGGCAAGAAAACGCTCCACTGCACCTGACATCGACATTGTGCACACCTCTTATTCAGGCCCCATATTTCAAATATATCACCTGAAATATTACCCGGTTTAGGGATAGCTGCATTAATACACCTCTGCACACAAGTCAGACACAAATGTCTATGGGGCATATCCAATTAGCCATGGGGTAATCTCCCAGTTAAATGCCAGGAGCTATTCAATTATTCTGCATTATCGCACAAAAGCCCATAGATTCCACATTAAAAGCTGGAATCTATGGGTTTCCCCATGCGTTCAAGCCCAGAGGCTGCATTTAATGTGGACGGTGTAATGGTTAGCATTACTGCCTCACATCATTGAGGTCATGGATTTAATTCCCCCCACAACCCTAACTTTGTGGAGTTTGTATATTCTCCATGTGCTTGTCTGGGTTTTCTCCGGGGTACTCCAGTTTCATAGAAACATAGAAGCATAGAATTTGACGGCAGATAAGAACCACTTGGCCCATCTAGTCTGCCCCTTTCTGCCCCTAATGTGAATTTGACTCATACTGTGCGGCAGGAATGTGAATTTGACTCATACTGTGTGGCGTAATGTGAATTTTGGCTCATACCATGTAGTATATTGTAACTTTTGGTTCATACTGTGGCGCAATGTGAATTTCGACTCATACTGTATTGCAGTGATATAGTGAGTGGAGGTAGTGCACTGATAGAGTGCTGGAATGCAATGTGGGTAGGTAGACATAGTGAGTGGATGTAGCATAGTGATGCAGTGTGGTGAGGTATATCAGTGGCCTGGTGCAGGGATGCAGTGTACGTAGGTAGCATAGTGATATACTGTATATAGGCCCGGAGTCAGAGGTGTACACTGTGGTGGCATTGAACTCAAGCGGTTGCTTTTAATCTAAGAATGCATCTGAGTCATACTGTGCACGCCTCCCGTAGGTAACTGCACAAAGGCGCAGATTGAAATTGCATTCGATTGTGGGAGGGGGGCCCCAAACTGATATTTTGCTTAGGGCCCCATGAGGTCTAAATCCACCTCTGGCTGGATGTCCCTCCCGTCAGCTGCTCTTGCCAGTGTGTTCCTCCTGATTAGCTCCCTGCAGAAATGTGACATGCAGTGAGTGCAGTCAGTGCAGAGGAGCCGAGCATGAGGAGGAGCTTCTCAGATACAGCCCTGCCGCCACCACCGCTGAGGGACATCGAACCCGCACCGGCAGCCCACCCAGTGACCCAGACACAGCGCACTGCACCGGCACCGCAGTCAAGGGTCCAGATCAGCAGCCGCTGAGGGACAGCGCATTGCTGGGGAACAGTGCACCAGGCAGCGGCCCACCCATACACAGCGCACTGCCACCTCCGCCAAGGGTCCGGGACAGCAGCCACTGCCAATGAGGGACTGCCTGTCAGACACCAAAGAAAGAAGACGCTGGTGCTGCAGACCTGACGCCTGGCCTGACCCTGCTTTCTTCACTGGTGGTCCGTGTCTGGTGAGCTGGGTGACCAGGGTGAGGGTAGAAGGCCTGGCCCAGGAATTTAGGAGCCTGCTGCTGCTGACGTGGGGCGTCTCAAGTGGTGAGGACAGAGGTCTGGTGCTGCTGGGGAGGGAGAACCGAGGAGCTGTGCTGTGACTGTGTATTGGAGTCTCCCTCCAATACACAGTCACAGCACAGCTCCTTGGTTCTCCCTCCCCAGCAGCACCAGGCAGAAGGGCCAGTAGCTGGAAGCTAAGCTGCTGCTAAGGAGGGGAGACTGCTAATGGGGAGGGGTTGAATGGAGGTTCTTGAAGTCTGCTGAGTGGGGGAGTTGGTGAGCGCGGCTGCTGGGGAGGGGATTACACATCTACAATGAGGACAGAGGAGCCCGACAACCCCTATTCAAAGAGCGGCCAAATCCGACTGTCAGATTTGGCCACTCCCGGTGTCTTGTCCTGCCGGGTGCGCTGACAGCAGCGGCGGTGGGAGCTGTCAGCGGCGCCAGGAGGGGGAGGGAGCTGTCAGCGGCTGCCGTGATAGAGATGTCTGCGGTGGTGTGGGCAGCAGGTGGAGAGCAGTGGAGGAGGGGAGATGGAGAGGGGGCGAGCAGCAGCTGCATCAGCGGAGGCTCACAACGGCATCTACCTCGCTTGCTGGAACCGGGTGGACGCTGCCGCTGGGTTCCTGCTCTCCCCGCTGCAGCGCGTCTCCTGCTCTCAGATCCCTCATCTCAATACGACTTTTGGTGCCCCCCCTGTAATTTTTTTCTGGATCCGCCCCTGGTTGTAATTGTCAACGTTTCAGATGTCTTTAACGAATACATCTTTCGTGAGGACACAGTACATTAAACATTCTTACCTTATATAACCCCAATTCATTTCTCTGGCTGCCCCCGCTCACTTCCAGGTGTGGGCGCGATGACACCACACGGACGATAGAAGGGGCGGGACTTGGCACCCATAGTTACAATATGTAAACACCACCACTAGGGAGGCCAATCCCGAGCCATTTTTTCAAATGGCAATCGGGATTGAAAAATGATTAATCCTGGGATACCTGCGATTGGCTGTTTTTCAATGTGTCCCACACCCCCTGCCCTGACCTGCCCAGATAACTCACCCTAATCTGGATGGGAGAGAGGGTGGGACACTTGCTTTGAGGTCCGGCGGGGGTAGGCAGGCAGTGCAGGGCGACAGTGAGGATCGGGGGGCGGCTGGCTGCGCAGCGTGAACTCTGACTTCACGTCACGCTGCGCAGTGTGCACAGGGCAAGGGGGAGCTAAGCAGGGGGAGCTGTACAGTGTCTGAGCCTCCTTTGGATGCTTAATGCTGCCCAGCATAAAAAAACCTAAAGTGGTGGCCAATCCCGAAATCCCCGGGATTAGTAGCTCCAATCCCGGGATTGAATCCCGGCCAATTTTAGGCTAGAATCCCTGATCCTACCGATCCTAGTCCCGGGATTGGCCACCCTAACCACCACTGGTCAGTCCATTGAATTTAATGGGACTGGCGCCTGAGGTAAAGCCTCAAGATCCAACAGTGGAAGCCTAAGGTTTTTCCTTGATTTGGAAACTGGTGCAGGCAGGAAGATCTAGGGGCTCAGATCACAACAGATCCCCTTATCTCTAGTATATACAGTACATCTGGCTTGGTCCGGCCATTAGATATAGCAGTGCTGCGCCGGGTGCCTCCACTGAAGCATAGCATAGGGAAACTGTAGGTGCAGCACTCTAGGTGCCTTGTAAAGCAGACACTCAGATGGCATATGCTATCTGAATGTCTGCTTTACAAGACGCCTGAGTGCCACACCTACCGATTCCCTAGTATATACAGTATACATATATATGTATATATATATTTTTATATATATATATATATATATATATGTATATAAATATATATAAATATATATATACAAAACAGAGGGTACCCTAGGGCGCTAAGTGAAAAGAGAGCTGCACCTCAAGAAGAACCTCCTGTTAGGCGAGGCTCAGAAATAACATATAATACACAGATCTGAGGGCGCTAATGTAAAGTACTGTTCATCATGTTAATACATGGTTTAATAAAAAACAACTTTCTTTAAAAAAATGTTTGGTTGTTTATTGTTTATATAAAGCATAACATCAACACAATAGCACAAAGATAAAATATTTATTTAGTGATCAATTTAATGAAACAGTTCCTTGGCAGCCTATAGTATAGAAGAAATTGATGCTTGAGTAAGCCTTTCTTTCCCAGCATGTACTGTAGCATGGATGGATAAGTAGTTTGGAAAAGACAAAACCCAATGCGTTTCATCCCGTTCTGGGACTTCCTCAGGGGTAAAGATTCTAAATGATAGAATGCAACAACTATGTAATGGGACAGTACTCACAGCCAGTAAAAATAAGTTAATATGTAGTGGCTATGATACATACCAAGCTATTAGAGTAAGTGACTTGCTAGCATGATTCCAATTTCCGCTTAAACTTGGAATCATGCTAGCAAGTCACTTACTCTAATAGCTTGGTATGTATCATGATTTTCCTCCTCTTCCTGTTTGTCCTCCCCTTTTTTGTGTTCAGAGATTCTTATGTATAGATTTCTTATTTTAATTTATTGCTTTATCCATTAGGTTTTATATTTATTCTTACCTATACATATAGTGATCTATATGCTTCTTCAGGATCATTTTACATTTTTGGGCATTTGGTACGTATAGCCACTATATATTAACTTCTTTTTACTGTCTGTGAGTACTGTCCCATAACATAGTTGTTGCATTCTATCATTTAGAATCTTTACCTCTGAGGAAGTCCCAGAACGGGACGAAATGCGTTGGCTTTTGTCTTTTCCAAGCTACTTATCCATCCATGCTACATGCTGGGAAAGAAAGGCTTACTCAAGCATCAATTTTTTCTATACTATAGGCTGCTAAGGTACTGTTTCATTAAATTGATCACTGAATAGATATATTATCTTTGTGCTATTATGTTGATGTTACGCTTTATGTAAACAATAAACACAAGAAAAATTTTTTTTAAGAAAGTTTTTTTTTTAAATTAAACTATGTATTAACATGATGAACAGTACTTTACATTAGCACCCTCAGATCTGTGTATTATATATATATATATATATATATATATATATATAGCCAGGATGATGGGGTCACATGCCCCAAAACATTGAGCACATTAATGCACTTTATTCTGGAATACTAAATCCCGGAGTGCCGCCTTCATCCACTGCTGTTATTCTCAGGGGGCTCCCCAGAGGAAGGCACCCAAGCAAGTACCATCTGTTTAATTTTTTGGTAGTGCCAGATGTTAATAGACTGAGATTTTTATTTTCTTATTCTTTACCATTTTCTTTAGTTTGTAAATACACATAAACATAGTTTATAAACCACATTATGGACCTAATTCAGATGCTGCTGTTCTTGCTGCTGAAATCTTTTGCTGTACGCAATTGTGATTATATGCTAATATGGACAGAAGCTAACCTAAGCATAGGGATATCCACTGAAAGTCGCATCATTTCCGTCCAACAGCATACATACATCGGTACCATTGTCGCTAATTGGGTCATGTTGCAGAGTCTAGGTGTCTCTGTAGACGCGCAGGCTGAGCTGCTCTCCAGGGATGCTGAGGGCTCTCCAATAGCATGTGAGATTGCAACTGTTAATTTATGCACATACAGAAAATGCTGTCTGAACAGCCATGACACGCCTGTGTTTACCCGAACACTCCCCGTTACCACCACCAAACGCTGTCTACCTGTCACCGACTTTGCCACTAATTTCTCTGTGTGCTCAGCCGCATGCACAGTAAGAAAACATTGACCGATTAACATGATACAGATAATTCAATAGTTTATCTGAAACATACATACAAGTGAACAATTTTATTATATATATATATATATATATATATGAATACAGCAACAGCCGGCACTCCAGTAATATTATTTCAGCGTGCTCAGGTGCCAAACCAAACCACAAATAAAGTTCCAACGAAGAATGGCACTCAGAGACAAAGTTGCAGCAAAAGACTATTCATTTCCAGAGTCAACGTTTCGAGGCTCAAAGCCTCGTCGTCAGGACATACATTTGCTGTATGTCCTGACGACGAGGCTTTGAGCCTCGAAACGTTGACTCTGGAAATGAATAGTCTTTTGCTGCAACTTTGTCTCTGAGTGCCATTCTTCGTTGGAACTTTATATATATATATACATACATACACTGCTCAAAAAAATAAAGTGAACACTTAAACAACACAATGTAACTCCAAGTCAATCACACTTCTGTGAAATCAAACTGTCCACTTAGGAAGCAACACTGATTGACAATCAATTTCACATGCTGTTGTGCAAATGGAATAGACAACAGGTGGGAATTATAGGCAATTAGCAAGACACCCCTAATAAAGGAGTTGTTCTGCAGGTGGTGACCACAGACCACTTCTCAGCTCCTATGCTTTCTGGCTGATGTTTTGGTCACTTTTGAAAGCTGGTGGTGCTTTCCCTCTAGTGGTAGCATGAGACGGAGTCTACAACCCACACAAGTGGCTCAGGCAGTGCAGCTCATCCAGGATGGCACATCAATGCGTGCTGTGGCAAGAAGGTTTGCTGTGTCTGTCAGCGTAGTGTCCAGAGCATGGAGGCGCTACCAGGAGACAGGCCAGTAGATCAGGAGACGTGCAGGAGGCCGTAGGAGGGCAACAACCCAGCACCATACCGCTACCTCCTCCTTTGTGCAAGGAGGAACAGGAGGAGCACTGCCAGAGCCCTGCAAAATGACCTCCAGCAAGCCACAAACGTGCATGTGTCTACTCAAATGATCAGAAACAGACTCCATGAGGGTGGTATGAGGGCCCGACGTCCACAGGTGGGGGTTGTGCCTACAGCCCAACACCGTGCAGGACGTTTGGCATTTGCCAGAGAACACCAAGATTGGCAAATTCACCACTGGTGCCCCGTGCTCTTCACAGATGAAAGCAGGTTCTCACTGAGCACATGTGACAGACGTGACAGAGTCTGGAGACGCCAAGGAGAACGTTCTGCTGCCTGCAACATCCTCCAGCATGACCGGTTTGGCAGTGGGTCAGTAATGGTGTGGGGTGGAATTTCTTTGGGGGGCCGAACAGCCCTCCATGTGCTCGCCAGAGGTAGCCTGACTGTCATTAGGTACCGAGATGTGATCCTCAGACCCCTTGTGAGACCATATGCTGGTGCGGTTGGCCCTGGGTTCCTCCTAATGCAAGACAATGCTAAACCTCATGTGGCTGGAGTGTGTCAGCAGTTCATGCACGACGAAGGCATTGATGCTATAGACTGGCCCGCCCGTTCCCCAGACCTGAATCCAATTGAGCACATCTGGGACATCATGTCTCGCTCCATCCACCAACACTACGTTGCACCACAGACTGTCCAGGAGTTGGCGGATGCTTTAGTCCAGGTCTGGGAGGAGATCCCTCAGGAGACCATCCACCACCTCATCAGGAGCATGCCCAGGCATTGTAGGGAGGTCATACAGGCACGTGGAGGCCACACACACTACTGAGCCTCATTTTGACTTGTTTTAAGGACATTATATCAAAGTTGGATCAGCCTGTAGTGTGTTTTTCCACTTTCATTTTGAGTGTGACTCCAAATCCAGACCTCCATGGGTTAATAAATTTGATTTCCATTGATAATTTTTGCGTGATTTTGTTGTCAGCACATTCAACTATGTAAACAACAAAGTATTTAATAAGAATATTTAATTCATTCAGATCTAGGATGTGTTATTTTAGTGTTCCCTTTATTTTTTTGAGCAGTGTATATATATATATATATATATATATTCTATATTACAGATGTGTCCTCCCTCATCTGACCGCAAATGGGTTGCACGTACTAGTGTGTCTGCACTATTCGCCCACCCACAGCCCATTCATAGGAGTATACGCACTCATGAGATCCTATGAAACGAAGGTGAGTATGCAGGGCATACAGGGGGCAAAATTACTGCCTCTCCACGGATGATAAAGATCCTAGTTTTGGTCCTGCATCAGCCTACATTGTGCTACTGCTGTTACCGATGACAATCACTCCTATCTTAAAAAAATCCTCCAAACCTACTTAAAGATGAACTGTTTGGCATAAACTCCATTTAACATTCTGTTGGTGCTTATTGTTCTACACCAATAGGACATAAAGATTATTTCACAATCATGCAAAAATGTTATAGTCTCAGCCGCTTCCTAATGCTTATGGATCCTGTGACCTTGAGGAACATTATCATGAGCAAAGGTATAATGTATTTGGCTACATTTTATCAAGTTGTAAATAGGGACAAAGGCATACTTACCTACTCTCCCAGAATGTGCAGAAGACTCCAAGACCTGTCCTAGGCACTGGGCAGTGCCATTTCTTGCGGCAGGCAAGCCGTACAACCGCCCGGGGGACCTGCCGCGGCACTTCTTGAGCTTTTTGAATCCTCCCTCCTTCCGAGTGCCCAGCTCAGGGGGGCGG
Source organism: Pseudophryne corroboree (assembly GCF_028390025.1). Taxonomy (NCBI): domain Eukaryota; kingdom Metazoa; phylum Chordata; class Amphibia; order Anura; family Myobatrachidae; genus Pseudophryne; species Pseudophryne corroboree. Next base: position 264,381,501 of record NC_086447.1, on the reverse strand, counting down.
AGCTTAGCGGAATGACGCTAGTCCCGGTGATTGGCGCCATCTTCACTCCGGACTTGGAGAGTGCACAGTAAGGACCTGTTCCTTCTGTGCTGTATTCTGTGCTGTAATCGGATAGGCAGGTTAGGGAAGGGGGACAGAAGAGAGCAGAGAGGTTGCAGCAGGAGAGTTGAGTTAACCTGGAGTGCTGCTTTTGTAGGTGTGCTGTGACTATCACCGTGTTAGGGTTCTGCATAATATACAGTGCACTGCATATAGCATAGTGTGGCTGTGCATAGGACCAGGTGTTGTTTTCTGTCTATAAGGGGCTGTGTACTGCTGTACACTACTGCTATATATCGTCTGCGTGTGATCCAGAGCAGTTATGACTACCAGTACTGCCGTACACTACTGCTATATATCCTCTGTAAAATATATTTCTCTTGGTGTGTCGCTCAGTTACGACTTCAAGTACTGCCATACACTACTGCTATATATCCTCTGTGTGTGATCCAAAGCAAAAAATATATTTCTATTGGTGCGCCACTTAGTGACGACTAGTACTGTGGCTGCCACACACTACTGCTATATATCTGTGTGTGTGAGCCAAAGCTAAAATATATTTCTATTATGTATTTGAAAGGGGTGCTTTGTCTGCTGTATCTGAAAGGGGTGATCTCTCCGCCCATACAGGGGCTCCGCCCCAGTATAAAATTTAAATAATAAAAGCAAAAAAAAAGTCTAAAATTATAATTATAACATAAAAATCTATTTTTTTGTTTGTGCTGTACCCCAATGTACTATTCAAAGTTTTTTTTCCATAAATACTGTGACACTGCCGGTCAGACCGCAGTATATTATTTCCTACTTATAAATGTATTATTTAGTTTCTGTTTTGACGATACGAACACGCCACGCCTATGTTTCACCAGCCACGCCTGAGTTTTTATCTGGCATGCCTGCGTTTTTTCCGCTCACTCCCTGGAAACGGTCAGTTGACACCCAGAAACGCCCACTTCCTGTCAATCACTCTGCGGTCAGCAGTGCGACTGAAAAGCTTCGCTAGACCTTGTGTGAAACGACATAGTTTGTTGTAAGAGTACGACGCGCATGCGCATTGTGCCGCATACGAAAGCAGCTAGCAATCAACTCAGAATGACCACCCTTGTGCGAAGCTGTCGGTGTAGTCAACTGCAGTGTGTAATTATTATATATATTTCTGATTAATTTGTGTGACACTGTAACCGCCGGTGTGTAATATAAAGAAATACTTCTACATATTTTTTGACTCATTTGTGCGACACTGTAACTGCAGTGTGTGATATAAAAAAATAATATATATATATTTTAATGTAAATTAATATTTGGTGCTGTGTCATCTCAGTATACATCCAAGGACTGCAGCTGCTCCATCCATCTTGTGTCAGTCCACCCAAACTAAAAGACATTTTTTTTTATATTTGTGCTGTATCCTCCCAGAATACATCTAGATGTGCTCTGTCCATTTCAGGGTGTGGTATCTGTAGCTCATATTCTTATAATAACTTATTGTCCTATTTTCATAACTCTTCTTATCACCACATTGTTAATAATATTAATTTGAATTAATATTAATATTATTATTAATAATAATAATAATAATAATAATAATAATAAGAATAAGAATAAGAATTATAAATTAGATACATTTTAATTAAATGAATATAAATAAACTCTAAACACTCATATAGTGAACTTTCTGCATATCAAAGATATCTTTGAGGAAATGAAAATTTGATTCCAAATAAATAAAATAAAATAAATTAAATTATAATAAATTGTAATTAAAATAAATTAGATAAATGAAATCTAAAATATTGTCTTTTTTTCTTCTTTACCTTAATCATCTTTTTGTGAACATATAATTTTGAGCCTTGCCTAATGCATCTTTTTTCATATACTTTCATAATTTTTAGGTTTTGTCCTCCCAGTATATACATCCAAGGGCTGCTGCTGCTCCTCCGTCCAGCTACCTTGGTGCAACCTTTTGGCCTAAACTGGGTAAAAACAATAATGTGAGCTTTGAGGTGTTCAGAATTGTCTGGAAATGAGTGGAAATGAATCTTATTGCGGTTAATAATACTGTAGGAACAAAAACACAGTCAAATTCTGTTTCTTTAGCTGTTTTGATGATTTTTTTGAAATAATCCAGAGCCTAACCCAAAACCCACAAGGGTGGTTTTGGCAAAACCAATCCAGATCCAAAACAATAAGGAGATCCATATCCAAAACCAAACACAAAACCCGAAAAAAGGCCCGATGCACACCCCTAGTGCATATGGAGGGTTGCACCTGAGCCCACCACTCGCCGGTTCTGCCACTGCAGTGTATAGGTGTTTAGCCCAGTTCCAGCAGAGCAGCACAAAGTAAAGGAGCGGAGGGATTGAGGGAGGTTCAGACTGAGGAGAACTGGTGAGGTGACAAGGCAGGCAGGAGCACTGCAGACAGATAAATGTGATATTACTACGGGATATAGTTGGTATCCCAGCTCCTGGGTTGCCGACAGGCGAGATACCGGCGCCATAATCCCAACTGTTATGTTCAACATACTTGGAACCCAAGAGATTGGGTGACAATAGAAGAGTTCCGAGTACAGATACATGAAGTTGCGGTAGAACTGAGATACGCAGCTACCCCTAATGAAAATCCTTGACTTCGTTGTTCTTCCCAGTGGTCGATTAACGCTTGCAAGACTATGGTTTCTTGTGCCCACGGCAGCCGCGTTTGAATGGGCGAAGTAGGTCCACCCAGACTCCAATTCCCCCTGGTCTTAATAGATGACAAGGCGTTAACCAAGACAGAGAGAACAAGGGGAAAACTAACTAAGACAGACACGACAATAAAGGAGAAGACTACAGAAAATAAATAACTAGTTTATGTGTGTCGCGGCCGCCAAGAAAAACAGCAAACCAAAGTAACGCTGCCCAAGTACTGAATACGAACCCGTCATAGTACAGCAAGGACAACAGTTGCTGAAACCTCCGCAGAAAAATACGACACGAGAACAAGGAGAATGCGGCTTCAGCCGTAAGGTGCGGCAGCGCCGCTACTCACGACACCGGGAAAGGTGCATGCAGTAAGCAACCAGGATCCCAAGGCTCAAGATTCAAGATCACTCGGCTGGAAGGCAGGAATTGATCCCCAGGACCAGACTCAGGAAAAGAGGACACAGGATGCTGGAACGTACAGGCTGTAAGCAGGAACCCTCCAGAGGGAGGTACAGGCTCCACAGAAAGCTATCACCGGCGAGGTTGCACCATCCTGGCTCCCATACAAGGGTCCTACTGACCAATCTTGGGAGAGCCAGTCAGGCCAGCCCCCCGGACCCTAATAGCCCCAGCTGTAGCGTGGCGCGCTGAGTGCGGCATCCCAGCTGCTTAGTTACAGTCGGGACCAAAGTGCAGGGTGGCCTCCTGGCGTCCCCGGTTGCTAGGCAACCGGCCGTAGAAGGACACTCAGCGGCAGAAGTGATGCGCTGGCCCCGCTGCCTAGTAACGGCCGGGAGCCAGCGCGTCCCACAACACCCACCACCACTAAAACCAACACTGGTGAGAAAACCAGCGCAGGAATCCCGACACTGCTGACAATGCAGACACTAGAATCCCAACTGTTGCATCCCGATCTTAAGTATTTCGGGCAAATTGACAGAAAAAAGTGCTACCACCTTATCGCGCTATCCAATCACAATGTTACATAAATACATAAACATAAATAGGAAATGTCCCAGCAATAAGTGATAAATGAGAAGTGTCCCAAATGATGAAAGAGTCTCTTGTCTTGAAAAAGAAAAGTTCACGGAAGGGAGTTCTTGAAAGCGGAGACGAATCTCCGGGGTAAACACCGTACTCACGTGGACAAGGAAAAATCAGTGTTCATGAGGATTTCTTTTCCCATCAGGAATTCACTGGCGAGATGTCCAGGGAGGGAAGGAAGTTCTTCAAACACGGGTGTGTAATTCCCTCAGAAATAAAAAAGTGGAGAAACTAATGGTGTAGTATGTTTTAACCAATATACGAATACTACTGATGTGGGAAATGGGATGGATTCTGAGTATAAAAGAGGTTAGGCATACCGAACTCACTTTGGTACGTATGCAAATCCTCATATAAAGGTATCTTTGATGGATAATTTACAGGAGGGAATATCCTAAGGTACAGGAGTTTGTATTTGTACTTAGTACACACCGTACTCACGTCGATTCTGGGTAGTAGAAGCTTAAAAGGGTTTCTTTTTTCCGGTCAGTGGTTCGTCTGGTTGATGTTCTCTTAATGGTACTCTTTCGTGGTGGTGGGTATTCTCCCAGGCGGACCGGAAATATAAGCGATAAAACAACAATGGTGTGGTATATCTCACTCGTGTAGAAAGGGTGAAGGTGGGAAAATTGAAGCAAACAGGGGAGACGTACCAAACTCACATGGACATAAGCAGAGATCCTCATATAATGGTATCTTTAACAGGTTGACAGAAAAGTGAGGGGGGGTCTTAAAATAGTGCGTACCGAACTCACGTGGAAGAAATGGAGGATGAAGCTCATAAAGGTATCTTTAAATGATGTACAGGTGTACTATCTTCCTGGGACCATTTTCCGCTTTCCAGCGTGAAAGGTAACTCCAAAGACCTACTTCTCCCTGGGTTTCACGTATATTTATAATGAAGGGGTTGCCCACAATATAGATAAAAAACACAGATTTAATTGTAAACCATTAAAATTGCATCTCCAATGATGTATACAAAAGCACATGTGACTCGGGGGACAGGTGAAAAAACAGAACCTGGATAGTGATGATGTCCGGACCTTCACACTCCTAGGAACTTAGCCCCCAAGTAAACAGGTGCCTGCCAAATAAACATATAGATTGGTAAATGCTCAATTAGCTTAGTGATATCATTCAGGTGCTCGAAAGGAAGGGGTATTTCTGAGCAAGAAAAAAAGCAATTGGTTTCCCCAGCACCCTGAATGATAACAGTAACCAGATATAAATCCCACATGATAATAGAATTCAGAGATCTTCGTTACACATATTTGCGCAAATGTGTGGTTAAGCCCCAAAGCTGCATCAAGGCCTCTCTGTATATTTGGGGTCCCTAGCGCTATATCTAGGTGCAGGGTGTGGCACCCCAAAACACCAGAATGAGCCAGAAAGCCCAGCGCGGCATACCAGTGTAAAAAACTATAGTGTTAATAAATTAGTATTTAGGAAGCCGAAGCTATAGAGAGGGTGATACAAACATGAAATTAAATTAAAATAGAGAAATAGTGTTAGAAAATTAATAAGTGAAAAGTGTTAATAGAATGTAAAGGTATGCCACACTAAAGCCATCCAGCTCAGCCAGTCCAGAGGCACCACACCTCACACCTCCATTACCCCAATCTGGGTCTAATATTAACCAGCAAGGAGCCACATGATAATGGCTCCTTACTAAAATATGTCTAAGCTAAGAGCTACCTACCTTGGAGCAACCCCATAATGCTCCATGTGGCATGTCAGGGCCTGCACCTCCTCCTAATGCAGGAACCTCTCTGCCTCTCACAACAGACATATAGATTGGTAAATGCTCAATTAGCTTAGTGATATCATTCAGGTGCTCGAAAGGAAGGGGTATTTCTGAGCAAGAAAAAAAGCAATTGGTTTCCGCAGCACCCTGAATGATAACAGTAACCAGATATAAATCCCACATGATAATAGAATTCAGAGATCTTCGTTACACATATTTGCGCAAATGTGTGGTTAAGCCCCAAAGCCGCATCAAGGCCTCACAGTATATTTGGGGTCCCTAGCGCTATATCTAGGTGCAGGGTGTGGCACCCCAAAACACCAGAATGAGCCAGAAAGCCCAGCGCGGCATACCAGTGTAAAAAACTATAGTGTTAATAAATTAGTATTTAGGAAGCCGAAGCTATAGAGAGGGTGATACAAACATGAAATGAAATTAAAATAGAGAAATAGTGTTAGAAAATTAATAAGTGAAAAGTGTTAATAGAATGTAAAGGTATGCCACACTAAAGCCATCCAGCTCAGCCAGTCCAGAGGCACCACACCTCACACCTCCATTACCCCAATCTGGGTCTAATATTAACCAGCAAGGAGCCACATGATAATGGCTCCTTACTAAAATATGTCTAAGCTAAGAGCTACCTACCTTGGAGCAACCCCATAATGCTCCATGTGGCATGTCAGGGCCTGCACCTCCTCCTAATGCAGGAACCTCTCTGCCTCTCACAACAGACATATAGATTGGTAAATGCTCAATTAGCTTAGTGATATCATTCAGGTGCTCGAAAGGAAGGGGTATTTCTGAGCAAGAAAAAAAGCAATTGGTTTCCCCAGCACCCTGAATGATAACAGTAACCAGATATAAATCCCACATGATAAAAGAATTCAGAGATCTTCGTTACACATATTTGCGCAAATGTGTGGTTAAGCCCCAAAGCCGCATCAAGGCCTCTCTGTATATTTGGGGTTCCTAGCGCTATATCTAGGTGCAGGGTGTGGCACCCCAAAACACCAGAATGAGCAAGAAAGCCCAGCGCGGCATACCAGTGTAAAAAACTATAGTGTTAATAAATTAGTATTTAGGAAGCCGAAGCTATAGAGAGGGTGATACAAACATGAAATTAAATTAAAATAGAGAAATAGTGTTAGAAAATTAATAAGTGAAAAGTGTTAATAGAATGTAAAGGTATGCCACACTAAGCCTTCCAGCTCAGCCAGTCCAGAGGCACCACACCTCACACCTCCATTACCCCAATCTGGGTCTAATATTAACCAGCAAGGAGCCACATGATAATGGCTCCTTACTAAAATATGTCTAAGCTAAGAGCTACCTACCTTGGAGCAACCCCATAATGCTCCATGTGGCATGTCAGGGCCTGCACCTCCTCCTAATGCAGGAACCTCTCTGCCTCTCACAACAGACATATAGATTGGTAAATGCTCAATTAGCTTAGTGATATCATTCAGGTGCTCGAAAGGAAGGGGTATTTCTGAGCAAGAAAAAAAGCAATTGGTTTCCCCAGCACCCTGAATGATAACAGTAACCAGATATAAATCCCACATGATAATAGAATTCAGAGATCTTCGTTACACATATTTGCGCAAATGTGTGGTTAAGCCCCAAAGCCGCATCAAGGCCTCTCTGTATATTTGGGGTCCCTAGCGCTATATCTAGGTGCAGGGTGTGGCATCCCAAAACACCAGCATGAGCCAGAAAGCCCAGCGCGGCATACCAGTGTAAAAAACTATAGTGTTAATAAATTAGTATTTAGGAAGCCGAAGCTATAGAGAGGGTGATACAAACATGAAATGAAATTAAAATAGAGAAATAGTGTTAGAAAATTAATAAGTGAAAAGTGTTAATAGAATGTAAAGGTATGCCACACTAAAGCCATCCAGCTCAGCCAGTCCAGAGGCACCACACCTCACACCTCCATTACCCCAATCTGGGTCTAATATTAACCAGCAAGGAGCCACATGATAATGGCTCCTTACTAAAATATGTCTAAGCTAAGAGCTACCTACCTTGGAGCAACCCCATAATGCTCCATGTGGCATGTCAGGGCCTGCACCTCCTCCTAATGCAGGAACCTCTCTGCCTCTCACAACAGACATATAGATTGGTAAATGCTCAATTAGCTTAGTGATATCATTCAGGTGCTCGAAAGGAAGGGGTATTTCTGAGCAAGAAAAAAAGCAATTGGTTTCCCCAGCACCCTGAATGATAACAGTAACCAGATATAAATCCCACATGATAATAGTGTCAAAGTCAGAAAAATATCACGCTACACATTGCCATATTTGCACCTCATGCGTGTCCCCGCTGCGAGTGCATGAGCTCTCCCGTGCGTGCGCATACTCGCTGTTGCGTGCACCCGCAGGCGCACGGTATGCGCATTTACGGTAGAGTTTATGTGCGCCTAGCGTGCGACTCAATCGTTACATATTTTAACCATATAATGTATTTTGTAGATTATGGTCCCTTTGATAGAATCTGAAAGTTTAGTTAATGTAGCATGTTCATAGACAAAGAGATCCCTCTTTGTTTGATACGAAGGGTCAGACAGGGGTTATACAGTGGTGTTTAGTATCCATCGGAAGAGTATTTAATTAGCAATATTCCGGTGTTGGTTTGAAGCGGATTAAACGCTCGTGCGAATAGTTATGGACATAAGAAGTTTATGAACATTTACTGTATTTTGCACTTTATTACCCATGCGGCGGGAAACCTAGTTTCCCACCCACCTGAGCAGTTGGAAATAGTCACAGCCCACCTGTATGAATCAACCTATGACCTTTTGATATAATGCGAAGACGAATTCCTGTGTCCAATGAACAATAAGAATATAGGGACCATTGTACTGTATTGTGTGTAGTGTATAAAAGGACAAGCCGATCTGGGCCAGCTCTCTATTCTCTTCAACGGTTCTCATTGCTGATAATCGGGAGCTGGATATCCAGAAGGCGCATGCGATTGTTTCCCTTTGTGCGTAAGTTTCTCTGCAATCATATTGTCTTTATTGTTATAAGCCATTCTCTCTCGTTCTCTCTCACTTTCTCTCTCTCTCTCTCTCCCCTTTTCCCCTTTTAAAAGTAATTGTATCTTTATTGTATTTTATGTGTAGTTACTTGGTTAGATATTCTATGTTATTTTGGTAGTGTATAACTTGTATTGTATTATTCTTTTGCAATTGAACGTTCATTCATTTCTTTAAAAGGCGTTAGACCCTTAGACCGGTATTGTGTGTTCATTATATTGCAGAGGGTAATAGGAGCGTCTCTATCGCTCAAACAGCTTTAGTGTAAACAAGGTTAAGCAGCGTTATATAGCTACAGTGTTTCAATGCAAGGTCTACAGTGTAAGAATATCCTTTCTGTGTGTTACATTCAAGGTCTACTGATTGTTATCTTGTGAGCATCTGCGCCGCTCGTGATCTCCTCATGGTCTCGAGCGTCCGCTACGCTGATAGCGTAGCATTACGGTAGTCGCTCACCTATAGTGTGCCCGATACCAACAGCGTATTCTCGCGAGCGTTTGTGTCGCTCGAGCGGCTCGCTCCCGATACAGCGTCCGCTACGCTAAGAGCGTACCCTTATGGTACCTCGTGCGCCAATTGCGTACTGTGTTCTTTAACCTTTTAGAGTGTTTTAAATAAGATAAATTTTAGGCTTTATCAATTGACGGCTCGTCCGTCCTTCACATATCTGCACTAGGTAATTTCAGCAGACATTATCGATCAGCAAAGGGTGGGAGGTAATATTCCTCGTAGTGCTGACCCGATAAGCGTCTGCTTCGCTTAGTAAAGGGTGCTGAAGGAATCCGGAACCGGAGGTAAGAACAATACGCTAGTATCTTTTAAAACTGTTTTTTTTTCTCTCTCTGTTCTGTCTTGCGTACGCACGCACGCATACATCTGCATTTCTTTTCATTCGTGTATTTTCACATATCACTCTCTTGGTTGCCATTTCACAATTGATAACGTGCTAAGAAAGATTTGTTGCTATTAGTAGTTAAAGAGTAAAAGTAATACATTAAGGGGTAATTTGTAAAGCACGCACACGGCTTTGCCTAAAGATACAAAGAGAGACCTGTGTGGTGCTCGGTAGATGATTAAAATTAAAAATCATCTATATTGATAAACGTGTTAACTGTATTTCTGTGGACATATCTGGCTGGCATACACGTGTCTCTAACAAAAGGGTGAGACAAGCGTACGCAACACAAAGGCCGACGCACGCAGCGTATATTACGCAACGGAGCGTCCGGGTACGCCCACATAATTCAAAACACACGATAGTATTATTTTTAACAGGCGAAAAGGAGGCAACGCGATAAATAGCTCAAGTCAATTTTAGTGTCCGAAATTTTAAGCTAATAGATCCTTTTCCAATTTGCGACTCATCTGGTCTAGACTATTTACTGAATGAAAGGAATTTCTGCGCAGAAATAAAAATTAAAGTGTACATGTGGTGAGTGTTTGCATATATAAGTTTTTACAATTTTTGGGTTGAACCACAAGAAGTCGAGTTCTCGTGAGGTACATACATGTAAGTGACGTGCATGGTGGCTGGGGAGGCATCCCTTGTTAAACATAAATTTGAGCATTAGAGTATAGCAGACCAGGAGGTCTACTGTAGCACAAGACCAGGAGGTCCGGAACAGACCAGGAGGTCTAGGTACAGCAGACTAAGAAGTCCGCTATAGAGAAAGAAGTAGCACAACACCAGGAAGGGTTGGTGCGGAACCCATATAGGCCATTGAAGCTCAGGCTGAAGGAATTCGCAGCTGCAATTTTCGATTCCACTGGTCGCTCCGCACATAAGATTAGTTGCTTATGTGCAGAACGATTGTACCGCACGTAATTGTGTGCATTAGTTAGTAACCTGACCAGTACCATTTGCGTACGAAAGGGGTCATAAACGCTATTTGTACACTCTAACGTGATTTGTGTAATTTTTTTTATTTTAAGGGAGGTTCGCTGGTCACTCGGTAACTATCCAACAACCGATACTTGCTGGGGAACACGCCCCAGTGAGTAAAGGTTCATAGGGGCCCTAAGTTGGGTACAGCAGCTCTGAATCAGCGATTGCAGTACTGGCCAACGTGGGCGAGGAGTGAGTGGAGTACTCGGTAAACTTCGCCGCCGGCCTGCCCCGGACATCTTGGTTTTTGTAAGGGTTCGCTGAAGACCCTGATTTGAAGGTCAGAGGTAGTGAAAGCAACACCTGCAAGTTATGGGGGCCAGTTGTTCAGGTAGGGGGCGATCAACCTCGGTTCGGGTTGACTCAGTAAACCGACCAATCGGGTCGGCAAGGTATGTAATATGTGAAAAATACGGTTCACACACAGAGGTTTTATGTGATGAATGGGAAAGAATGACTGTGCATGACGAGGAGAAGTTTCCCCGGGTAGGTAGCTTTAGCCCAGATGTGTTACAAAATCTTAGGAGAAGGATATGTCTCATTAAATCAACAAAGAGACGGATCAAACATTATGACTACTTACAGTTATGGCAACAGGAGGGTGAAATTCAGAGAGGATTGGCTCAGGCGGCTAGATCTAACCCTATCAGGAAACTGATAGCTACGGCACCACCGCCACCTTACATAACGGGAGAGAAGTTGGTTGCAGAGAATGACGCACTAATGTGTAATAAACAGGCACTTAGTAACTGTATAAATGTTAAGGATAATATGAATAAGATGAGTAATGCAAATATTAACCCGTGCAAGTTGTACCCTGTTTTAAACTTTCCCCAGGAGTGTGATCAATAGGACGAGTCAACAACACTATCGGCACTCTCTCTAGCAGCCACCATATCAGAAACAGCAGTGGGCACGACCCAACCCGTAAGATTAGTATCCAAGGCCCCTAGCGGAGGGACAGGTGAGGTCGTATCAACGGGTAAGTACGGCACCATACACTATGCTGAAACCATTTCACCACAGGCTGTAGAATCTACTCAGAATGATGTTATTAGACTTAATCCCGTTAGGGTAATAGCAGTGCCAAATGGGAAAACAGACACTTCAGGAGTCACTCCTGTCAGAAACATTGCCATGCACTGTCCTTTTTCCCGAATGGAATTAAGAACAATAGTGTCTGAATTCCCTGATCCTAGGAAGGATCTAGTTGCTAGTCAGAAATACATTAGAGATCTAGGGAATACTGTAGAGCCCAATAACAAAGACTGGCAGATATTGCTGAGGGCATGTTTACCCTCCAATGTCGACTCAGCACAATTTTTAGCTGACTGTAAATTAGATGAGGATGTACCCCTTACGGATGTGTACAACCAAGACAATGTAAAGAGGATAAATTTACAGTTAAAAGAGTATTTTCCAGCTGTAGTTAAATGGAACAAAATTTTCTCCATTAAGCAAAAAGAGTCAGAAACAGCTGCTGAGTATTTTCATAGGGCACTACTGGAAATGGCTAAATACACAGGCATAGAAGACATTAAAACAAATGCAAATCATAGAGAGGTAGCAGTATCTGTGTTAATGGATGGTTTAAAAGAGGTGTTGAAGACAAGGGTACAGACCACGCAACCATGTTGGCGAGGTCTGTCGGTGGCTACTTTGAGAGAGGCTGCTATTGATCACGATAGAAATATCACCAGACACAGGGAGTCACAAAGTGATAAGTTAATGGCCGTAAGTATACAGGCCCTGACCACAAGGCAACCTTTGTATAAATCTCCAAACCCTGTGGGTAAGTCAAATGTGGTAACCTGTTATTACTGTCATAAAGAGGGACATTTTGCACGAGACTGTATATCGAAAAATACACAAAAATCATATCAACCCCCTAGACAACGACATGACACACGAAATTGGGATCAGGGACCGCAGAGACGGAGTCATGAGCCACATGCAGGGGAAACAAAAAGGTATCCCCCAAAAAGAGACTGGCAAGTCTCTGGTAGTTCCCATTTACCCCCTTCTCAAGTAGTTGCTGCCAGCGCGATTCAGGGAGGTCACCATACCCAATAGGGGTGTGGCCATACCTGTAATCTGCAGCCAGTGAAATTGATTGCAAGCCTTGGAAGTGAACCCGAGGTCACAATTGATGTAGCTGGTAAATCATTAAACTTCCTTGTAGATACGGGGGCGGCCAAATCAGTGATAAATTCGACAGTGGGTATGAGAACCACTGGTAAGACAATTCCAGCCATGGGAGTAACGGGAGTAGTCCAGCACTACCCTGTTAGCAAACCAGCAGAGATTACAATAGGGCCTTTGCATACCAAGCATTCCTTTTTGCTGGCGGCATCGGCACCGACTAATCTCCTGGGAAGAGATTTATTGTGTAAAATGGGGTGCGTCATTTATTGCACTCCTGAAGGTGTATTCTTAGACATACCTGAGAATCACGCTCAGGAAGTGCGAGACATGCTAGACTCCCCATCAAAATTAATGTCCCACACTGTTATGTTAAATAGGAATCCATCCCAGGTAGAAGAAATGACATCCCAAATACCAGATTCACTGTGGACTAAAGATGGACAGGACACTGGATTAATGGCAAACGTAGCTCCAGTAGTTGTGCAAGTAAAAGATGGTAGGATAGCTCCAACAATCCCACAATACCCTCTGAAGCCAGAGGTGGAATTAGGAGTATACCCCGTAATAGAGCGCTTGCTACAACAGGGCATTCTGGTAAGAACATCCAGCACTGCCAATAGTCCCATCTTCCTCGTAAAAAAGAGTGGGGGGAGGGGTTACAGGCTAGTACAGGATCTAAGGGGGATTAACAAAATAGTTGAGAGTCAGTTCCCCGTAGTGCCAAATCCAGCTGTCATCCTTATGCAGATCCCTCCCACTGCGAAATTTTTCACTGTTATTGACCTCTGCTCCGCCTTTTTCTCAGTACCCCTGCATCCTGACAGCCAATATTTGTTTGCATTTACATACAGAGGAGTCCAATACACATGGACTCGATTACCACAAGGTTTCATAGACAGTCCAAGTATATTTTCACAGGCTTTGCATGATTGTTTACAGTCTTTCCAACCAGAGAGTTGATCAATATTGATACAGTATGTGGACGATTTACTCTTGTGTTCAGATTCACTGGAAGCGTCCCTGAAAGATACGAAACAGCTCCTGTTTCATCTTTCAGACACAGGACACAAGGTTTCCAAAGACAAGTTACAATTATGCCAGCCTAAAGTAAAATATCTGGGACACTGTCTAACACAAGGACTGAGACACCTGACCGCTGATAGAATTCAAGCAATTAGAGACATGACTCTGCCACAAACCCAGCAACAGATCAGAACGTTTTTAGGAATGTGTGGGTATTGCCGTAACTGGATCCCAGGGTTTTCCATTCTAGCATTACCTTTGCAGGAGATGCTTTCATCAAACAAACCTGATCGGATTTCGCATACAGACAAATCCGAGATGGCATTTGAGAGACTCAAACAGTGCCTAACGCAGGCACCAGCATTAGGTATGCCAGACTATGGGAAACCCTTTGAGCTGTATGGAACAGAAAGTGCTGGTTGCGCGGCAGGCGTCCTAACCCAAAAGCACGGTGATGCCAGCAGGCCGGTAGCATACTACAGCGCTCAGCTAGACACGGTAGCGCGATCCCTCCCCACATGCTTGCAAAGTGTCGCTGCGATAGCATTGCTAGTTACAAAAAGCGAAGATGTAGTGCTAGGACACAACCTCACAATTCATACGCCACATGCAGTGTCAGCCTTGTTGAATTCTGCCCAAACCAGGCACGTCTCATCAGCGCGGTTTACAAGATGGGAATTGGCATTAATGGCCCCCGTAAACATCACCATAAGGAGATGCAGTGCATTAAATCCTGCAACATATCTCCCAGGTGTGCCTGGACAGGCACAAAGGGTGGAGGATGAGAGTGATGGGGAAGGAGGATTTAATACAAGGGATGACACACATGATTGTATGGAATATTTGACCCAAAATTTCACGGCAAGGCCTGACATCAGTGACAACCCACTGGAAGATGTAGATTTTACTTTCTACACTGACGGTAGTTGTCACAGACAGACGGACTCGGGAGACTTGTGTACTGGATACGCAGTCGTAGATGACCAGGGCACCATAGAAGCAGAACCGCTAAGCCCACCTCACTCAGCCCAGGTTGCTGAACTGGTTGCCCTAACCAGAGCATGTGAATTGGCTAAGGGAAAGTCAGCCAATATCTACACAGATTCTAGATACGCCTTCGGGGTAGTCCATGATTTCGGAGCCCTATGGCGCCTCAGAAATTTCATGACGGCAGCTGGTACACCGGTAGCGCATGCAGCTCACATCAAAAGACTTCTAACAGCGATACAGGAACCCGACAGAGTGGCTGTTATCAAGTGTAAAGCACATACATATAGCCAAGACCCAGTATCACTTGGTAACAGCCGAGCAGACGAAGCTGCTAAGTTAGCAGCTGGTACCCCCAGACAGACACCACACAATTGATGGTATTTAATACCATAAACACACAGAAGTTGTGTGAAATGCAAAATTTGTGTTCCACACAGGAAAAGGCAGTTTGGAGGTCAAAAGGATATGGCCAGGAGTCCTCAGGACTCTGGACAGATGGACAGGGTAAACCAGTGGCACCCAGAGCATACCTTCCATGTTTAGCTGAAGCAGCACATGGGCTGACTCATCTGGGCAAGGAGGGAATGTGCAAGTTGGTAAGAGCATATTGGTGCGCCCCAGGATTCTCATCCCATGCAGGTAAGAGAGCAATGTCATGCCTTACCTGCTTGAGGAAGAACATCGGAAAGGCAATACCAACAGAACCATCTCATATCCCACCTACAGGCGGCCCTTTTCAGGTAATACAGATTGATTTTATACAATTACCCCCTTGTCGAAATTTGAAATATGTACTTGTTTGTATAGATGTGTTTTCAAATTGGGTCGAAGCATTTCCTGCGGCCACAAATACCGCTATGTTTACTGCTAAGAAAATTGTGCAGGAATTTGTGTGTAGATACGGTATCCCTAGAATAATTGAAAGTGATAGGGGTACCCATTTTTACAGGTGATGTCTTTCAAGGAATGTGTAAGTTGATGGGAATTGATAGTAAGCTGCACACTCCGTACCGCCCCCAGGCGAGTGCGAAAGTAGAAAGAGTGAACAGCACTATTAAAAATAAATTGAGCAAAGTTATGGCAGAAACAGGATTAACATGGCCAGAAGCTTTACCCATTGTACTATACAGCATCAGAACCACTCCCAGGTCCCCTCTTAATCTATCCCCCTTTGAAATTCTGTTTGGTCGACAACCGCATGTTATGATTAACCCTCAGGATGATTTGAAGTGTAACAATGAAGTGACTGTAAAATACCTGGTTAACATGAGTAAACAGCTAAGGAATCAGAATGACAATCTGAAGTTAGTGATTCCTGATTTGCCAGATAGTAATTGTCATGACATTGAACCTGGGGATTATGTAATGATACGGAATTTTCTACGCTCAGGTTGCCTTATTGACAGATGGGAAGGACCATACCAAGTCTTATTGATTAGCACGACAGCATTGAAGGTTGCCGAGAGAGAGACTTGGGTCCATTCGTCCCATTGTAAGAAGGTTGCTGATCCAGAGAGGTCCCGTGATAAAGAACAGACGGTAGAGGAAGTTGTATCACTGGAGTGTCTGTTTCAGGAGGACTGAGACAGCACCTGAGCATTAAAAAATAATAAGATCAGAGGCAGTTGTCGATCCCCTGTTCCCTTTTATTGTTTTTCTCCACTTCCCATCCCATCTCCCTCAATTATTTCTTTCCCCCTTCTCATTCTTCTCCATTTCCTCCTATAAGATGGACTTGCCCCAAGAGACTGTGATCCGGATTTTCCTGTTGACCATGATGTTAACCAGAGCAGTCTGTTCCGGCGAGAGTACCATGGAGGTCGAGAGAGGTTCTGGAATGGGTTCTGATGACAGAGATGGAGGCGTAGATTTCCAAGAACAACATAATCACCGAGTAAAGGCGAGTATCAGAAAACGATCTGGTAGCATTGACAATAGAAGAAATTGTGAAGGATTGTTAGCTGAAGAGAACTGTATCTGTAGACTCTGTGACAGTGTAGTTGAGGATGGGTGTATCAAGAAATGCCAATCCAGTTTTAATATCCACATGGACCGGCATCCATTGAGTGACTATCACTCCTTAGTGGGTAAAGTGTTAAATCAGACAGATTGTTGGGTATGCTCTCAAGTACCTCAAGGCCATAGCAAATCAGGATTAGTGCCCTTCCCGTTAACTATAGGGGAGGTACTTGAGCTAAGTGGTGGGAGGCCAGTGGATAGGAGGTTTAATATCTCCAGTCCTCCTAGTTTGAAGCTCCACCAATATCATGTGGATAGATCCCTAGTATGTTTTAACATTTCCAATCCCCGAAAGCCGGGAAATTGGGAAGTGTCATGGAATAACCAAACCATGACCTTTTCATACAGAGCCGATAGAATGCCAACAGATACAGAACTTATACGCCACATAGCCGGTAGTGGAAAATATTTCCGATATAGGTATACCCTAGGAAGTAGGACCATGAGAGTTGGAGAGGTATCACCAGGATACTGTGCACACATCGTACAAACCGATACGTGTACTAAACAGATGGGAGAATTAGGGTTAGGAAATTTCATATGGAAAATGTGTAATATGGTTATGTCCTACTCCGTCCCATATGTTCTCCCCGATGATGCATATTTCATATGCGGGAGGAAGGCGTATAAGTGGCTTGCCCCAAACTCAGAAGGGTTATGTTATATTGGAAAAGTACTGCCTGAAGTAATGACTGTATCACATACTAAAATGAAAGATATTCACCGCAGTGCCCAAGCTCCTTATACTCACACTCATTACGAGCACATCGTTAAACGGCACCTGATAGAGAGAACAGAGCATCCGGCCTCTGACCTGATCAGTGAATCCACCGGGATTCAATTCCTAATCGCGTTAGATATCACTCGTACCGCCAGAGGAGTGATAAATTATAAATATATATCTGCGCTTGCAAATTTATTAGACAACATCACTGAAATGTATGATGACACATTCAGGTATACTGGAAGGGAGCTCCAAGCTTATAAAGCAGAACTGATTCAGCATAGGATGATTCTCAATTATCTCACAGCTGTGACGGGTGGGTATTGTGTCACCCTAGCAACTCAGTATGGAATAAAGTGCTGCACGTATATCACAAACAGCACCGAGGACCCGGTCGAGGTCATAGACCAAAAGATGGATGACATTCTCCAATTAAAATGGGAGTTCCGACGGAAACACAATCTCACCCTTGCCGCTGTGGGTAATGAGCTGACCAGTTGGGTGTCATGGTTGAACCCGCGAAATTGGTTCTCTGGTTTAGGAGAATGGACCCAAGGTATTATCATGGATGTAGGGAAATTCCTTTTGTGTGTTCTGGGTGTCATCATATTGGTCGGTCTGATATTTAGATGCGTTCGGGTTTTAACAAAGTGTAAACGTAGCGCCCGAGTGATGAGTTTAAGGAGTGAAGATACTGTAATAACAACGACTGATGTGATTTATGACCCAACGATAGAGACACTGTTGTGATGAAAATGTGATTCCACGGTCCGTTTCTTTCACCTGTTTCTCCTTTGTTTCTCTCCAAGGTGAAAAGACATCTGCTTGGAAGAAGAATTTGACAGATTTGTATACAGACAACAGATAGACTAAAGAAGAAGTTTTGACAACCTTGTACACAGACAACAGATGGACTATGCCATAGACCCCCTTATCCCTAGTAACGTTAATTTTACGCTAGCCCAACACTTTTTGTAAGTCTATGGACATTGATAAAGCTTTGCTTGCGTTTATTGGCAAAAGCACAAAGAGACTACAGTCAACATGTACATCGAGACAAGACAAGACAAGACACAAGACAAGACCTCAATCGGCAAATGTATATTAAACTCACATAGTTTATCACTGCATTTACCATAATTGTTCTTTATCTTCATCTCTACAACCTTCAGGTAATAACACACATAGCCGATAGGGAATATAGGCACAGATATTAGCACTCACCTATTCCCCCATTCATGTATCATCAACTAAAATGTGCTCCCCCATTTTGTTGCAACCAAAAGCCGAAGAGAGCTCGGTAAAGTTTGACAGCCCATCCACAGACCCGTACCACGGGATAAGAAGGAATTCAAATGTATACTTCGCAATACCTCGAAGCTTGATTTAAAACACGTACGGCACGATGATACATGACCCCCCAAACATGGATTCATACACACATGCTTCTGCTATCTCACTAGGTCATACCCTTTTCCTACCTTCTCCTCTCCTCCCCTACCCAATCATAGAAATGTATTTACACATGACATATATTTTTCTCTTTTTGAAATGTTTTAGAAAGTGGCAGTTATTGGTGACTGCCAAAGGGTGGACTGTCAAAGTCAGAAAAATATCACGCTACACATTGCCATATTTGCACCTCATGCGTGTCCCCGCTGCGAGTGCATGAGCTCTCCCGTGTGTGCGCATACTCGCTGTTGCGTGCACCCGCAGGCGCACGGTATGCGCATTTACGGTAGAGTTTATGTGCGCCTAGCGTGCGACTCAATCGTTACATATTTTAACCATATAATGTATTTTGTAGATTATGGTCCCTTTGATAGAATCTGAAAGTTTAGTTAATGTAGCATGTTCATAGACAAAGAGATCCCTCTTTGTTTGATACGAAGGGTCAGACAGGGGTTATACAGTGGTGTTTAGTATCCATCGGAAGAGTATTTAATTAGCAATATTCCGGTGTTGGTTTGAAGCGGATTAAACGCTCGTGCGAATAGTTATGGACATAAGAAGTTTATGAACATTTACTGTATTTTGCACTTTATTACCCATGCAGCGGAAAACCTAGTTTCCCACCCACCTGAGCAGTTGGAAATAGTCACAGCCCACCTGTATGAATCAACCTATGACCTTTTGATATAATGCGAAGACGAATTCCTGTGTCCAATGAACAATAAGAATATAGGGACCATTGTACTGTATTGTGTGTAGTGTATAAAAGGACAAGCCGATCTGGGCCAGCTCTCTATTCTCTTCAACGGTTCTCATTGCTGATAATCGGGAGCTGGATATCCAGAAGGCGCATGCGATTGTTTCCCTTTGTGCGTAAGTTTCTCTGCAATCATATTGTCTTTATTGTTATAAGCCATTCTCTCTCATTCTCTCTCACTTTCTCTCTCTCTCTCTCCCCTTTTCCCCTTTTAAAAGTAATTGTATCTTTATTGTATTTTATGTGTAGTTACTTGGTTAGATATTCTATGTTATTTTGGTAGTGTATAACTTGTATTGTATTATTCTTTTGCAATTGAACGTTCATTCATTTCCTTAAAAGGCGTTAGACCCTTAGACCGGTATTGTGTGTTCATTATATTGCAGAGGGTAATAGGAGCGTCTCTATCGCTTAAACAGCTGTAGTGTAAACAAGGTTAAGCAGCGTTATATAGCTACAGTGTTTCAATACAAGGTCTACAGTGTAAGAATATCCTTTCTGTGTGTTACATTCAAGGTCTACTGATTGTTATCTTGTGAGCGTCTGCGCCGCTCGTGATCTCCTCGTGGTCTCGAGCGTCCGCTACGCTGATAGCGTAGCATTACGGTAGTCGCTCACCTATAGTGTGCCCGATACCAACAGCGTATTCTCGCGAGCGTTTGTGTCGCTCGAGCGGCTCGCTCCCGATACAGCGTCCGCTACGCTAAGAGCGTACCCTTACGGTACCTCGTGCGCCAATTGCGTACTGTGTTCTTTAACCTTTTAGAGTGTTTTAAATAAGATAAATTTTAGGCTTTATCAATAGAATTCAGAGATCTTCGTTACACATATTTGCGCAAATGTGTGGTTAAGCCCCAAAGCTGCATCAAGGCCTCTCTGTATATTTGGGGTCCCTAGCGGCTTTGAGGCTTAACCACACATTTGCGCAAATATGTGTAACGAAGATCTCTGAATTCTATTATCATGTGGGATTTATATCTGGTTACTGTTATCATTCAGGGTGCTGGGGAAACCAATTGCTTTTTTTCTTGCTCAGAAATACCCCTTCCTTTCGAGCACCTGAATGATATCACTAAGCTAATTGAGCATTTACCAATCTATATGTCTGTTGTGAGAGGCAGAGAGGTTCCTGCATTAGGAGGAGGTGCAGGCCCTGACATGCCACATGGAGCATTATGGGGTTGCTCCAAGGTAGGTAGCTCTTAGCTTAGACATATTTTAGTAAGGAGCCATTATCATGTGGCTCCTTGCTGGTTAATATTAGACCCAGATTGGGGTAATGGAGGTGTGAGGTGTGGTGCCTCTGGACTGGCTGAGCTGGATGGCTTTAGTGTGGCATACCTTTACATTCTATTAACACTTTTCACTTATTAATTTTCTAACACTATTTCTCTATTTTAATTTAATTTCATGTTTGTATCACCCTCTCTATTGCTTCGGCTTCCTAAATACTAATTTATTAACACTATAGTTTTTTACACTGGTATGCCGCGCTGGGCTTTCTGGCTCATTCTGGTGTTTTGGGGTGCCACACCCTGCACCTAGATATAGCGCTAGGGACCCCAAATATACAGAGAGGCCTTGATGCGGCTTTGGGGCTTAACCACACATTTGCGCAAATATGTGTAACGAAGATCTCTGAATTCTATTATCATGTGGGATTTATATCTGGTTACTGTTATCATTCAGGGTGCTGGGGAAACCAATTGCTTTTTTTCTTGCCTGCCAAATAAAACCAGAACACATACTTAGAAG
The DNA here is from genome assembly GCF_028390025.1 of Pseudophryne corroboree. Classification (NCBI taxonomy): domain Eukaryota; kingdom Metazoa; phylum Chordata; class Amphibia; order Anura; family Myobatrachidae; genus Pseudophryne; species Pseudophryne corroboree. The sequence goes on along the minus strand of NC_086447.1, from coordinate 264,360,203 downwards.
ATACCAGCAAAACTGTAAAAAACCTAATTGCTGGCTTGCGTTCCAATCCCTTGGAACGCAAGCCACTTCCGGCGGATGTCCGGTCCGGGCCTTATAAGGTCCTTAAACTCTTTAACCGGGCACTTAATGAGGACGGAGGCCGGACAAATTACACCTCCGTCACTCATGGAGAACAAGGAGAGGGGGACGAGCAGGCGTGGTGACGTCCCGCGCCTCCCGCCGTTCAAGAATCAAGAATCCAATCTAGTAGAAGAACCCCCACCCAGAAAACAAAAACTTCAGTATCATGGAAAGAACAACAGGAGAATGAGGAGGTTTTTTTAGACCAGGGCAGGCCACGAAGGGGAAGAAGGTAAAAAGTCACAATGGACAACACAAACGAGGAACACGGGGGCTCAATTCACGGAAGGCTCACCGTAAAATTTATCAAACAAAAAAAGGAGAGAAAAACGTAATAGGATAGCTCTCCAGAAAGAAAATATCGAGTCTAGGACCCCAGTGGAAGGGGAACATATGGAGTACATTAAAATCTTCAATTTGAGTCATCATATACTGACTACAGATGAAGAGAATGTACTCAAAAAAGGATTGAAATATGCACCGTCAAGCCAGATGGACCGCTTTGAGGCATATGTGGACCTCCAGAAATTTATTAGGAAGCTCACTTTGAAAAAATTCTTCCACGAACAGCAACCAACTCCAGATTCAGAAAACATCCCCTCCACCCAATTCAGACCGAAGTCAATTTTCTTTCCCATGCATAAGAAAGGGTGTTTTATTGAAACCTTCGAGAAAACCGTCAAGGATGAAATTGAGAACAGACCTTTCAAAGATATACAGAGACATAACCTCAACCATAGGGAAAGGAAAGCCCTTAAGGATTTACGTAATAATAAACTTATCGTTATAAAACAAGCTGATAAAGGTGGATCTGTGGTTATACAAAATGTGGAGGAATACAAAACAGAAATTGAGAGACAGCTCAATGATGGGAAAACATACAAGAAACTACGGGGGAATCCTACGGAGGGAATAAAAAAGAAACTTAATCTCCTATTGGAGAAATATGAACGGAAGAAGGTTATTACGGAAAACGAAAGTAAATATATGGACATCACACATCCATCGATCCCAGTGATGTACACTCTCCCAAAAATTCACAAAGATGAGGAACATCCACCAGGGAGACCCATAATTGCCGGTATGGATTCCATCACCTCTAACCTTTCCCAGTATATCGACCATCTGCTGCAACCTCTCGTTCAGAAAACTCCCTCCCACTTAAAGGATTCCACCTCAGTGATCCAACAACTGAGTAAGGTACCATGGAATACAGATTTTATTTTAGTCACTGCAGATGTGACTTCCCTATATACGGTCATTGACCATAAACATGGTATTGAAGCCACATCTTTCTTCCTGAATCAAGAAAATCTCAATGAAGACCTCAAAAACTTCATCACGGAAGGTATTGAATTAATACTTACAAACAATTTTTTCAGTTTTGATGACACATTTTATCTACAACAACACGGGACCGCCATGGGTACCAGGTTTGCCTCCAGTTACGCCAACTTGTTCATAGCCCATTGGGAGGAAGAGTTCGTCTTCATGGGCCATAACATGGGGGCAAGCCTGGTACTATGGGTCCGATATATTGACGATGTCCTTTTCATCTGGAGAGGAGACCACAATTCGCTGGATGATTTCTGTAAATATCTCAATTCCAACAACAAAAACATCAAACTTACCTTTACCCATAGTCAAGAACAAATTAATTTTTTAGACCTAACCATCTTCATTCAGGATGGAAAAATGGAGACTAAGACATATGTGAAACCCACGGATTGCAATTCTTTTATACCCTTCTCCAGTAATCACCACCCCGGTTGGTTGGCATCGGTCCCAAAAAGTCAGTTCTACAGAGTCAGAAAAAACTGTTCTAGGATGGAAGACTATCTTGCACAAGGATCCACCCTCAAGAGACAGTTTCTGAATAAGGGATACAAAGAGAACAAGGTGGTAGAGCCCTTCTTACAATACGAAAACAAGAATAGGGAAGATATCATATCTTCCCTATTCTTGTTTTCGTATTGTAAGAAGGGCTCTACCACCTTGTTCCCAAAACTGATACCACCATTAATGACACTGGTAGAGAGCCCAAACCAAGTAAAGAGAAACCTGGGGTCACGTTTATCAGCAAATATAACAGTCAATATAAAGATCTGGAATCCATCATAAGAAAACATTGGAATGTGTTACTACAAGATCCCATCTTGCGAGAGTATATTACAGAAAAACCCAGGTTTGTCTATCGGAGAGCTGATAACATACGGTCTAAGGTGGTCACTAGTATGTTGGATACAGGGAAGAAGAAGAACCCCAATCGATCCAAAGGTTTCTATCGCTGCGGGTCCTGTCAAATCTGCAGAACTTGTAAGGGCACCAATTCTGCGACTACAAAATATATTTCTACCATCAACTCTAAGGAATTTCCTATTAACGATTTCATCACCTGCGACAGTAAGAATGTAGTTTATCTACTAGAATGTGTTTGTAAAAAACAATACGTAGGCAGGACGACTCGCAAATTGAAGGAAAGAACTAGTGAACATTTGCGGAACATTAAGAAGGGACTCATTACACACGGACTATCAGCACATTTCAAGAACGAACATCAGTGTAATACTGCTCATTTAGTCTCCTTCTGTGGAATTCATTCCATCTGAAACAACTGGAGAAAAAATTACTCAGAAGAAAGATTGGCACAAAAAGAAATGGAAACCATCTTCAATCTGAGTTCATTGGTCCCTAAAGGTCTTAATTTGGATTTCGAGACCAAATGGTTTTTGTAATTTATTTAATTTAATTGCTATCTCCACTAGTAATATTTTCAGTCTGTTCCATTCCCAGGGTCCCACATATGATTCTGCACCTCCTTCAGAACATACGGGGGACAGATAATCAAGAGCTAATATCTCAGTTTTCCTATCCCTCCCCCCTCAGGAAAAACACACACATTAGTAATATTGGGGATGTTGTTTTTTGCACATAAGTAATTTTTATTGTCCATCTTTAATTAATGTTTTAATGTTTTTTGTGTTTACAATGTACATTTGAAATTGATTCTCCGGGACTAAGGGGCTTCCTGGTCTGTGGAACGCACCGCTTGTTGTTAACCTACTTCCGGGTACCTGGAACGCAGAGAGATCTTTATCTCAGAGTGCACCGCACGTAGTATATGCGGATGCACGCTACGCCCCTCTTCTGACTTCCACCCTCTCCGTCACATCATAGTGACGAAAGCTTAGTCCCCACTTCCGGTGTATGGAACGCATAGCGTCTCCATCCCGGCGTGAACGGCGGGACGTCACCACGCCTGCTCGTCCCCCTCTCCTTGTTCTCCATGAGTGGTGGAGGTGTAATTTGTCCGGCCTCCGTCCTCATTAAGTGCCCGGTTAAAGAGTTTAAGGACCTTATAAGGCCCGGACAGGACATCCGCCGGAAGTGGCTTGCGTTCCAAGGGATTGGAACGCAAGCCAGCAATTAAGGTTTTTTACAGTTTTGCTGGTATCTTCTAAGTATGTGTTCTGGTTTTATTTGGCAGGCACCTGTTTACTTGGGGGCTAAGTTCCTAGGAGTGTGAAGGTCCGGACATCATCACTATCCAGGTTCTGTTTTTTCACTTTTTCCCCCGAGTCACATGTGCTTTTGTATACATCATTGGAGATGCAATTTTAATGGTTTACAATTAAATCTGTGTTTTTTTATCTATATTGTGGGCAACCCCTTCATTATAAATATACGTGAAACCCAGGGAGTACACTCCCTTCCCATATACTGTGACACGTGAACTGATTGATAATCACCAACGACTGGCTCCCTGTTTTGTTTTGTTTTTTTTCCACCGTGGTATCACGAGAGAAAGCAGAGAGAAGGAGGTCTTTGGAGTTACCTTTCACGCTGGAAAGCGGATAATGGTCCCAGGAAGATAGTACACCTGTACATCATTTAAAGATACCTTTATGAGCTTCATCCTCCATTTCTTCCATGTAAGTTCGGTAAGCACTATTTTAAGACCCCCCCTCACTTTTCTGTCAACCTGTTAAAGATACCTTTATATGAGGATCTCTGCTTATGTCCATGTGAGTTTGGTACGTCTCCCCTGTTTGCTTCAATTTTCCCACCTTCACCCTTTCTACACGAGTGAGATATACCACACCATTGTTGTTTTATCGCTTATATTTCCGGTCCGCCTGGGAGAATACCCACCACCACGAAAGAGTACCATTAAGAGAACATCAACCAGACGAACCACTGACCGGAAAAAAGAAACCCTTATGAGCTTCTACTACCCAGAATCGACGTGAGTACGGTGTGTACTAAGTACAAATACAAACTCCTGTACCTTAGGATATTCCCTCCTGTAAATTATCCATCAAAGATACCTTTATATGAGGATTTGCATACGTACCAAAGTGAGTTCGGTATGCCTAACCTCTTAAATACTCAGAATCCATCCCATTTCCCACATCAGTAGTATTCGTATATTGGTTAAAACATACTACACCATTAGTTTCTCCATTTTTTTATGTCCGAGAAAATTACACACCCGTGTTTGAAGAACTTCCTTTCCTCCCTGGACATCTCACCAGTGAATTCCTGATGGGAAAAGAAATCCTCATGAACACTGATTTTTCCTTGTCCACGTGAGTACGGTGTTTACCCCGGAGATTCGTCTCCGCTTTCAAGAACTCCCTTCCGTGAACTTTTCTTTTTCAAGACAAGAGACTCTCTCATCATTTGGGACACTTCTCATTTATCACTTATTGCTGGGACATTTCCTATTTATGTTTATGTATTTATGTAACATTGTGATTGGATAGCGCGATAAGGTGGTAGCACTTTTTTCTGTCAATTTGCCCCTTTGGAGATTGTGTGACATCTCCTTCTACCTACCTTTTACAGCAGTCCAGAGGGCGCGGCAGGATTTCTTCCAATTTTAAATTTTTAAGTATTTCGGGGATGGTTAGGGTTAGGCTGCAGCAGGCCGAGGGAGGTTGGTTGTTAGGTTTAGGCACTAAGAAAAGAGAACTAATGGGGGACAGTTTAGGGTTAGGCACTAAGGGGGGATGGTTAGGGGGGTTATGCAGAAGGGGGAGGTTAGGCTGCAGGTAGGGAGGGTTAGGGAAGTAGGGGGAGAGGGTTAGTATACTTACCCACTGGGTTGGGATCCTGAACATCAGTATGCCACTGTCGTTCTTCTGACCGCCGGCATGGCAAGTGCTAAGATCTCATACCCAAACATTACATCATAATGATGATTCATTTGCCAATTATTTTTTTATGCTATTTTGCCCAGGTACTTGTAATAATATACTTGCAATATAAGTCAGTCCTGTCTACTCCCTACCTCCCATTAAAAAAAAAAACCCTACAGTGTACCAAAAAAAAAAGATGTGTGTGTAGGGGGGATGCTGTCTGCTGGTGTAAACGCCTGTATGACTCTTTCTTATCCCAAGCACTCTTTCAGATCAGGCTTGTGTGTTGTATGTATGGATTTACATAGAGAGCCCCCCTGCCTTTATTGTGCTAAGGGAGAAAACAGGGTTAGGGTATTAAGATTAGTTTAGGGCTGTGGTCTCCAACCTTAATTGGGGTGTGAGCTACTTCCGGAAAATAAAACCTCTGAAGGAGCTACCCCCTCTCCCCAATGCGCGTGCATGCCTGCGAAAGTGGGTGTGGCCTCACAAACGTAAGTGTGGCCTCACAACTGCAAGTAACGCCACTCCCGCGTAGTGCCAGATTCACAAATAATACCCCTCAGCAGTGCCAGATATTCATATAATGCCTCACAGCAGTGCCAGATTCACAAATAATACCCCTCAGCAGTGCCAGATATTCATATAATGCCTCACAGCAGTGCCAGATACACAAATAATGCCCCCAGCAGTGCCAGATACACAAATAATGCCCACAGCAGTGCCAGATACAATGCCCCCACCAGTGCCAGATACAATTCCCCACACAGTGCTAACTCTTGCTGACTTCTTCTACTGCCACCGGTGCTGCTCCTCCTGTATGAGGGACGGAAGGGGATGAGAGTGCAGCGCGTGCATCTCCTGTGAAGTCCGGAGAGCGGCTGCGGTGAGGGTGACAGAGTCTCCGGCGACGGCGGGCATTTAAAATATGGTGCCAGTAAGTGAGCCAATTAAAACTCTCGGTCTGGCAGCAAATCACCAAATCCTGTAAAGTGGTAGTATAAAAAGATTCTATATAGCCGCTTTTATAGTATGCAGATCTTACAAAAAGTGGAATGAGATTTTGGACAGCTGTTCCTTCTCCTTAATGGGGCTTCTTGTTACCTATCGTGACACTAAAGTCACCAATATATGTGCAGAGGTGGAAAATGTGCAAAATATGTTAAAACCATTTGACATAAGGGCGGATTTTAACAATTGTGATTATGTTTTGAACCAAAGGATAGAGGAATTTGAAAAGGAGATTATTTCCAATAAAAATAAGAAACTAGATAGAGACAGGTATGACTATTCCAATAATATAGTACATACCTATAACAGAGGAGGGAGAAGGACTTCAGATATGTTTAAACAACCCTATAATCAAAAAGCTCCGTCTGATTCCTTTAATAATAATAAAATAATAAACACAACCATGGTCCCAAATCTAACCCTCCTTCCAACCGAGGAAGTTCTCAAATAGACTATAGAAATTAAGGAAGGCAATTACCCTCTCCTCATGCCGTAACTTCTATGCATGTGAGGAAATATACCCAAAAAGAAGGTAGACCAAAAAAGCCACACTAAATGTCTGTGAGACATGAGGAGACAAGAAAAACCACTGTTCTTCACCTTTTTTAGAACAGGAGTTATACCCCATTTGGAAGAATCAAAACAGATTCAGTCCCCTAAATTCAAAGTCACCAAAAAGAGGAAGAGACCCCAATTTAGAGGATGTAGAGGAGGAAGAAATGAATCCCGCAAAAAAACTCAAAACAAAATTGAGGATTAAAGGGATATTTAATCTATCCTCCAGATCTCTATCTGAGAGTGAAAAATGGATTGAAAATAATCAAACACTACTTGGACCTTGACACTTTCATTTCCACTAATTTAAATAAATTTATTTTAGAAGCTATTCACTTTATACTCACCAGACTCATGGTACCGCCATGGGCACCAGGTTCAGCCCAAGTTTTGGCAATCTATATATGGGTCACCTCGAGGATCACTATATTTGGGGTGGCCCCTTTGGGGCGAACCTGGTGCTCTATGGTAGGTACATAGATGATCTTTTTATTATTTGGAATGGGGATACTTATTCAGTTACATCCTTTGTTGATCACCTAAACACTAATACACTAACACCTATGGTCTCTCTTTCACAAGCACGATCCACCACACTGAGATCAACTTTCTGGATATGGCGCTACACGCTGAGCCAATATCAGGAAAAATACTGACAAAAACCTTTAAGAAAAAGGTGGATTGTAGTACCTTTTTAAACTACTCGAGTTGCCATTATCGACCATGGCTAACCAATATTCCAAAAAGTCAATATCTAAGGCTAAAAAAAAAATGCTCGAGTGAAACTGTCTTTGAAAGACAAAGTAATGAATTAATGCAGTCCTTTAAGGATATCCCCAAGAAATCTTGGATAAAGCTTTTGCTGAAACCCAGCAAAGAAACAGAGATGATCTACTGACAATGATAACATCACACACACCCCCTCTAATAGAGCACAACGGCTGTAAACCAATTTTCATTTCTAAATTTAATAATGCCTGACACTCAGTGAGGAAAATTATAAATGAAAACTTTCCTATACTAAAAATGGACAGAATTCTTGCAGGCTCTTTGGAAAAAGAAGTTAAAATCATTTTTAAAAAGACCAATAATCTACAAAACCTTTTATCTCCTAGTCATTTCGATATATCAAATGATCCCTGATTACCCAGTCTTAATTCCTCAAAACTAGCAAATAGCACCTCGATGTTTACATCTATATCTAGAATTAACAACTTGAGGACAGAGTGTTACAGATGTAACAAACCCTGATGTATTACATGTAGGTTTGTTAATGATAGTCAACAATTCTCCTCGTTTAGAAGTGGGAAAACATTTGGTATAGTGGGTGGAATTAACTGCCAAACCATCTTTGTAATTTATTTTATTACCTGTAACTGTGGGATTCAGTATGTAGGCAGGACCACCCGGTAATTGAACACCAGGTTTTTGGAGCATAGAAGATTGGTCCACAAAAAAATCAATGAACCATAGTATACCCAGGCATGTCAATTCACTGCATGGAGGCAACTGCTTGGTTTTATCTATCCAAGGGATAGAACATATAAACAAAACCTTTCGTGGTGGAGATAGATATAACCATCTCTGTAATAGGGAAGCCTATTGGATCTGCAACTTAGATACTCTGTTCCCCTTAAGTCTCAACGAAAATATTGAGCTTAATAACATCTAAGCTCATATCCCTTTATGGTTACGTATATGTATATGTGTGCATTTATACATGTGTTATGTGTATGTGTGTGTGTATGTATATATATATATATATGTATGTGTCTGTTTTTTACACACATATATCTACAGTATATGTGTGATTTTTCCATCAAACTGTCAACAATGTGCGATCCCTCCCCCAATTTACTTATTTCCTACATGTGTGCAATCATTATTATTATTATTATTTTTTATATTTTCTACTTTATATATATTTTTACATGTGTTTAATTGCTGGGGGTTTTCATTCTCTTGCCTCTCTACTATTCCCTTGCTCCTTTTGTACACATATATAGGTATGTGCATCCATGTGTGTGCACATATTTATGCACATGTGTGTGGGTATGTGTATAAATAGATAGAGGTCTAATGCTTAGTCACTATGTGACATTCTCACCATCATGCCATGAAAAATCCTCCTAACAATATCCGTATTTTCACCATTATAGTGATACTATTTTTAGACTACTGTAATATTGAAAAAACAGCATCGCTGCTAAAAATGCCTTGGATTTTGTATCTGTTCATATATTAGACATCTATAAACCCCGAATGTTCTCTGATGTCTGTTGCCTCCTCATATCTTAATGTCTTCTAAACGTTCTTTCTCCCCACATATCTCTATTTTTGTATGCATATCTTTCTCTTGAGTTTGCTTCTACACTAAAAAACATGTATTTTTTTAAATAAAAAAACTATATATAATGAAGGCATCAGTTTGGACAGGTATAGAAATTGTGATGAAGATAGGGATAAAAATATAATATAAATAGAGATTTAGGCGAGACACATATTTCTCCTATCCACCTATTACTTCTGTAGAAACAAACTCTCTCTACATAAATATAAAAATAAATGTAGAGATTGGGTATCCTTTTCCGGCTTTGAACCGGCGACTTCTCTCACTGCGGTCTGGTTGCTTATCCATCGGGCTTCTGCAGCCATATGAATAACCTATGATTTTTTGAATAGATATTCTACTCTGGGATGCCATACTTATTTTAAACGCTGTTTGCGGTTGGAGAGTGGTGAGGAAATGCTAAATATTAAGAATTATGAATAAGATACACACAGGATAAGTAATAAATAAATTCGACTTCTCATGAAATTCATTGTAATTTAACATTTTAACAGTGCATTTATATAGGTTGAGTTGATCGTAAACTCTCTTTGTGTGTCTCTATACGTGTGAATATATTTATGCAAAGCTTGGTATTACCCTTTCATGTTCTTCACCACCCTCCTAAACCAATAATAGCGTTATTATTATTATTCATAATTTTTGTATTTTTTTATATTTTATTGTGAATTGTTATTTTAAACCATATGAAGCACCTGTATTTGATTGAAAACAACGAATGGACTCTGTATAATTGTTTTAGCAACATGTGAAACCAGATTATACCTCCCAGGTGTGAATCAAGATTCTTCTCAGCCGATTGGCTGTAATCTATTTAAATATATTTACACCTGTTCAACGGGTATTCACACCTCCTGAGGAATTCGCCGGCTGTTTTGGGCGGAGAAACGCGTTGAGGGCCACAGTTCTTGCTCGTCCACTGCTGGATAATTCTATGGATCATCCTAAACCTATATTAAAGCATTGACAAGCACCCCCCCAAACTGTTTTATACTGGACATCTCACTCTGAAGCCATCCTCAATATGCTTGAGAAGCCCTGTCTGCAGACGCATCACGCTGTACTCGCGGCATCCCCCGCCTGACATATTCTGGTAAAAGTGTCCATCAGCCGCTGGGAGTAATTTCTGCAATTTTGCTATTGACGGGAATCAGCGCCTAACAACTATGGGTGAGAACAGTCACAACAGGGGTGAGCAATTAAACCCTATATATCTGAACTCTCATCTATACCTGTATAAAGTTCAGGACTGAGACCTATCGTACACAAGCTTTACTAAGTTGGATGACACCAGCATACGGCATTTAGCTGTGGAGTGCAACACTGTGTATTATTGGCTAATTAGCTGAATCTACATTTACCCATATTGAATATACTATATTCTATTGCAGTGGTTTCCAAACTTTTTTGAATCACGGCGCCCTAGAATATCAGAATTTTTTTCACGTACCCCTAGGCCAAAACTTTCTTATTGAGAAATTTAGAAAGAAATGTTACATTAAGTAGATCGCATTTATATGTCATCCTTAGGGTCAGTTGTGTGGTGAGGGACAAGATTTCTTCTGTTTGGCCACATATGTTATGACTGGCAGCCACCAGCACTGGTTTTGCCTATTAGATTGACCATGAAAAATTTGAATTGTTCCTGGACCACCAACCCAGGGCACCCCTGCAAGTGTCCCGAGGCACCGCAGGGAGCCACGGCACACAGTTTGGGAACCTCTGTTCTATTGTATTGTATGTGTGACATACTTCTAATTGAATAACTATAGGTGGTTTTACTGGTTTTTTTTGTATTATTAAATTTTTTTATATGATATTAGCGCTCCTTAATTGTTTTTTATAAAACATAAATTTCTGATCTTTATCTAAGGCATCCAGTTGCCATTTAGGAACTGCTACTTTATTTATTAACATATCAGGTTTTTCAATGTATTGCTTACATAATTAACTTACTAGCGCCCGATCTAACAGGGATATTTTATTCGCCGTTATTTACTTGTTATGATTAGGGAGAGGCTTAGGGTTAGGGATGAGTTAGGGTCAGGCTTAGTGTGGTTATATTATGCTGGATTTACTGACAGTGGCGTGTGGTGAGGTGAGGGAGGTGAGGCAAAGCCTTTCCTTCTACACTAATGTATACACCAGAGTTCTGACAATATAAAGTATATAAAAAACGCAAAGAATATATTTGAAATATCTTTGTTGTATTATTTTAATAATTTTTATAATAAAAAATAGTCTATGGCAGGTGAGGCAGTGCCTATTTTTACCGCACATCTCTAATCAAAACTCACCAAATCTCTTGCAGTAAATTCTGCTGCACCTTTGTATGATGCCCACATAAACACTTTGGCTAATATATTGTGTGTAAATTCTGCTCTAATACTAGTCAGTGCCTAAGAAACCATTTACCTCACTGCATGTTCCTGCAATCTATATATCTTTGTTTTGATTCAGGCCCAGGCTCAGAGTATACAGTGTTTAACTGCTATGTAAGGTGGAATTGCAGTCTCCTTTACACACTAATCTATACAACTAGATACTGTCCAGTCTAAGAAATACTAGCAGAGTCGTATTTAGGGTATGGCGAGCAGGGCACTTGCCCTGGGTGCCGTGATAGGTCCATCAGAGGAGGGCACAGCCGACCAGGGGAGTGTACCTGTATCCTGTGGAGTGTCCATGCTGGACATTCCATTGGAATTACTGAATGAACAGCCTCCCAACACAGATCCACCTCCATGTCCGATCTGTACTGTCCAGGGTTGGGCGGGGAGTGTGGGACTGGGTAGCCATGCCCGCAATGTCTTTGCTGGGCCAATAGGAGAAGGTAAGGGCAGGATGGGGAGGTAGCCACTGGAGCCAGCAATAGTACATAGGCAGGATGTCCGCACCCCGCAGGCTCTGTACTGTGTGTGTCTTTTTTTTTAATTTCTTTACTTTTCTACTTTATCAGCAGTTTGCGCTGCCGCCATTGCGGGTCCCAGCGGGAGGAGGGTTGAGGCAGCAGTCTTGTGGGGTGACATCTCACTGTGAGTGAGCGGCAGTGCCACGGCTGTAACTAGGCGGGGGGGGCTAAGGGGTCACGTGCCCCGGGCGCAGGAGTTCAGGGGGAGCGGCAAACGCTGCCTGGCTCCTACGAACGCTGCTCCTTAACTCCCACCCCCTGCGATTGCTCTCACCCAGTTTCTCCTCCCCACCGCGATCACCACCTGCAGCGGCAGCCGCGTGGGACACTGTTCCCGCCGCTGCTGTTCCATCTCCCTCTGCATGTGTGGCTGCCGGACTCCGTAGCCTCTCTCTGCCCTCCTGCTTGTCAGCACCTCCGCACATTCTCCTGCCTGGCTGCCTGACTCCTCCGGAGGGAAGCTGGAGAGCAAAGAGCCAGGAACAAGTGAATCGCTTCCCCCACTTTGTGCTGAGGCAAGTGGGCATTGTGAGGGGGGGTGGGCAGGAAGGGCAGTAGGCTTTACAATATATGTATATATAGTATATGTGTGTATGTGTATGTGTATATATATATATATATATATATATATGTATATATAACGTCCTCCAACAAGCAGCAGCACTCTGAGACTTGATTTGTCATACTATGAATCACAATAAAGTGCATTTAATAAATCATCCTGTGAGCCAACATTTCGGGGCCAATAACGCCCCTTTGTCAAGGTGTCATCACCTTGACAAAGGGGCGTTATTGGCCCCGAAACGTTGGCTCACAGGATGATTTATTAAATGCACTTTATTGTGATTGATTGACAAATCAAGTCTCAGAGTGCTGCTGTTTGTTGGAGGACTTTTGTTTATAACTACATTTTCCAGATGGCCCCTGAGCATTGCTGACTGATACAGGAGAAGTGCCGATCCTTCCACCTCATGTGTATATATCTATATACCTATATATATATATATATATGTGAAAAAGTGGAGAATAGCGCCTAGGTGTATTCAGTAAGACCCCTATAAGCAAAGGGATAAAATGACTATATGGTCACACCTAACACACCTCACATATACGTAAGTGGCAGCTTTTAAACAGTATAAAGCTAAATATTAGAAAATGAAGTATAAAAAGCGCCTGGTAGTGTTGGTGACTCACTCCTCGTGAAAAAAAATTGTGATAATAAAACAGATAAATTATAGTAAACTTAGCTGCGGGTATTTCTGGTAGATGACTCTTATAGACAGCACATGTAAAGGAGAGATAAAATAGACATAGTGTGTACTGTTTTTAAAAAACCACAGGTGTTTTTCTGTATATATAACATACAATTTATAGGAACTATGCAGGTTCCAATTTTAAAGGAGAAACTATGTTTAGTTAAAAACAATAGTTTAATAGACACACTCCTGCCAGAACATGCAGGTTACACATATAGATAAAATAGTACACAGGGACTGGATGCCCACCCCTTTCTGACTTCCTATCCGTGGACAGATAAGCCATGTTTTTACCTTATATCCTGTACGTTTGATACTTGCATTTATGGATGAAATTTAATCCAATACCCAGATTTGTGGACAGATAAGCCTGCTATATTTTTTAACATTGTACGATTAATACCTGCATTTTTATAATTGAACCAGCTGCTATATATGTCCTTTGATTTTGTGTACTATTTTATCTATATGTGTAACCTGCATGTTCTGGCAGGAGTGTGTCTATTAAACTATTGTTTTTAACTAAACATAGTTTCTCCTTTAAAATTGGAACCTGCATAGTTCCTATAAATTGTATGTTATATATACAGAAAAACACCTGTGGTTTTTTAAAAACAGTACACACTATGTCTATTTTATCTCTCCTTTACATGTGCTGTCTATAAGAGTCATCTACCAGAAATACCCGCAGCTAAGTTTACTATAATTTATCTGTTTTATTATCACAATTTTTTTTCACGAGGAGTGAGTCACCAACACTACCAGGCGCTTTTTATACTTCATTTTCTAATATATATATATATATATAATAATTTTTAATTTTATATAGATATATGTATTTCAATTTTATTTGAATTTTTTTTTTAATTTCTTTAGTATAATTTTATATATATATATATATATATATATATATATATATATATAATTTTTTTTGGGAGGGGCGCTACATTACCGCCTTGCCCCGGGTGCCGAAAATCCTAGTTTCGGCCCTGGCAGTGCTACCGCTGACTGCTGTCCGGGTATGCTTGCTGATTGGGCATGCAGCAGCAGC